>NW_023458557.1:68149496-68257607 GCF_013731165.1 Rhagoletis pomonella
GTGTTTTAACGAAACGTGATTGAAGTTGAGCATTTGAAAGCACATTTGCATGTCTGGCTGTAGCTGAACGTGTAGAGATGCTCGCTGTTAGTTCCTAGCTCCCAGCATGTTCGGGTTCGAATGCCTCTGACAACATGTAATTTTTAATTTTTGTCTTGGTTTTTATTAATTTCGAAAAAGCATTTGAGAAAAGAAGAACAAAAGCGTGTATAAACGAAAAAATATAACAACAATGCCATTGTTAATATGATGGAGTAGTTTTGTGCTACTCTGATGTAATGCAGGGATGGAGTATATGGTCCTGCCCTAGGACATCGCAATGTTAATTGGACCATATTTTTTATGTGAATTGTGGTTAATTTTGGAGTACTTCTTGGTCCTTAGGGAGTACTCTTTACACGCATGCATGGAGTAGTCGCGATTTTTGCAGGGGTATGTGTTGTCACCGTTGTGCATGCTTTGTATACATATACTTTCTTAATTACATATGAAAAAGCATCCGAGACGTGCAAAACGCCATCCGTGTAGTGAAAAATGCTTCATTTTAATACGGGAGTATTTGAATTGAATATTTCCATTATATGTACGTAGTGTATGTATAATGGAAAAATCCGTTTTGTTAAGACTTTTTCACTTGATTTAAATACGAACATTTTTAAACGGTAATACAAAATTTTTTTTCTTACAACGCGATTTTTTCTCAGTGAAGGATAATGTTATTAAGAGCTCAATCTAATATTACCGGCGAGTTTTTCTACGCCCGCACGCAAGTTTTTCCCATTTGATAAATCCAAATCAATTTGCGTGCGTGATTTCTCAGAGTTGCATTCCCGTCAAATTTACAGAAGTTTGCTGACAAAAATTTTGAATTCATAGTCGCGCCAAAATGCCAATTGAGCATAAATGTCACATCGAAATGTCACGCAAGACAAATCTTGGAATTTGAGTTAGCTTTTTACGCACGCGTATAAGGTTGGCCTGTAACAATTCTTCTCGATATAAATTGGGCTTTAAAATGCAGAAATTTGTACTATGGTTAGGATTGCATGTGGTGGGATTTGAACCCGCGGCCTCGGTGTTTAAGTCAACACCTCAATCTCTACGTGTCGTAATAATAATAAAGTCCGGCGCTTAAACAATATGTTAGTGTTTGGCCGAAGTTCTCCTCCGATTTGTCGCGTGGACCTTAATGTTGTGGCACAAAGGGGGTGTCTACAATTTTATGTCGACTCTGAACGGCGATTGTATTTTATGGGAAGCTGTTTTTCATTTTCAAGGTTTGCGCACTTATAACCACTTCCACCCAGCGGCCTATATGTGAGACCTATATTCAGATAATTTTTTTGTTTTTTGGTATCGATATTTGGAATATCGAGTCTTTTTATTCCGATATTAATGGGTACCCGATATTTTTAAAGCGATACTTTAAATGAGTACCATATGTTGTTGTTGTTGTAGCAGCAGTGCTCAACCCCCCAGATTTGTCATGTGTCGTCGTCTTCATCCTCCGACTCTGTGAGCCTGAGGCCGAGAAAGCGGGCTGCGTCGATAGGCGCGGTCCAGAGCGCTTCTGGTGTCAGGGTCGTAGGGTTGGGGGTGCACGTGAAGAGGTGCTGGGTGTCGTGGGGACCTTGCCCACATGCAGGGCATGTGCTTGCCACTTGTGTGTTCAGCCGAGAGAGGTAGCTGTTGAGTCGGTGACACCACCCAGAACGGAGTTGTGCTAGGGTGCACCTGGTCTCTCTCGGCAGCTCTATTTCTTCTGGATCTATGGGCGGCGGTCGACCGCCCAAGACGATGTTGTCATTACGCGTACTGAGGCTCGTTCTGACCGCATCGCTGTGTAGGCTGTTGAGCGCCGCTCTGTATGTTGCTGCGTCGAATGGATGGTCTACGTACGGCTCAATGTCCGCTTTCCAGTCATGCAGGTGTCGTCTCACGTGTCGTGGGGGCGGTTCGTTACGAAGCAAGGCATTGTTGGGGTGATTCCCTCGGTGACAGCCCACGAGGTATTGCTTAGACAGCATGGTGTTGTGCTCTTTCACCGCCAGCATCAGGCTTTCTTCATGTAGCTGATGCTCGGACGACATGAGATGACAACCTGTAGCCGTACGTAGAGCTGCATTCTGGCAGGCTTGGAGGTTCCTCCATCGGGTGTCGCTTGTCCCCGTCGTCCACACTGGTGCCGCGTAGTTAGCCACTGACCGGCCGATTGCCTTGTAGGTCGCGAGCAGGGTTTCTTTATTGGCTCACCAGGTGCTGCCGGCTAGCGATTTTAGGACTTTGTTCCTGGCTCGCAGTTTGTTGCATGTGGCTGTGGCAACCCCCCATGAGTACCATATCGATACTTTCGGTTCGATATCGTGTCCCTACTTGTGTGAGGAAATCCAATTTTTGGGAGCTAATACCAGTTACGCGGTTTTGCAGAATGACTATACGCGGTTTTGTACTTTAAACGAAAATATATATGTTATAAGTGGGTAGTGCCACTCCCATTATCCTAAATTCTATCTAAAACCAATTCTTCGTATATATCAATTTTGAGTAAATCTTTATGAGTTCCTTAGCCCTACTGCTCAAAAAACCTAAGCGTTCAGTATATATACACGTATTTTCAAGGCCGTATTTCTACTGATATTGCTTAACTGCGACGATTTTTATCCTATGTCATTCAGTAAGGTATCAATTTGTTTGAAAATAAATTTTCTTTTAGAGAAATACTACATACAACTTTCATAGATATTTTTAAATTAGCGATGGTCGAAGTTGAAAAAATTAAGAAAAAAGGGGGTTCTAAAATTTTACCCGATGAAAACTTCCAACGTGTCTGACAATATAAATACTTTTGTACATCAATTTAAAGGTATTTAAATCTCATTTTCAAAATATGTCTGTTTTTTAAATAAAAGGACGGAACTTGAAGCTATCATTGGAGGTCTAATATTCTTTTGCAATGGGTTTTGTTGATGTTGATGTTTCGGTTTCATTGCAAAAGAATATTAGACCACCATTGATAGCCTCAAGGTTAGTGCTTTTATTAAAACAAGAAAAAGTAAAGGTGTATAAAAAAAACCCAATGAGTAATAAAATTATAGTTTAAAAAACCAACAACACGCTTTTATTACAATAAGAACTGAAAAGAAAAAAATTATTTGTTGATTTAAAGATTCGTTAAAGAAGGATATGAAGTTCCCCAACTTGATGTTATTTCACCTCTTAAGCTAGCTTAATATATGATTAAAGTAATTGGCACGTAGTCATAGTCGAAATAAAGTCCACTGTAAAGTTAGATGCAGTTATTTTTTACAGATTTCCTTTTTCAAAGTATACAATTTCATAAATATCAAAGGCTAATTATCATATTGCTCGAGCGTTAGATGATTTAGAGTTCATACGCCTAAGTAGCCCATTACGCCCATTTGGGTACTTAAAGTTGACATATGTTTTTATGTAAAAAAAAAATTAAAAGCTTTAATAAAAAAAATATCAAGAAGAAAAATGTTTACTTATTTTTGTTTTTTTTTTTTGTTTTTTTTCTTATGCGTTGCACCTTTAATGTAAAAAATGTATAATTAAAGCCCATAATAAGACGGAAGAAATACCCCACGACAGTCGGGTCTACGTAACCGGAACGACCCAGATTTATATCTGGCCAAGGACTGTCACTCCAGCAACACTCCCCAAAAAGTCTTTGGGAATTTGTATGCTGCTACAACAACAACAACGGAAGAAATACTTTTTTTTCATTAAGTTTCGTTCGTTCCAAGATACAGCACTTTCTTAAAATTTAAGTCCCGTGTATATAGACAACCAACCCTACGTCATATCAGCAAAATATGCTGCACTTATATTCATATCACCGAGACCTTCTATCTCTTCAAATTAAATTTAAATTACAATTTTTTTAACCGACTTCACAAAAAGCAGGTTATTTATTAATTCATCGGATGTTTTTTTTATGTATGTTACCGCATAACTTTGACGTAAACCCATTTCTATAATTTTTTAAATGAAAGGTGTTACTCCATAGATGGTCCAATACTAATTTGGTTTAAATCCAATCATTGGATCATGAAGAAATTAACGATAATCATAAATTTTTATATGAGAATTAGTCGGTTTTACATAAAAATTATAAGTCCCCATAAAATTTGTCTCAACATTTAAAAAATTTGTATGACGTACATGCATAAATAATACCAAGATTCGATATTTTTACTTTTATTCTAAAGTCTGTGATATAATCGGGTAAAATATAATGTACTTACCGACGTCGGCTGCCCCGCCGACTATCACGACGCCGACATTCTCTAGCATAATGTCCTCTTCCACCACATTCATAGCATTTGTTATCATCCAAATTGTTTCTGCGTGGGCGATCCCGCATTCCACGTCGATCACCACGCCCACTTCCTCCCCCGGCAAATTTTCCTGTAGACAGTTCTACCCTTGCGCGCCGGCCACAAACTGTGCGTCCATCTAAACCGCGTACAGCATCAGCGGCATCCCGGGCACTTTCGAATTCAACAAACGCAAATCCCGGTGGATTACGTGCAATCCAAACGCTTCGCAAAGTTCCATAGGCACCAAAAGCGTACTCTAAATCATTCTTTCTGGCGCTATTGCCTAAATCGCCCACATATACCTTCCTGTCGCTGGGATATCGTGACATTTTCTTTGACTGCAGTGTTTAAAAAATATGTACGCAGCCATCATTGAAAATGAAACGAATGTAAAAATCGATTGCAAATAAGAATATTAACCAAGACATATAGATTAGAAGAGATACTTACCATTTTCACAGATATTCAATGCTCTAATTAATATATTGGATTCTCTTACAGAACTCCACCTCAGCCTACTTTTTTTTTGGAAATTTGCACAAAAATTATTTTCAGAACATCGTTTCTGCAAAAAAAGACCGCTTGCAGAAATATAAAACGATGTAGAAGTTACCCGCAAGGGGTATTGCCAGATCAGTTATGTGAAGAGGAAAAGTGTTATACAGTCTTGCTATATGATTTGGTTTCTACAGCCGCATTTTGTAGGAACCGAATACCAAAAAAATATTTTTTTTTAGTTGCAACCCTGTTGGTATCTGCCATGAAACATTGGGCGCATTCATAAGACCTAGCTGTTTCGCTCAACTGCTACGAAACTGCTGGCAACTGTTGGACCCATGATCCAACTACACAAGATCTGACAAGATGAAACAAAAGAAAAAAGAAATTCTCTGTCTGACGTTTGTAATTTCGGCGCCATGTTATGTTCTTTGAAAAGTAAACAAAGAATATGGAGACGAAGCATAAAGAATAAAAACGCAAGCAATTTTGTGGCACATGTTTGTGCTAAGGAATTCATGACATTTGTACGTGTTTTTGAAATAGCAAACTTCAAAATTACGAACGTCACACACTTTTTTCTCAATTGCTATTACAAATGGCTGCTTCGTAACCGGTCCAATGTGTCCTAAAAAACTCCTTGGGGAGCTTGTATGCTGCTACAACAACAACAACCGACAAAATACAGATAAAGAAAGAAGTAAAACAGAAATAGCAAACTTCAAAATTACGAACGTCACACACTTTTTTCTCATTTGCTATTAGTCCTCTTTCAGACACGTCAAGTCTTGAAAGCAATTTTTATCGCATTCTCTTTTGTGTTTTCTCTTTGCTTCCACACGCGTTAAGTTTTATTGAATTCAAGTCCTTGGGTCTTGAAATGCGAAGCAACGAAAAGATCAAAAGAGAACAAGAAACTTGAAACGAATTGACGGTACGGAGGTATCTGTACTCTTCCCCCCTCCTTCGCCAACGAAGGAGCAGACTTGAAAGCAAGACTTGACGTGTCTGAAAGGGGACTATATGATTCGGTTTCTACAGCCGCATTTTGTAGGAAGCGAATACCAAAAAAAATTTTTGTTTAGTTGCAACCCTGTTGGTATCTGCCATGAAACATTGGGCGCATTCATAAGACCTAGCTGTTTCGCTCAACTGCTACGAAACTGCTGGCAACTGTTGGACCCATGATCCAACTACACAAGATCTGACAAGATGAAACAAAAGAAAAAAGTAATTTTATGGCTGACGTTTGTAATTTCGGCGCCATGTTATGTTCTTTGAAAAGTAAGCAAAGAATATGGAGACGAAGCATAAAGAACAAAAATGCAAGCAATTTTGTGGCACATGTTTGTGCTAAGGAATTCATGACATTTGTACGTGTTTTTGCAATCAATCACCGCGCACTTCATTTTAATTACATTTGCACATAAAATTTATTAAAAATCACTTAAAAATCACTGAAATAAACCACCGACAAAATACACGTTCCCACGACAGTCGGCTCTACGTAACCGGAACGACCCAGATTTATATTTGGCCAAGGACTCTCACTCCAGCAACAGTCCCCAAAAACTCTTTGGGGAGCTTGTATGCTGCTACAACAACAACAACCGACAAAATACAGATAAAGAAAGAAGCAAAACAGAAATAGCAATTGCTATTACAAATGGCTGCTTCTCAACCGGTCCAATCTGTTCTAATAGGACATTCGCACGAAGCGATTTTACAGGCAACAATAGTTGAATGCGAAGTTGAATGAAAAGTTGAAAGTTAAAAAGTTGCCCTCCCTATTCAGACGAGGCGATTTTCGATTCAACACGAATTGTTATTTACATTATTGAAAATGAATTTAAATCGCAAAATTGTATCAATTGGCGTAAATTTGTTAAGCCAAGCGTTGGTAGAAGTGCTTTTAGCGAAGCTGAAAGTTAAAATAAAAGTAAAAAAGTAAACAAGAAAAAAAGTATGTATACAGAATGTAAACAAACACAGGGTTGCAAGGAAAAAAGTTGAACGAGCTCAAAGTTGGCTGGCGACCAACTTTGTTGAAAGCGATTAGTTGAAAGGCCGTTCGAACGAGGCGATTTTTGCTTTCAACTAAAAGTTGCCTGAAAATCGCTCGCGCGAAAGCCCAATAATTGGTTCATGTGTTGGACCCAACAATTACGTCTTAAAGACCGTTCGCACCAGGCGCTTTTGCGTTCAACTCACGCAGGGTTGCACGAAAAAAAAGTTGAATGGTTAAATGTTGGCTGGCGACCAACTTTGTTAAAAGCGATTAGTTGAAAGGCTGTTCAACCAAAACTAGAATACAAAGTTGAACATTGGGCACGTTCAGAAGGCGCAACAGCTCAGTAATTGTTGCGATTGCACCTTCTGAACGCGTTGCTTTGTACTTCTGATCAACTGAACAGTTACGTGTAAGATGATCGTAATATTATTCTGATCATTTCAGACAACATGTTGTGTGTTTTGAATTTGACAGCTAATGTATCAGGCCGTTCATAAGACGCATTATGATCACTTATTTTTTTAGCAACGGTTGGCCTCAACTTCTGCGCATTCTGAACCTACCCATTGCAAACGCCTTTTTATGGCAAATATTAGGATATTTTTAGCCATTCAATTTTTTTTTTGTGCAGCCTTGCGCGAGTTGAACGCAAAAGATGCCTGAAAAATCGTCTCGTTCGAAAGCCCGGTAGTAATGCACTTTATAGGGCTTTCGCACGAGGGATTTTTCAGGCAACTTTTAGTTGAAAGCAAAAATCGCCTCGTCCGAACGGCCTTTCAACTAATCGCTTTCAACAAAGTTGGTCGCCAGCCAACTTTGAGCTCGTTCAACTCGTTCGATTTAAGACGATTTTTAATTAATTTAAGAGTTATTCGCAAAAAACACTTGCACTTTGCACTTTTCGCACCATGTTTTGATGAATTTGATGCAAATAAATGGAGTAAATGAAAGTTGTTCTCTGTACAAGGTGTTCAGCCCCCCTTCTTTGGCAACACAGAAAGGAGAATTCTACTGCCTGAGGGTTATAATCCCTAAGTGCTGCCGAAGGCTGCCTACCCAGAGAGGTATTCACTGCAAAAGGTGTTCAGCCCCCCTTCTTTGGCAACACAGAAAGGAGAATTCTACTACCTGAGGCTTATAATCCCTAAGTGCGGCCGAAGCCCGCCTACGCAAAAAGGAGTTGGACGCCTGGTTCCGCTAAAGTGCACTTTTACCGAAAGCCCTATTACAGCCCTATTCGCGTGCAATGACAAAACTCACCGCTATAACTAACAAACCGTACGACACACCAACAAGATGTATGCTGGAAACCTTGAATTGGTTAAGCGTGAAGCAACAAGTTTTTTACCACACTATGAAATTTGTGTATAGTATTAAGAAGGGCATCCTGCCGGATTATCTTAGCGATAATCTCCGATATATAAATGAGACCCATACATACTTGTTGAGAGAGAATAACAGCTTCAGGCTTCCGAAGTACGGAACGGAAGTGGACAAAAAGAAATTTTTTTTAAAGACTTAAAGTGCTTTAATGAATTACCAGAGGCTATTAAAATATTGTGATACTATCACTCTTTTCAAGCGGCTATTGTAGAATGCAGCCTATAAGATAATGATGTATGAACAATAGCGTGGATTGGAAACTAGGCCTTTCCAGCCTCTAAAATATCGATACTAGGTGGATCGGAAAGTCGGCCTTTCCGACTACCTAGAGTACATTAAAACCCTTAGATAATCTATCCCCCTTATTCTAGAACCGGAATTTTTGAAATCCACATGCTGCAACCTTTGCGAAAACATGTGCAGCATTGCCAGCTATCAGTGGTTTTTCGAAGATAGCTGAATGAAGGAAAACAAAGTGGAAAGGAATTAAAAAAACACTCATCATGTGCGTGTTTATTGAAAAAATTGGTTAATTTTACATATTTTGAGGAAAATTATGGATTCTGATGTATTTGCAATTATAGCAGCAGGCAATGGATTCACAAAGGTATGCGGAGCTGTCGGGCATAGTAACCTATGTCAGCTTCTGGTTGAATTGTTGAACCATAAGCCAGAACTCCTCCTATGCCTGAAGCTCTAGTTCTCAATCCAGTTAATGCAATAACAGCTTCTTCCAAGCCATTTAAAACATGCACTTTGTTAGGTCCACCACCTGTTGCGCTTGCTTCTGCCTTCGGCCGCGCTTAGGAATTATAACCCTTACTAAGTAGAATTCTCCTTTCTGTGTTGCGAGGAAGAGGGGCTTCCGCATGTCAAAGGTATCCCTGCAAAACTCGCGACTACTCCATGCATGCGTGTATAGAGTACTCCCTAAGAACCAAGGAGTACTCCAAAATTAACCACAATTCATATAAAAAATATGGTCCAATTAACATTGCGATGTCCTAGGGCAGGACCATATACTCCATCCCTGCATTACATCAGAGTAGCACAAAACTACTCCAACATATTAACAATGGCATTGTTGTTATATTTTTTCGTTTGTACACGTTTTTGTTCTTCACTTCTCAAATGCTTTTTCGAAATTAATAAAAACCAAGACAAAAATTAAAAATTACATGTTGCCTCTGACGGCAGTCGAACCCGAACATGCTGGGAGCTAAGAACTAAAAGCGAGCATCTCTACACGTTCAGCTACAGCCAGACATGCAAATGTGCTTTCAAATGCTCAACTTCAATCACATTTCGTTAAAACACGAGCAGTGATCGGATAACAAACAATAAGCTGGCGCAGAGACACGAGTTGGTCCGCTACAGCATGACAGAGGAACACTTTTGTAAGTACTCTGATTTACCACAAATAGACTACATGGTCCCACGATTTTTGCAGTACTTTTGCGCAGAACCCACGTCGAAATTTGCAAAAAAGTGCGTAGTGCAAACCGAGTTTATTAATAAGCTAGTGGTAGGAAATTTGAAACATTTATCTTAAATAAAATTTGAATCCTTTGATTACACGCGTATGTTAAAGTTTTCGGATTCGGGTTATGCGTTTGGACACAACAACAAAAATATATGTATTTGCGAAAGGCAAATTTATCTATTTAAATGAACACCACCAATATTTCTTGCAAACACACATCGATTTACGTCTTTTATTTCGCCTGCGACATACAATTGTTTTCGTACAAAATTACGCAAAAAAGTTTACTCGTTCGTTTTTAGGCATGCCATTGTTACGAATTTCGAAAGTTCGCAAATACGATTCGGATTGCAGCATACTATTTCTACGATTCATAGCAAAATCCGAATACGAAAGAGTTGCAGAATAGGGGTGTATATATATAAATGTGAATGTCTGTTGGTTTATTACCTTATAACTTCTGAACCGCGGCACGCAGTCGCACGAAACTTTGCACAATTATTTGCTTTTACTCCGGGAAGGTTATAAGCATAGAGAAAAATGGGCAGTGCTGGAAAAGAGGGCGTGGCACCTAGTATACTAACTAAAATTTTCATGTTGTATATCTCTTCAAATATTTGTGCTTGAGCATTGGAACTTCCTTTTGAGATAAATAAAACTAATTCCGTACTCATGGAAAAATATGGGCGACATTGGAAAAGGGGGCGTGGCACCTCCCATAGGCGTGAATTATTTCATCAGCTCTAACTTCGGAACCGCAAGTCACATGAACTTGAAAATTGGTATGCAAACATATCTATGGTAGATGCTTATCTTAAGCAGAGCTGGGTAAATGCAATTACATTACAATTACAATTACATTCCTCAGTAATTGTAATCAGGATTCAATTCCTTTAGTTCAGAGCAAAGGAATCGATTACTTTTTCAATTCTTTGAAGTAATTTCAAATGGAATTGTTTTTTTCTTTAATTCCATTACAAGGAATTTCATATTGTAATTGGAATAAATTACGTGCTTGTAATGTAATTTCTTTTATTTCAAATCCCTTGAAAGGAATTGAAAATGTAATTTTTTTCCAATACCTTTGAAAGGAATTGAAAATGTAATTGATTTTTTTCCAATTCCATTCCTCAAAGTACTTTAAAAAGTAATCGAAAAGTTTATAAAAAAAAAATTGTTCACTGTTGAATTGCAATAGCTTTGTTAAATTTCTTGGTTGCTAACTGCCTTGAATAAACAACTTATACCCAAGTAGTATTACTAATTGGACTTTAAGAAAACTGAATAGCTTAAACTGTAGCTGTTCAGTTTATAGCGTAACGGTTAAATTTTCCAGATCCTACCGCGAACGCGCTTCGCGACAGATGAGACCCATAAATGTTGCTGCCTTGGGCACTGCTGTTCTCTTGGACTAATCCCTGCATATCTATAGAAATGCACTGAGTTAATTGTGTATATTATGGTACCCTTAATTCTACCCAAAATAGCGTCCCTTCTGGGGCCTTTGAAGTACTCTTACTGGTATCCTGCGTTACAAATGAGGATAGAGTCCGCTTGAATTACGAACCCTGTGGGACTGGAGATCCTACCTCCTAAGAGTTTTATAAACAAATTTCATTGCTGTGGCTAAATTTTGATGATAACGCTGTAACGACGCTAAAATTACACAAAAAACGCCGAGAGACGTAAAATTAATTTTAAGTAGTATGTTACGGATCTGTATACCGTTTTTTTTTTAGATAAGGTCATTTAGTCAAGTTATTTTCATTTTAAGTTTTCACTGCGAATGAAAAAAATTCAAACTTTAACATGATCATACGGTCATGTACGCGGCGTATGGGTAACATTATTTCCTGCTAGTATTTCATACAAAAAATTATTGCACTTTCACTTAACCCTTGCAAACTTGTTTATTTATCCATCGATTTTCATCGGTAGTAGTGTTTTAAGCCGCAAAACAAGCGGATATTGGCTAGTCTATCTATATTAATAAAAATATTGTGTTCGTATGTCACGGTCGTCAAAACTCGAGAACGGCTGAACCGATTTGAATAATTTTCTCTTTGTATTGTTCAGTATAATACCAGAACCAATGATATCGCAAAAAATTGGAGGGTTGCCACCTATTTGAAATTTTTTAAACCCAAATATATTGATAAGATTAACGAGTTATTACAATATGGGTATTAGGTTAAAGAGGTTTAAGAAAGATGGAAATATCTTTGTCGAGGGTTGCCACCTATTTGAAAATTTTAACTCAGTTAAATTAATAAAAGAAATATTGCAATGTGGGTGTCACCCTAAGGACTTTTAAGAAGGCTTACAGCCGAAAATATGTTTGAGGAGGGTTGCCACCTGGTTGAAAATGTAACTCAATTTAAAGATAAGATAAATTACCTATTACAATATAGGTATCAAACTAAATAGGTTTAAGAAAGATGACGGTTAGAAGTATTTTTGAGGAGGGTTGCCACCTATTTGAAAATTTTAACTCAGTCAAATTTATAAAATAAATGAAATATCGCCATGTGGGTGTCAAACTAAAGAGTTTTAAGAAGGCTTACAGCTGAAAATATGTTTTAGGAGGGTTGCCACCTGTTTGAAAATTTTACTAAATTACATTGAGAAAATAAGTGAAATACTACAATATGGGTATAAAATTAAAGAGGTTTAAGAATGATAACTGTTAGAAATATTTTTGACGAGGGTTGCCACCAACTTGAAAATTTTAAATCAGTCAAATTGAAAAAATAAATGAAATAATGCCATGTGGGTGTCAAACTAACGAATTTTATGAAGGCTTGCAGCCGAAAATATGTTTGAGGAGGGTGGTCACCTGTTTGAAAATTTAACTAAATTACATTGATAAAATAAATGAAATATTACAATATGGGTATCAAATTAAAGAGGTTTAAGAAACATAACTGTTAGAAATATTTTTGAGGGGGTTGCCACCTATTTAAAAATTGTAACTTAGTTAAATTGATAAAGTAAATGAAATATTGCCACGTGGGTGTCAAACTAAAGAGTTTTAAGAAGGGTACAGCTGAAAATACGGTTGAGGAGGGTTGCCCCCTATTTGAAAATTTAACTCAATTTAATTGATACAATAAATGACATATTACAATATAGGTATCAAATTAAAGGGATTTAAGAAAGATGATTGTTGGAAATATTTTCGGGGAGGTTTGCCACATATTTTAAAATTTTAAAATAAAATAAATGGAATATTGCAATGTGCGTTTCAAACTAAAGATTTTTACGAAGGCTTACGGTCGAAAATGTTTTTGAAGAGGGTTGCCACCTTTTTGAAAATGTAACTCATTTAAACCGATAAAATAAATTAAAAATTACAATATTGGTACCAAACGAAAGGTACTTGAGAAATTTTGATTTGGAAGTATTTTAAATAGGATTATAACCTATCTAAAAGTAAAGACTAAAAATATTGAATTTTTACGAAATATTACATAATTGATACCAAACTAAATGTGTTTGGGAAAGGTTTACTAGAAATTTTTTGTAGTGTTTTCACCTATCCAAAGGCCAAACAATTTAAATGAAGAAAGAATTAAGAACATAGTTATTATCAAACGACGTGATCATATTATCAACGAAATCTATATATATAAAAATGTTGTGTTCGTATGTCACGGTCGTCAAAACTCGAGAACGGCTGAACCGATTTGAAACATTTTTATTTTATATTGTTTGGTATAATACCAGAACCAATGGTGTCGCAAAAAACTGGAGGGTTGCCACCTATTTGAAATTTTTTAAACCCAATTGTATTAATTAAATTAATATAAGTTAATTATTACTATATGGGTATCAAATTAAAGAGGTTTAAGAAAGATAACTGTTGGAAATATTTTTGAGGAGGGTTGCCACCTATTTTAAAATTTTGGCTCAGTTAAATTGATAAAGAAAATGAAATATTGCTAGGTGGGTATTGGTCCAACCAACTCAAACAGCAGTCGAATCCGTCGGAATAACAAACACTCTCCTCTGGATAGTTCAACGAATGCTTTTAAAACTTTATTGAAAAGTAATAATTAATACAACTTACATATCATAAAATCGTATTCAAGTACTCACATTTGGTTTTCTCAATCGCACGCTTTTCTTCGACCTTTCAAATCGAATCCAATACGTAAGAATGCAATATAATATTGAAGTAAAAGGAAAAAGGGTTGCCTAGTGGCAATTTTTAAACATTAAAATGGTAGAGTTGCCGGATGACATATTCGTGCATAAAACCAAGGGTGAGTTCACACTTGGTGATTCATTTAAACTGTGGCGGTGTTAACAACATTCTCCCCCCGGTATCTCCCTCAATGTGGGAGTACCCCACTTAAACACCGTCACTCCGTACATCTAGTACTGCTAATTTCGTCGCTGGTCGATGATATTGTCCTTGTGCAGTTCTCACGATAACACTTCTTACCTGGCCGTCTCTCCCTGGCAACGTAGATAAAATAACTCCCTTTGGCCAAGAATAGCGCGGTGAGTTTGGGTCAACAACTATGACTACGTCACCCACCTCAATGGGCTTAGCCTTCTGATACCAATTGGTTCTTCGGGTCAACGTTGGCAGCACCTCTGTAACCCACCTCTTCCAGAAACTGTCAGCGAGATACTGGGTGTGCCGCCATGATGTACGTACGTATTGGTCTGTGGCTTCGAATCTTCCGACGGGCTTGAGTCCCGTGGACGAACAAAGCAGGAAATGGTTGGGAGTAAGAGCCTCCTGTTCGGCAGTGTCGAGAGATAGATACGTCAAAGGCCGACTATTCACTATTTGTTCCACTTCGAGAAACAAGTTGTGCAGCTTTTCATCGGTCAGTTTCGTTTCAGGCGTAATTATTTGATACAGTACAGCTTTTATTGAGCGCACTAAGCGCTCCCATGCTCCTCCCATATGCGGGGAGGCGGGTGGTATGAAAGTCCATCCAGTGCTAGGGCTGGTGAACTCGGCTTCCAAGTCAGCAAAATTTACTTGCGATAACGATTCACGCAGCTCTTTCTCGGTCGCTCTCAGGTTCGTCCCATTGTCGCTAAAGAATTTTCTTGGTGTTCCCCTTCGGGCAATGAAGTTACGCACAACAATACAGCACGAGCTGGTTGTAAGACTGTATGCCATTTCGACATGCACCGCACGGCATGTCATGCAGGTAAACACCACGCCGTAACGCTTTTCGATCCGTCTTCCAACTGTAGTCAAAAATGGCCCGAAAAAGTCCACTCCAACATAAGTGAAGGGTCGTGTGTAGGGTGATAAACGTGCTTCAGGCAAATCAGCCATCTCGGGTGGCTGCGGGTGCGCCGTGGCATTCTTGCAAAACTGGCAGCACTTTCGCACAGATCGTAGCAACGTACGTAATCCAGGTACGTAAAATTGTTGAAATATTTCATTAATTACCGTTTCGTGGTTTGAGTGTTTCCACCTTCTGTGGTACCAATCAATTATTAATCTGGTAATGTAGCCGTATCTTGGCAATATAATTGGATTTTTCATGGCGTTATCTATGCAGTTGGCGTTTTCCAGGCGACCGCGCATTCTTAGCGTCATTGTCTCATCTATAAATGGCGATAACTTTCGCAAAGGGCTTGTTTTCGGCATAGCACACACTGGGTTTTGGCTTAACATCTTAATTTCATTTGGAAAGTCCTGGGCTTGGGCAAGGCGATATAAAAAGGCCTCGCTCCAGGCGAGCTCTTCGATAGTAAAGGCGCCTTCGGAAGGTATACCTCGCAATCTGCTTACGAATCGCTTCACATATGCCGTGCATCCAAATAGGCGCTCCCACTTAGAAAATCGCGTTAAATCAATCAGCGGTGGTTCGTTTTGTATATTGACTGCGACTAATTGTGGTCGTTCTTCTCGTTGCTTGTTCCCTTCTGGTTTGCATTGTAAGTTTGGCCAATTTTCTTCCTGTTGACGCAGGAACGTGGGGCCTGAAATCCACTGACCACTCGTTGAGAAATCGGGCGTAGAAATCTGCTTTGTGCCGAGGTCCGCGACGTTTAACTTCGAGGGAACGTATTTCCATTCCGCAATATCCGTCGTCTCCTGAATTTCTCCCACGCGAAACATAACAAACTGCTTGTATCTTGTAGGGTCAGAACGTAACCAAGAAAGCACCGTTCCGGAATCTGTCCAATAGCAGACACGACCGATTTTAAAGTCAAGCGCCTTTACCACCGAGTTTCCAAGACGTGCCCCCATTACTGCAGCGAGCAGCTCCATCCGTGAAATAGATACAGGGCGCAAAGGTGCTACCTTCGATTTGGCGCACACCAACGACACTCCAATGTGACTTCCATTCTTTGTTCTTAGGTACGCTACCGCTGCGTAAGCGTTTTCGCCAGCGTCCACAAATAAGTGCAGCTCGCACTTGGCCTCCTCGCTGCACATCATACTGAAGTAACATCTAGGTATCTTAATACTTTGTACTTGCGGAAGGAACGATAGCCACCTCATCCACTCCGCGGAAAATTCCTCTGGAATAATGTCGTCCCATCCAACGCCGCTTCGCCATACTTTCTGTAGTAGAATCTTCGTGTCGATCAAAAAGAATGTTAGCAAACCCAAAGGATCGAAGATCGACATTAGTAGCCGTAACAGCTCCCTTTTGGTTGGCAGCCTGGCTCCTCGTAGAATTTCATCATTGGCCTTCGTGAATTTCAAGTTGTATGTAAACGTGTCATCAGTCGTCTGCCACCACATACCCAGCACCTTGCTGGCTTCTACGACCTGATCCACCCGCTTAGCAGAACTGCAAAACTCATCCGCATCTCCTGCCTCTCCTAGGGCTTCAGTCACCTCTTTAGAGTTGGATAGCCACCCTCGAATGTGAAAGTTCGCCTGTTTGTGGATGTCCCGAACACCTCTAGCCAGCTCAATAGCTTCTTGCACGGTGTTCACGCTGTCGAGCATATCATCGACATAGTGCCTCTCCAAAATACTTTTCGCTGGTCGCGGGTACGTATCAGCAAATTCTTTGGCGTTCTGATTCTTCACAAATTGGGCCAAAGAAGGCGAGCAACTTGCTCCGAAGCTCATTACTCGTAGTAGATATACATCTGGCGGGCGAGTCTCATCGCAGTTTCTCCACAAGAACCGTTGCGATTGCTGGTCCTCCTCATCAACGAAGATTCTGTGAAACATTTCACTGATGTCGCCGGATATTCCAATTTTTCCGCTCCGGAAGTTCAGCAAAACATCGAAGAGGGAAGTCAATAAATCTGGGCCTTTATTCAAGAGGGAATTCAAGGAAACGCCCTTATATTCTGCAGCAGCATCCCAAACGACTCTAACCTTCCGTGGTTTGTTTGGATTTTGCACTACAAACATCGGCAAATACCATTTTCGTGGGTGGGGAGCAACAACCTCGTTGGCGTTTAGTTTACGAATGTACCCCTTTTCTTGCATTGAACAGATATGTTCGCTGACAAATGATTTCAGCTCAGGGGACCCATTCAGCTTTCTCTCAAAACATCTGAGCCTCCGCAAAGCCATCACATAGTTGTCCGGCATATTGATGCTCTCCGATTTCCATAACAGTTTCGTCACGAAATGCTTTCCATCGCGTGAAACACTCTCGTGCATACCTTCTTGTTGCCTATCGCAAAACTTATTGTGTTTGCTGTCATCGTACTGGTTATCCAAAGACAAGTAATCTGTGACTTACTTTTGCAGAGCCACATCGTCGTCGCACTCACAAATATGAAGTTGCAGGTTATCGTAATTTTTTGTGCGTCAGAATTCATTACACCATACACAGTCCACCCAATACGTGTTTTGGTGGCAGCCGGCTCGTGTGCCTTGCCCTCTCGAAACTTTAGAGGCATCATCAGATTTTTATTGCTTAATCCAATGATTACTTGCGGTACCACGTTATAGTATGACTCGACTGGGATTCCTCTTAGATGCCTGTACTCTTCTGCGAGCTCTGCTATGTTCATCGTTTGTGCGGGAAGATCAATTGCTTCTACAGACCGCACATTACGTAACATATGCTTCTTGCCCTTTCCACGCGTTGAAATCTCCAAGTCAATCATGTCCGAGTTCTTCTCGACGCGTACCGTTCCGTCTGTCCATCGGAGACAGAGGTCTGTTTTATCTCCTTGCACTTTCAGCTGCTGCAACACATTCTTCTCTATTAGAGTCGGGCCGGACCCGTCATCTAAAAACGCAAATACATCGCAGGAAATGCCATTCCCGTAGATTGTAATCGGGACAACTCGATAAAGTGTGTTAGAACTTTCCACCTGATGCGCCCCAACTGTAGTAGAACCGTCGACATTTTCTCCTGTCATAGGCTTGTGAAGCACCGGGTTGTGCCGATAGGCGCAATTATCAACGCCGCATACCTTACTATCACGACAGCTTCTTGCATCGTGCTTTTTTAGACATATTCTGCATAGCTTCAGTTTATGGACTTCGTTCCACTTTTCGTCATAGCCTAATTCTCTGAATTTATCGCACTTCAATATAACATGTGATTCGTTGCAAAAATAGCATGCCAGTTTAGGCCTTACTTGCTGGACATATCCATCGCTATGTTCCACCTCCTCTGTATGGAAGCTCACTCGATGAGTTTTACGCCTCTCCGACTCAGGACTGGCAGTGGAAATGATTGACGTCACCTTACAAGCGTCTGCCAAGTCAAAGAGCCATTCGCTAAAGCCTTTAATTGTTGTATCCCCCGCTGGTCTGGAAAACATTGCCCATTGTAGGCGCATTTGCGCTGGTAGCTTTTCAACCAGCTCTTGTATTAGCAATGGATTTGTCATATGCGATTGAAGCCCAGAAGCTTCCATTGCAGCAGCCAAATTCTTAACCTCAAGCGCGAAAGTTATGAGTGTCTCAAGTTTGTTTGTTTTTTATTATTTGCTCTGGTCTACCACACACCATTCGCAGCGTCGATATTATCTCCGGCACCAGAGCCGGAATCATCAACTTACTGCTAACGTACTCAAGCGCCCTTCCCTTTAGGGCGCGTTGCAGACGAAGCAAGTTCTCATCGTGGCTAAACCCACACAACCGTGTTGAATTCTCAAAACTACTTATAAACAGGGCCCATTCCTCTGGCCTGCCGCTAAAGGTGGGAAGATCTTTTGGTACCACATGCCGCGAGCTTATTTGCTGTGCAGTCAAGCCTATAGCGTTGGCCTCCGACGTTGTGCGTGCCTGAATTTGCTTCGCATAACAGATCTATTTATTTATTTTATTTATTTATTTATTTAATCACACACGACAACCAATAGTTATATTTACAGTGTATGATATCTTACAACCTAAAGTTACATGTAATTACACATCTATATAAAATAAAAATTAAAACAAAATAAAATAATAAAAATAAAAAGTAGAGGTAAAAGTTATATGAAATGAAAAGAGAAGAAAGATGGAGAGGAAGGAGACATGAAGAGATTTCAAAACGCTTAGAATTCATTTGGCAAAATGACGCATTAGTTCGTTCTTAAAATGATTCGTGTTTTTTAAAAATCTAATCGCTGCGGGCAGGGTATTCCAAAGACGGATCGAGAAAATAAAAAACTGACGTTCAGATACTAAGCACGTAAATCTAGTATTGCATATAGCAAGAGATCGGGAAGATTTGGTGAATTGTAATCGTTCCTTCAAATAATCGGGATCCTGTGTGACTATGATTTTGTGTAGTAATGTCAAGCATCTGAGTTTCAGTAGATCGTCGAACGGAATAGAAATATCCTTAAGGAAAAAGTAGAAATATGTTCTTAACGACCAATGCAGTAAATATACCGAGCAATGTTGTTGTACAGGATATTAAGTTTTCTATTGCATACACTGTCACAACTAGCATACAATTCACAGCCGTATAGTAGTGTCGGTAGTAGGTAAGGTTTAGCTAGGATCAGTCGAATCTTCACTGGTGTGAAGTACTGAATACTCCATAAGGATCGCAACATGCCACAAACTTTACCGATTGCATTAAAAATGTGGTTCTTCCATGTCAGCGTTCTATTAAAAATTAAACCCAAATTCTTAGCAGTTTCCACAAATTTTATCACACAATTGTTCATTTTTACATTATTGCAATGATCAAGGTTGAGTTTTTTTTTATATATAGAAATGCATTGAGACTTATTGGGATTTAGGACCAGGCCATTGTCACAGGCCCACATATTAATTGCATCTAGATCAGTGTTTAAGTTTTCTATGCATGCATTGATGGAGTCCAAAGGACAACCTAGATACAACTGTACGTCATCTGCATATAGATGAATATTGCAATATTTTATCACATTTTGAAGGTCATTTACATATAACACAAATAATAGTGGACCCAGAATTGATCCTTGTGGAACGCCTTTAGTGATAGGCAGGGTTCTCGATATGGATTCTTTTACAATTACTGCTTGCGAACGGCCAAGAAGGTATGTTTTGACTAACCTTGATGCCGATGGTGAAAAATTAAACAAATTGTCAAGTTTTAAACATAAAAGGGCATGATCCACGGAATCAAAAGCCTTGGAGTGATCAAGGAGGGTCAGAAAAGTTACGTGTTTATTGTCGATATTAACTCTAATATCATCTGCGACTTTTAGTAGTGCTGTGACACAGCTTCTGTTTTTCCGAAAACCAGATTGGTATTGACTCACCAGTGAATTACCATTAATGAAATAATTAATCTGAGTATGCATGATACGTTCTAGGACCTTTGATAAGAAAGGTAGAATCAAGGAGGGCAATTGGCCTATAGTCGCCATAAGATTTCTTTATAGGAATGACTTTGGCCTTTTTCCAACAGTCAGGAAAGACCGACGGGGTCAAAACGGTGTTGAAAGCGTAAGTAAGATACGACAGAATTTTAGGCAGTAAACATTTCAAAAATTTCGGGTTAACACCGTCAAAACCAGTGGCATTCGATTTGATGCCAAGTATCGCCTGAACAACATCACAATTATCGACACACTTAAAACAGAAACCAGGCGTAACAACATTAATTTTATCACTGTAACGATCATGACATATATTTCTATTACAAGCAGACAACTCAACAAATTTTCCATTCAACTCATTTACATCTAAGGGTTCGTGGGTAAAATTCTTTTTGTTACCAATCCCAATTTCGCGAATACGTTTCCATGTTTGGTTTGATCCTATGGCTGTGCTAAATTGCCGTTCATAATACGCATATTTTCGCATTTTAATGGCTTTTGTAACTTCCCTTCTCCGCTTTTTGTATTCCCTGTAGGTCTCGTCCAACTTGCACTGCTTCCATTTTAAGTATGCCTTATTTCGCTTCACAATTAGGTCTTTTATATGGTGGTTGAACCATGGACGGCTCTTGACATAGTTTGGTTTCGTTACAAGGGGCACAAATTGTTCAAAAAGTATACTAATTTTAGACTGGAGAAATTGTATTTGTTCATTTGCTGATATCATGGCATAAATTGACCCCCAATTTATTGCGTCAACGGCTTTCTCTAATCAATATGTATAAAGTCACGATATGTGTAGGCGAGCGAATTACAAGTGAAATGGAAGTCATAATTTAGAAATATTAGATCGTGCTTGGAAAAGTTGGGCACAGATAGTTGGTCATACAGAAGTACTTTTGTCCTTGAATCTACAAAAAATACATCGAGAAGCGTACAACTGGTCCGAGTGAAGTGTGTAGGTGTCGTATAGTTGACAGGCAGAAGGCCGAGATTCCATAGCAAGTGAAAATTTACTGTCGGTCCGCAGGTCGCTGTTGAAATCACCAGTCAAAACAATATCATTGTAGCCAAGTATAATATTTTCGATAAACTCGACAAATTGAAAATAATTTATATGTCTATTGGGTCTGTAAAAACAACCAATGAGCATTTTATTTAGTCTAGATGCTACTTCAACGAAAATATATTCAATAGAATCGGAAGCTACTGATACACATTTAAGTTTACATGAGATACACGTTTTTACATATATGGCAACACCACCACCATGCCCAAGCCTATCTGAGCGATAAAGTTTATACCCCTCTACATTAAACAAAGCATCACTTTGACACGCAGAGAACCAAGTCTCCGACACACACACAACATCTACATTCGAACTTTCAAAAATATACCTAAATTCATCAATTTTTGCTGGGAGACTTTGAGCATTAATGTGGCACACCTTAAGTCCGCCTTTTTGTTTACTCAGTACACGTATCATATTATGAGTACAGTCTTTGGAACTGCCGCGATTGTTAGCTTTAATATTTAACATCGAAACTGCTGTCAATGTATAAAGGGTGGAAAAAATAGCAATAATAGAGAGAAGGTGTTTATTGAGTGGGAAGAGACAAGCTGGGTTGAAAGTAAAGAAGACATTGCTCAAGCACTTTAAGAGTATATAGTTGCTTAATATTAATATAAATGTAAAATATATAAACTGAAAAGAAGAGAGAACTAACGCAATAAAATAGAATGAACATACAATAGTCACTTGTTGAGTTGAATTAGTTTCTCGATATCTTCTTTGCAAAACACCTTAACTGCAGTTTCCCTAGTCCGCACTCGAACAAATACTTTTCCCCTCATTGAGAAGGCAGATGTTAAGCGCTTCTGCCTTTTTAACTGCGTGGCGAACTGCATAGTCTCACGAGCAGATTTGGTGAGACACTCGTTTAAAAATACTCGCTCCTCTGATACACTACCAATGTCACGAAGTTGCAGACCTCTTTTGTTAGTTTTGTAAAAGCTGACCGCAGCTTTTAATAACAAAGCGCGGTCATTAGAAGAAGCGAGCTTAGCTATGAGTGGTGCAGTTTTTGCGTTATTAGTGCGCACACGGAAGGCCGCTCGCACAGAGACAGCATCGACATTTAGTGCTTTGCAGACTTTCTTTACGATTTCGACAGTGTTTTCATCTTTTTCACGCGGAATCCCATTTAGAATGACGTCCGCTGCAACGCTACCATTCTCTTGTTCAGCGAGTTCCTCCTTTAATCGCTGCATATCATTACGCAAAAGCATATTTGTGCACAATCATGCTCAGCCTTATCTATTCTGACCTCGAAACTGCTCATACTCAGCTTCACATTGGCCAGATCAGCAGTTATCTCACCTATCCTCTGCATTACCCGCTCCTCCACCTCCTTCATACGAGTGGTTATCTGTTCCACTATACTCTCGATTTTGTTTTCCAAACGTGAAAGCCATGCAGGCGATGGCGGGCTTTCGGCTTTGCACGGTTTCAGTTGGGGTGTTGATTTGTGCGGTGAGGTACCTACCAGGCGAGCAGATTTAGTGCGCGTCGACATGCTGCCCAATTCTTTCCCCTCATGCCCAACACCTGTTTCGAGCTGCCTCTCCTTAGGCCCACCCATACCGCCCTGACCATTGCCATTTGCCCATTGCAGTGTGCGATGCACCTTCAATGCCTCCAAATTTTCATCATCTGACTCGTCAGAGCTTTCATATTTGCGCATAATTTCATATTTCTGTCTTAAATATTTCAGTTCAGTCTCCTTTTGTTCTTCCAAACGCATTAATTCTATTTTCATATTTCGCTTCGATTTCGCTTTCACCCTTTTCACCTAACTTTTCAGTGTGTTCGTGCACGCTTGGTTGCCGACTCTGATTCGATGCCGTTCGCAACGTTTTCAATGAGCTCGAGCTTGATGGTGGGGCACACCCTTTGCATTTCCATGCCCTTTCGGCCACATCCTCCGTTACTCCTGCGCATCCAAAATGCGTCCAACTGTCGCATGCATCACACTGAACCATTTGCTCGCTTTCCGGCAGTTTGCATACAGCGCAGTCCACAGGAGCTTGATTGCTGTATTCAACGCCCTTTCTTGTGCCTACCATGCTGAAATTGTTGTTCTTTCAGACGAAAGCTATTTCTTCGATCTTCGGAATAGCTCGTGCACCAGCCGATAGCGAATCGTGCGTCAAATTTTTAAAAGAATATTGGTCCAACCAACTCAAACAGCAGTCGAATCCGTCGGAATAACAAACACTCTCCTCTGGATAGTTCAACGAATGCTTTTAAAACTTTATTGAAAAGTAATAATTAATACAACTTACAAATCATAAAATCGTATTCAAGTACTCACATTTGGTTTTCTCAATCGCACGCTTTTCTTCGACCTTTCAAATCGAATCCAATACGTAAGAATGCAATATAATATTGAAGTAAAAGGAATAAGGGTTGCCTAGTGGCAATTTTTAAACATTAAAATGGTAGAGTTGTCGGATGACATATTCGTGCATAAAACCAAGGGTGAGTTCACACTTGGTGATTCATTTAAACTGTGGCGGTGTTAACAACAGTGGGTATCAAACTAAAGAGTTTTAAGAAGGCTTACAGTCAAAAATATTTTTGAGGAGGGTTGCCAGCTGTTTGAAAACTAAACTAAATTACATTGATAAAATAAATGAAATAGTACAATATGGGTATCAAATTAAAGAAGTTTAAGAAAGATAACTGTTGGAAATATTTTTGAGGAGTGTTGCCACCTATTTTGAAATTTGAACTCAGTTAAGGTATAAAACTAAAGAGCTTATAAAATATCTACAGTAGAAAATATGTTTGAGGGGGTTTGCCACCTGTTTGAAAATTCAACTCAATTAAATTAGTAAAATAAATGAAATGTTACAATATCGGTAACAAACTAAAGGCATTTGAGAAATCTTTATTTAGAAATCTATATCTATATATACAAAGATATTTAAGAAGGCTTACAGCAGAAAATATGTTTGAGGTATAATATGGGTGCCAAACGAAAGGTATTTGAAAAATCTTGATTTGGAAATATTTTTAATAGGATTATCACCTATCTAAAAGTAAAACTGAAAATATTGAAATTATAAGATCGGGAAAGTGGAGAATTTTGTGTACTAGGGAACCAGCATTATCACAGATAAAAATATCAGCATGGAAAACCCCCACAGAATCACTCTTGCAAACAAGTGCTACTTTGGACTGAGTAGGCAATTCGGGAGTAAAGTCCTCTCTCGACGTATAAAAAAACCGCACTCTATAAGTCACTCATCATGCCCGAGCTGTTATATGGCGCAGAAGCTTAGACAATGACAACATTCGATGAGACGTCTCTTAGAGTATTCGACAAAAAGATCTTACGAAAGATTTACAGGCTTCTACGCGTGGGCGACAGGGATTACCGTATACGATGGAACGATGAGTTGTATGAGACTTAAACCGAAATATACATAGTGCAGGGAATGAAAATGCAGCGGCTCCGCTTGCTTAGACAAGTCGTTCCAATAGGAACCGAAGTTCCAGGTGTGAAAGAATTCAACTCGCAATCCGCTGGTGGTAGCAGAGGAATAGGGAGCCCCCACTGCAATGGAGAGACCAAGTTGGCACAGACAGAAATTGTCTGGCGTTCTTTGTCGAGCTCGGCCAAAATGGCTTAGGCGGTTACAAAGCCAAAGTAGAAGAAGAATATGCAAATGATAAGTGGCGGAGTTGGAGGAGGATGCGCCAGGTGTTACTTATCAGATGGATTCTGGCAACGGTTCGATCAAAAAATTGCATTACCTTAGCTATCACTTCGTCTGGAATTGCTGCGACATTGTTACCAGGTGGGAGCATCGCCAATTGAGCTCTTGAGCTGCCATTGAACATATAAATCATCGAAACTCCCACATGCAATATTTCCAGGGCAACCGGTGCACATAAAAAATCGCATAAGGTCGTTGATCGATTGTTGTGAGATTTTCGTGGAAACGTTCAACCATTCGGGAATGCATTGATATTTCTCGCAGGAGATTTTACGCAAACATTGTCGTAGTTCCCCGATTAACACTAGCGGACGTGATAAATGCTTGCCTGAAGTAGTCAACATTGCGACAAGATGAACATACATACACTGCAGCTGAAGTATTCGCGCGACAATAACTGGACATTGGGAACGCAAAGCTGCCAGTCAATGAGAGATTAAGACAAATTTTATGGCCTGATAATTTTTGTAACTTAGAAACATCGGAAGCAGAACTGATCGAAAGAATGTTTCTTTATTAAGAAAATTAATTATAGGAATCTCGATTGGCTCAGTGAACGGGCTATTCTTGCTGCGAAGAATAAGGATGTCTATCAACTAAATAATAGTGGTATTGAAAACAGTCGTTGCCTGAGCTGATCTGCCATTTTACCAGGCTGCCAGGCCACTTGCTCACGTTGGTGAATACCACTAATATTATTCAATCCAGCATTCAACGTGAGGAAATAGCACATACGTCGATAAACACCGTTGTGGAAAAAGACCATCCAACGGAATTTTTGAACTCGATTGATCTTCCTGGTAGACTCCACATACTGAAATTGAAAATAGGTGTGCCAATTATCATGTTGCGGAATATTAATCGGCCAAAACTTTGCAACGGCAGGCGACTCGCATTAAAGAAATTGATGAAGAAAGTAGTGTAAGTAAAGATTTTAACGTGGTCTTTCAAAGGTGAAGAATTCCCATAATTCCGACCGATACACCATTTCAATTTAAAAGATTGCAATTCCCAATTCGATTGACATTCGGAATCACAATCAATAATGCTCCAGTCGAACTTTGGAAAAGCAAATCAGATATCCTTGATATCTATGCAGCGAATGGAAAAACAATAAATATTGTGTGCACACAAGTATTTATTACATAACCAAACACATATGAAACGTATGCATTGTTTCGTTAATAATTTATCATCCATATAACAGGAATACGCCACAGCAAAGCGTGGCAGGGTACAGCTAGTACTAATATATATTTTGAAAGGCGTTTTTTTCTGTTCGCAAAGCTCGAGAAAGGCCGTACCGTATATTTCGGAATCTACTGCAGACTTTTCAAGGATGGTTATAGGCTCAAAAATGGTTTCGATATAAAAAGGGGGCGTGGCACCTACCATACAAACCGAATTTTTGAAACTGCATATATTTGTGGTAGAGGACTAAAACTTGGTATGGTGATATATACATATATAAGACCAATTCCATACTCATGGAGAAAAATTTGCATGGTTGGAGAACGGGGCGTGGCACCTCCCATATAAACCGAACTTTTCGTATTGCATATTTCTGGTAGTGTTCATGGTAGACTGTAAGCCTTTTTAAAACTCTTTAGTTTGACACCCACATGCCAACATTTCATTTACTTTATCAATTTAACTGAGTTACAATTTCCAAATAGGTGGCAGCCCCCCTCAAAAATATTTCCAACAGTTATCTTTCTTAAACCTCTTTAATTTGATACCCAAATTGTAATATTTTATTTATTTTATCAATGTAATTTAGTTAAATTTTCAAACAGATGGCAACCCTCCTCAAACATATTTTCGGCAGTAAGCCTTCTTAAAACTCTTTAGTTTGACACCCACATGGCAATATTTAATTTTTTGTAACAATTTGACTGAGTTTAAATTTTCAAATAGGTGGCAACCCTCGTCAAAATTACTTCCAGCAGTTATCTTTCTTAAACCTCTTTAACTTGATACCCACATTGTAATAATTCATTCATTTTATCAGTATAATTGGGTTTAAAAATTTTAAAATAGGTGACAACCCTCCAAATTTTTGCGTTATCAGTGGTTCTGGTATTATACCGAATAATAAAAAAAATTATTCAAATCGGTTCAGCCGTTCTCGGGTTTTGATGACCGTGACATACGAACACATCATTTTTGTATATGTATATAGATATACATAGAAGACGTCCAATGTGTGCTTTCGATTTTAATCTTTGACCACAACAAGAATTCCACATTGTACATTCGTGAATGAACTTTCAGTTTCTCGATTACTTTTACAATTCCTTTGAGTAATTGAAAAAAACTAAAGTACTCTTGCAATTCCAGGTAATGGAATTGAAAAAAAAATCAATTTCAAAGGAATTGGAAAAAAAATTACATTACTAGCACGTTATTTATTCCAATTACAATATGAAATTCCTTGTAATGGAATTAAAGAAAAAACCAATTACATTTGAAATTACTTCAAGGAATTGAAAAAGTAATCGATTCCTTTGCTGTGGACTGAAAGAATTGATGCCTAATTACAACTGCTTGTAATCTGTAATTAGGAGTAATTTAATTCCTAAATGAATCATTACGACCCAGCTCTAGGGTTGCCAGATTCTGAAACGGAGAAAGGAGTACATTTCTATTTTCGATAGAAAAAAAAGCAGTACAAAACATAAAAAAGGAGTACAATTTTTGTTTTAATTTTTTGTGCAATTTATTCTTACAAATTACCATTAATTAGGTACAAACAACAAAGATATCATAGAAATGTATTTCAAAGCAACAATAATTGTTAAAAATAAATAACTATAGGGTTGGTCGAATGATGGCCTCCTAGTCACCAGTTCCGAGTATTTTCAAAGACCGAGTATAAAGGAGCCAAGAACATTACAGAGGATATGTAATAAAGTAACCGACGAAGATTTGCGTACCGCTTGCGCTTTTCTCTCAAAGTGTTTACTGCTGGTAAACCCAAATGAAGCTTAAAATTGAAAACCTTATTTATTATTAACAATAAACTACTTTTTTAGCAAAATCTATAAAGGTCGCTTTTATTAAAAAAAAAAAAAACCTGTGCAACAGTTATTATTTTACACCCTGTATATGATAAAATATTAATAGCTGGAAGAAGGAGTACAAAAGAAGTACAAAACTAAGAAAGGAGTACATTTCCAGATATTTTTTTTGGGAGTACATTGCAATAACAAGGAGTACGTTTACTCCCAAAAGCAGTACGTCAGCTCTGATCTTAAGGAATATATAAATGAGTTTGTAAAAGGGGGCGTGGCAGATAACATTGGCGTTGATTTTTAGTCAGTCATAACTTTGGAACCATAAGTCACATGAACTTGAAATGTATATTTATAAAAGGTATAAGGTATATTTATAAATGAGACTGTGAAAGGGGGCGGCAAATCCCAAAGGCGTGGAATATTTTACCAGTTATAACTTCGGAACCATAGGTTAGGTTAGGTTGATGTGGCAGTCGGTTCGAATTACCAACTCACTTAGACCTTTTTGAAGGTCCATTGTGATACCACTGCAGAACACGGGAACCTCTGTGACTAATCTTCAGAGAGCCATTTCGAAGCTCTTATAAAGCGTAGGATTGGCTTTATTCCTACGCATGATAGTTCCGTAAGAGAGCTAAAGAAGGGCCTAGCTAAAAAGCCTGCTCTCCTCCTGGCCAGAGCTGGGCAGCTACAGAAGAAGTGCTCTACGGTTTCTTCCTCTTCCTCAACCCTGCAACTTCTACAATATTCGTGGGAGAATATTCCTAGTCTCGAAGAGTGCCTGACAAATAGCCAATGACCGGTAACACAAGCCATGACCCTTGCAATATCCTCTCTTGAGAGGCTGAGCAACTCTTTCGTCTTTTTCTTATCTATTTGTGGCCAAAGTAGCCTAGTTGTTCTACAAGTGCCCTCCTCTAGCCATGACCTGTTTGCCTCTTGGATCATGCTGTTTCGAAGTTCTCGTTTGCAGGTTGCCATGGGTATCCCAATTGTGCCTCTGTTTTCACATAGGGGGAGATTGGTACCTTTTCTGGCAAGCTCATCGGCCCTGCAATTTCCTTCAATGTCTCTATGTCCCGGAACCCAAATTAGGCTGACCTTGAACAGGGCGCTGATATCGTTTAGAGCTGCTAGACATTCCTGCGCAACCTTCGATCTCAGTATTACCATGTTCATTGATTTAATGGCCGCCTGGCTGTCCGAGAAAATATTAATCGTAGTCCTCGTTACGACATGCGTACTAAGGTACACAGCCACCTCCATTATAGCTAAAACCTCTGCCCGATAAACACTGCAGTGGTCCGGAATTCGGACGGATAATTCTAGTCCTAGTTCCTTGGAGAAAACTTCGTAGCCAACCCTATTGTCTAGCTTGGATCCATCCGTATAAAAATTCAGTTCCCACCTTCTCCATGGTCTTGGTGTTTGCCATTCTCTTCTTGACGGGATGCTCGTCTTGAAGAGCCTATCGAAGGTTGGTTTAGGGGCGGAGTAGTCCACTTCTTGTTCATGACTACCCAGAGTGTGAAGTATAGAGGCGTGGCCGAACCGCCGATCCTTCCATAGCACCATGCTTTTTAGTCTGAGCTTTGAATCGGCGGCCGCGTATTTTCCCACCAGGTTTAATGCGGGCAGATTGGTTACCACCTCTAGCGCTTTGTTTGGGGTGGTCCTTAAGGCGCCTGAAATGCATAAAAACGCTGTTGGACCTTACTCAATAGTTTTAGGTAACTTGACTTTTGAGTTGCTGGCCACCATACGAGTATTTCATATAATAATATTGGCCTGACCACCGAGGTGTAAAGCCAATGTGTAATACGAGGTGTTAGCCCCCACTTGATTCCGACCGCTTGTTTGCAAATATGTAGTGCAACGTTGGCCTTCTTTACTCTTTCCTCTATATTAGGTTTCCACGTAAGTTTCCTGTCTAATATGAGTCCTAGATACTTAACATTCTCCTTCAAAGATATCTCCACACCCATAAAGATTAGCGGTGAGACTGTGGGAAGCCTATGTTTCCTCGTAAAGAGAATTGCTTCAGTTTTTTCGGGGTTTATTCCGAGCCCCCTACTCTCTGTCCAGTTCCTAAGCGTGGCCATGTTAGAGCGCAAAATCTCCATTAGGGTATTAGGGTATTTACCTTTAACGGCAATTGCCAGATCGTCAGCATATGCAGTGACGTGGCAGCCCCCCCTCTCTTACTGCCAAATTCCAGAGAAGAGGGGAGAGAACCCCTCCCTGAGGAGTGCCTCTACAGACCTCTCTGCTTATTGTGGTGTTGCCAAGCTTAGCGGTTATCTTCCTGCTGACAAGCATAGACTTAATCAGCGCCGCTACGTTGTGGTCAACTCCAAGCTCTTCTAAGGCACCCGTTATGGCGCTTGCTTTAATGTTGTTGAAGGCGCCTTCTATATCAACAAAGCCAACCAGAGTATACTCTTTATCAGATAAACTTTTTTCCACCAACCCGACGAGCGAGTGCAAGGCGGTTTCCGTAGATTTGCCCTTCGTATAGGCATGCGGCGCTGGGGAGAGCCTACTAGTTGGTATCACGCCCCGTACATAATCGTCCACTATCCTCTCTAAAATTTTGAGCAAAAAAGACGTAAGACTGATGGGTCTGAAGTCCTTGGGGTTGATGTGATAGGCCCTACCTGCCTTAGGTATGAAGGAGACTTTTGTCTCTCTCCAGCCTAGCAGAATATAGCCCATGTTAAGACAGCTTCTTATAATAGACGCAATGAATGGGGAGATAATACTCCGTGATTGCTGCAGTTCTACCGGGTGTATGCCGTCCAGTCCCGGTGACTTGTAAGGACCAAAAGTCTTAATAGCCCATTCGATTTTCGCCTTAGTAATCAGTCGATTTCCTAGATCAGATAGCCCGTCATTTATGGGGTCGTTAAGTTCCATCGACCTGCTTCCAGGGAAGTGTGTGTCCAGACGAGACCTAAAGATTCCACGCTCGTCGTAGTCCATGAGTTCCCTTGACCCTTGAGATAGCCAAGGTTGCATGGCGACATTACAAGAATTTTTCTTAATCTGGCCGCTTCCGTGGTTTCCTCAATTCCCTTGCAATAACTCTGCCATGATTTACGTTTCGCAGTTCTAACTGCTTTTTTGTATATTTTCAAATCAGCCTTATAGGCTTCCCAGTCCTCTGTTGTTCTCGTGGCTTTGGCCTTATTGAACATTGTCCTATTGGATTCACGTAACGAGGATAATTGTTTTGACAACCAAGGTGGTTTGTTTTTCCCCCTGTATCTAACAACCGGGCATCCGGCTGACAAAGAACTATTCATGGCTTTAGTGACCTGATTAACCAACCCGTCCAATTCCACCCGCGTGGCGGGGTCCCGGGGAGGTATCTTTGGCAATAAAGTCCCCAGTTTTTTATTGTAAACCCTCCAGTCGGTATTACGCACATTTCTGAACTCCCTAACATGGGGGGTCTTAAGATCTATTTCGAATTGAATATAACAATGGTCAGAGTAAGACTTTTCACTAAGTACTCTCCATCTCTTGATTTTATGGACAAACGAGTCCGAAGTCAGGGTTATGTCCAAAACTTCCTCTCTACTCTTTGTTATAAAGGTCGGCTCTGAGCCTAAATTCAAGACACTAAGTTTATTTCCTAGAATGAAGTCTAGTATCGACTCACCTCTAGCGTTCGTGTCCGTACTCCCCCACATCGAATTGTGAGCATTAGCGTCGCAGGAGACAACCAGTTGTTTTTTCTTATAGGCTGCTTCCTTGACTAACGTCCGAACCTCCTCTGGTGGTGCGTCCTTGTCATGGGCCATGTAGGCAGAGGCTACCCAGAAGCTGGTTTTATCCAGTTCTATGCTTGCCGCTACCAAATCGCCGTCACTTAGCTGCGGGAGCAGGAAGATGTTTAAGTTGTTCCTTGCTAATATGCAAGCTCGAGTCTTACCTGCATTTTGTGCGGCAATTAGCTTAAAGCCCTTCACCCCAAGCCCGCAGATTTTGTTGCCGAGTATCCACGGCTCCTGGATGAGGGCAACGTCAAGTCCACCGGCAGCCAGGCGGACCTCAAGATTCGCGGACGCGAGTTTAGAATGGTGGAGGTTGATCTGGATCAGCTTCATAAGAATACGTCCGTTTTACCTCCACCATTGTGACATCTACGTCCGCCTCCTCGATCTCCTCACCCTCGGTGTCATCGGCGAGGAGATCCTCTTCATAAAACAGCGGCCCCAAACCGGTTAGCCTCTCTGAGTCGGATGAGCATTGGCTGCTGGGCAACCCTTCTTCACCACCGCTGCGCATGCCGGACTGATCACTCTCCTCATTAAGGTCCAAGCCCGGTTCGTCGCTGCGGTAGATTCGAACGGTTGCGTCAACAAACCCGAATCTGACTTCCCAATCCTTCTGCGCCAATGGGGCGAGCGATTCGGCGTTGAGGATCAGCAACACCTGCCTTCTGTTTCCTATCGGCTCTTCGATCTTCCCCACCTTCCAATTGCAGGATCTAAAGATCCGCTCTATTTTTTCAGGCTCGGCTGGTTTAGCCGGAATCCAAACCCGAGCCCTAGGTCTGCTAGGAATCTCTTCCTTGCTGACCGCCTCTAGTTTGGCTCCCGGCCAAACCTCACCTACCTTGCTAACGGCGAACCTGTAGAGCTGGGCTGACCTATGGTCCTCGCAAGCGATGAGCTTTGCCCTACCTTGATACCAACCGGAATCATGGCAGCGAGGAGGAGGTCCAGGGTTTTCCTCTAAGACCTGGAGGTAGATTTCGGCAATAGCCTCCTCCACCTGCCTCCATTTCTCCTTCGGGATGGTCCCCTCCTCCTCCCCTCTGTCAATGATGGCCAGTACCTCACCGCCTCCCTGAACGAGGGGGTATTTATGGTCACCTGTTCTCTGTCTTTTGGCGACCCTATCCCCTGCCTGTTCAGCAGATCGTTGCCTCTTTGGAGCAGAGCCTGCCGGTTTGCCCAAGCTGGCTACCACTCCCCTCGCCCAGCCCAATGACTTGATTTCTTCCTCCGTCAGCTGTTCTGCCGGCAGGTCCCCTATCCTATTAACGACCCTAATGGCCGCCTTTCTCTCGTAGTACCAAGCCAATTGCCAAGTAAAGCTAAGTCCTTCTCCACTTGGTCTTACCATCGCAATGGGGGCCTCCCTCTTCCTCTGCTACCACCAGCGGTTCCGAGTTGAATACTTTCAGAGCTGGAGCGTCGGTGTCCATTCGAACGACATGGTCAAGCCAGCGGAGCCGCTGGATTCTAATTCGCTGCACTATGTCCATGTCGCTCATCGTGCGGTCGTCTGCGGTACTCGCTGTCGCCAGTGCATAAAGGCCCATACATCTTCCGCAAAATTTTTCTCACGAGTACTCGAAGAGCCGCCTCTTCGAACGTTGACATTGTCCACGTTCTGCGCCATATACGGGGAATGATGAGTAACTTATAGAGTGTGGGTTTTGTACGTCGAGAGAGGACTTTACTTCTGAATTGCCTACTCAGTCCAAAGTAGCACTTGTTGGTAAGAGTGATTCTGCATTGGGTTTCGCTGCTGACATTATTATCGGTGTTAATGCTGCTTCCCAAGTAAACGAAATTCTCTACTTTCTCGAAATTATAACTGTCAACGGTAACGCGAATTCGCTGACTGTTTGTTTGATGACAGTAACTACTTCGTCTTGTCCTCGTTGACTAGCAGACCCAATCCCTTTGCTAACTTGTCCAACTTGGAAAAGGCAGAACAGGCTTCGGTGTTCTTATTACCGACGATGTCCATGTCATCGGTATATGCCAGCAATTGCACGCTCTCGTAAAAATTGTTCCTGCGGTTAAGTTCCGCAGCTCTTATTATCTTCTCCAACATCACATCAAATAATTACATGAAACGGAGTCGCCCTGTCTGAAGCCCCGTTTGGTAGCAAACGGCTTGGAGAGGTCTTTCCCAATTCTGATGGAGCTGGTGGTACTGCTCAACGTCATTTATCACAGCTATATCAGTTTCGCGGGAATGCCAATTTCAGATATCGCGAAGTATAGGCAACTACTTTTAGTGCTACTGAAAGCAGCTTTCAAGTCGACAAATAGATGGTGAGTGTCGATCGTTTTCTCGCGGGTCTTTTCCAGGATTTGGCGTATTGTAAATACCTGGTCCACGGTGGATTTTCCAGGTCTAAGGCCACATTGATAAGGCCCAATCAGTTCGTTAACGGTGGGTTCAGTCTTTCACACAATTCCCTCGATAAGACCTTGTAACCTATGCTAAAAAGGCTGATACCATGATAGTTGGCACGAATGGCGGCGTCGCCTTTCTTATGGATTGGGCAGAGCACACTCAAATTCCAGTCATCGGGGACGCGTTCACCTGACCATATTTTGCATAAGAATTGATGCATGCACCTTATCAACTTCTCGCCGCCGCACTTAAATAGTTCAGATGGCAGGCCGTTAGCTCCAGCTTTGTTGTTTTTCCGCCGCATAATTGCTTTTCGTTCCTCGCCATGGTAAGACGGTGGGACACCGACTCCATCATCATCGAATGTGGATCCGGGTTCGTCTTTTTCACTACTTTTACTGCTGCTACCTTCCAGTGGGATGGTTCCATCCATAATTTAAGTACGTTCTGGACATAGGTCACTTGTTCGCCATGATTTTTCTTACAGCAGTTCGCCCCGATCGTGGAACCTTCGGTAAGTCACCTAACTCTCTGGTAAAATTTTCGGGCGTCTTTCCTCTCGGTCAGCATTTCAATCTCTTTGCACTCCCGTATTTCGACCTCTCTCTTCTTATTGCGGCAATACGTCCCGCTCATCTCTTCAGTTCCCTATAGCGGTCCTTTTTTCTACAGTCTTGACACTCATCATCGTATCAGTTGTTTCTTCGGGTACGCTGAAGTCCGACTACTGCTTCGGCGGCTGTACTTAATGATCGGGAAATGTGGTTCGCATATGTGGGTTTTTTGAAGAGTGTACTCTGAGAGCAGGTGTGAGAGCCGATTAGCGAATGCATTAGCCCTATTTTTTTGGTTGCAGCTTTCGACGTTTAGCTTTCCTTGCATTTTTGAGCGCTGATTTTTTTTTGCTGCATATAGGCGGGTGCATATCTTGGCTGCAACAAGATAGTTATCCGAGTCGATCTTTGGGCCTCGGAGTGTGCGACGTCTTTTTCTGCTGGTTTCCTGGTTGACTGTATTTATACGGACTTTAGTAAAGCCTTTGATAGAGTCTCTCATTCGATTTTACTTCATAAGTCAGCATATCTGTGCTTCCATTCTGTTTTTTTTTAAAGTGGATTAAATCATACTTGATCAACAGGCGCTGTGTTGTCTCGATAGATGACATTTCGTTAATAGAAACTTTACACTTTTTATGCGGAGATTCTAAGCGGGCGAACGAAATATGCAGGCGATAGAAAAGCTAACGAAGGAATTCAAAAGCCGAAAAACAATAAGCGAAAGAGAATAAGAAATGTCAAAAGACGTTTGCTATTAACTCCTTCGTGGTGAATTAACGTTAACCCTTGTAAGTTCGTGAACATTAACTCTTATGTTATACTTGCAACCATTAAATCTTTAAAGTTAGTATATTCGAACCCAACACAACTTTTTTTAAGAGATTGAATCATATTTAAAAAACTGATTTCTCCGTTTTTCGAAGTTAGCTACCACAATCGAGATATTGGCCTTTCCAAGTTCGAAATTTGATCATTGGTAAAAAAATATTTTTAATTACTGTATGTAAACAACTAAAAAAGTCAAAATATGCTTGTGGTCCGCCTTTTGCTCTTATTTAAACCGAACAAAACTTTTTTGTGTAGTTTTATGTTACAGGTGCTATAAGGGGTCAAGGATCTGATCTTCGAAAAATTAAAAAAAATTATATTTCAAAAAATGTTGAACTGATTTTTGTGTGTTATAAGGGACCTGTAATATAAGTTTGCAGAAAAAAAGTTGTATACCGTTTAAATAAGAGAAAACAGCGGACTACGTCTATACTTTTACTTTTTTAGTTATTTACATGCAATACTTAAAAATAATTTTTTACCAAAGGTCCTATTCCGAACTTCGAAGGCCCATATCTCGATTTCGGAGGCTAAGTTCGAAAAACGGAGAAATTACTTTTTTACTTATAACTCAATCTCTTATAAAAAATGGCCTTGGTCCAATAACCAGAAAAAAAGTTGATTTTGCCCTATAGTGTAATAAAATAAAATGCCTATCAAACTTGGGGGTACAAAAGTTTTGATCCTTATTTAAAAAAAAAAAATCGAGCTCACGGTCCGCCACTGTCTCTGACCCTAGGCGATGGCTGTTTATTAGAGACCGCAGGGCCACGTTTATCGCTGAATGGTATCTTTACAAAGCAGAGTTGGGAAAACCTTCTGCGAAAGCGGGGAAGGAAGCCACAAATCCTCAAGATTTATAGGCGTGCTCGCAGATCGCGGGTAGGCGCCGCCTTGATTGGGCCATAAATTCTTTCAAGCCCTTGATCATGTTGTGATAGACGTCACGTGTGGTTAGGCAGGATTAAACTTTTAGTGATAAAATGCATTTTTTCTTTGACTATAGATTCAAAAAGCTTCGATACAGTTGATAGTTTCGAAATGGGCCTGTAATTGCGAACATTATTTTTTATTCCCACTCTTAAACATAGGGTTAATAGAAGTAATTTTCCATTCCTCGATAAAGACGCCCGACGCAAGAGACAAATTAAAAATACGATGTAGAGGTAGAATTAGGCCGGGACAGTTCTTGAAGAGAAGGGCAGACAACGCATCAACATTCGCTTTCGTAGACGGTTTCAGCTTAGAAATGCCAGCTTCCACGTCATCAAGTGACAGAGTTAGAGACCCAAAGCTGAACTCAGTGGCTGAATCGTGGTTTATAGCAGGCCAGGAATTACCATCATCATAGACATAGTTGGCACTAAAAAATTCAGCGAAGAGACTCGCCACCTCAGTAGGGCCACTAGCACATTTATCGTCCAAAGAGACAGTCGAAGGAATGCAAGAGCCACATTTCTTAGACTTTATGGAAAGCCAAAAAGCTTTTGGATTAGATTTAATGCTCAACTCCACCCCAAAAATATAGTTTTTATAAAGGAATTTGTAAGCAATTAAAGTCTTTAGCATATTTCTGATATTTATCAAAGAAAATCTGACTTCCAGTTACTTTAAACTTCTTGAAGAATTTATTCCTAAGATTCTTTAACTTTTTTAACTCCCGATTATACCATGGTAGCTTATGTGGTTATTTTTCAAAATAGGCACATTTTCCCTACATAAATCAACTAACATTGTTTTAAAAGAATGATAGCAAGTAGAAACATCCTGTACTGAAAGTAATTCATCCCAATTGAGCATGGAAAGCGAGTTATTTAGCTTGCCGAAATCACAAGACTTGTAATTGAAGATAACCTGCTTAACAGGAGCAGATTTTAAAAATTTATACAATTCAAATTTCAGTATTAGTGGCAGATGATGCATGTCAGACTGAGACATAGGACAATAACATTCCTCAATATTGCAGATTATATTGTCGCTTACGAAGATTAGATCTAGAATTCTATCTAACTTGTTAACATACTTATGAATTTGCTTAAGATTTAGACTTAAAAAACTATCGATGAGGTATGACTCATGCGAGGCAGTTATATTGTTAGGAGTGAGCCCGAAGTTCGAAAAAGTGTCCGACCAACGCACATTGCATAAATTAAAGTCACCTAAAACGCATAAGTGACTGTCACCAAGTTTGTTCAAAACTAGAGAGTTGATATTATCAGCATGCGCATGATAAAGGTCATCCTTACTATTTGGTGGAATGTAGGAAGCCATGATGAACAAGGAATCGTTGAACGACGAGCCAGTGACACCTACACAGATCTGATCAAGAAGCGAATTATCATTATCAAGCGCAACTAAATACGAATGCAGATTGCGACGAGTTGCAATTAAGACACCTCCACCTCTTAAACATCCAGTTTTCGCAGCGTCTCTATCCTTTCGGTAGACATTATAAAGGTTAGCGTCGAAAAATTCATTATCATTAAAGACTGAAGTCAACCACGTGTCAACAATGATAAAAACGTCATAGTCGAGCTGAGAACTAAAATTGCGAACTAATTCAGACTTAGTACGAATGCCAGAAGCGTTTTGGAAGTACACCTTCAAATTGGAAGCGCTCCCAACCGTTTCATTAAATTTTGCGCTACTTGAGTTCTGGTGCATCGTCTTTTTGAAAAAAGCGAAAGGGTCGTATTTTAACATTTGCAGGCCATATATTTTCATTATTTATCACTTTCTCATAGCTGCACTCAGAAACGCCTAGTTTGAAGCTTACTTTTTTGAGATCATTCAAGTTAGTACCCTTCTTTACTAACATATAGCAAGTAAGAAATTTAGCGTCTACACAAGCATGTTTAGCAACATAACTGATAATTTCGACTGCGGTGACTGTGGGCGAAAATGAAGATACATGTAGCCACTTCTGGTTAGGGATGACACTTAATTCATTACTGTTGTTAGCTCCGATAAATAGCGGTTGTTTCAGCTTCAAGCGCTTGTTATTAGCAACAGTCTTCTAACCTGTGGGGGATGGTTTAGTACTAGTACCAGAAGAAGTAGTTTCCACTGCAGTCTAATTGTTCGGATAAATGCTATGATATTACCGCACTGATTCATTCACTGATTCACCGATGCAGACTCTGAATGTTTCCAGTTGGCCGCATATCCTAGGCTTATTCCTAGCTGATCCTCATTTCGCGAAACCTGGCCGCATAGACATACTCGTAGGCATGGATGTGATGGATCAACTAATCTGTACGGAGCTTCGAAAAGGTCCGTCTGGCACGCCTATGGCACAGAAAACAGTTTTCGGCTGCACTTTATTTTTAAACGATTATAGTTCCGTTTCGCCAACGCTTAGTTTGCAATCGCTGCATTGCGATGTGCAATTAGATCGAGCGCTCGCTAGGTTATGGGAGCTCGAAGATTCGCCGCAGAAACAGCATCTCACGAACGAGGAAAACTTTTGCGAGAATCACTTCAATTCCACACATCAAAGAATGCCGGATGGTCGCTTTGTGGTTGAACTACCGCTTAAACCTAACATAGTATTGGGTGAGTCACGAATCTTCGCAATACGTAACCTGCTACGCATATAACGAAGGCTCCCTAGTAACAACGATTTGCGTTTGCGCTACGATGAGTTCATGCGAGAGCTCATTGACATTGGCCACATGGAGGAGGTGTCTGAAGCGACGAGCGAGGTGTATTATATGCCACACCACCCAGTTATTGAATAATCTAGCGTTACGACCAAGCTGAGGGTAGTCTTCAACGCGTCCGCCAAAACCACCACGGGTAACTCGCTGAACGACGCATTGTTTGTTGGACCCCAGTTACAGCAAGATTTATATTCTATATTGCTGCGCTTCAGAACTCATCGCTACGCGGTAACCGCGGATGTGGCTAAAATGTATCGGCAGGTCCGCGTTTCGTCGAAACACGTCGATCTGCAACGAATCGTTTGGCGTCCAGATCCATCTTCACCCGTGAGAGATTACCGCATGTTACGCGTAACGTATGGGGTGGCCGCCGCGTCTCACTTAGCTGTCAAAGCGTTGCAACAAACTGCTAAGTGCTCAACTAATGGCTGTAAGAAAGCGGTTGACGCAATCCTCAATGATTTTTACATGGATGACCTGCTAACTGGCGCCTCTTGCAAGTCAGAACTCCGATCGAAATTCTTCAAGAACGCGGCTTCAAACTACGGAAGTGGGCATCTAACTGCGCTGAATTGAGAGAAAGCATGTCCAAATCATCTCAAACTATATCCCTTTACGTAGTCGACGGTAAGGACGTTCATTCGTTAGGCCTCACTTGGAACATTGTGGACGATTACTTTACATTCGCAGTCGACCTAAAGAAGCCACCAACTATTTTGACTAAGAGAGCCTTTTTGTCAGATGCCAGTACTCCCTTTGATCCGCTGGGCTTACTTGCTCCTGTAACAATATGCTCGAAAATGTGGTTCCAAAACATTTGGCGTGCTGAGGTTGGATGGGATGACTTGATACCAGACACAATCGCAAATCTTTGGCTTGATCATCGCGAGCAGCTGCAGCAACTAGTAAACTTGAAGGTGAGTCGCTGGCTCGGTTGTGGAACGGCTGCATCCTTTACTGAATTGCACATTTTCGCGGATACCTCTTAGCGCGCTTACGCCGCAGTGATGTACGCACGCACGGTTCATAGCGACGGTCTGGTCACCGTATCAATAATTTCGTCCAAAACCAAAGTGGCACCGATAAAAACCACATCTTTGCCGCACCTGGAACCGTGTGCTGTTCACCTCGCTGCTAAGTTAGTTAGAAGTGTGCTGTATAGTTGGGGTGATCTACGATACCCGTTATTTGCTTGGACGGACTCAACTATTACGTTGGCGTGGTTGCAAGTACACCCTAGCAGATGGGAAACGTTTGTCGCAAACCGTGTCGCTGATATCCACGAGATTCTTCCTCCGGAATGCTGGAATCACGTACGGTCTGAAGGAAATCCAGCAGATTGCGCCTCAAGAGGTATAACTCTGCTGAAACTTCTGCACCATGAGCAATGGTGGAACGGTCCAGAATTTCTGAGTAGTTCAAACCAGTTTTGGAAGCAAGGCTTAATAAAAACGCACGTAACGGAATTGGGTGTACGAAAGAAAGTTCATGCTCATGTCACCAACTCGGATATTCATTGGCCGATGACTAAATACTAGTCGTACTCCAAATTACGGCGAATCATCGCTTACGTTTTACGCTTTTTGCTCAATATCCACTCTAGTATTCAACGCACTGGTGAAAAACGATGTGGTCCTCCTAGCTGTGTTGAGATAGCTGAAGCTGAACGCCGTTTAATAAGGTATACCCAACATTTTTTCTTTACTATCGAAATTTTTAATTGCAGCGCGAAAAGGCCGATCCCGCTCCGCAGTAGCCTGTTGCGCTTGCAGCCGTTTCTCGACTCAAATGGTATTCTTCGAGTTGGGGGTAGACTGAAGTCCGCGGATGTCGCATACGATGCAAAGCATCCCGTCATCTTACCCAAAAATTCTCCGCTGTCGAAGCTAATCATATTCGACATTCATCGGTTCACTATGCATGCAGGACCACGTTTAATGCAAGTGGTTTTGCTACGTCGCTAGCTAGCTAGCTCTCTCATTACCTTTTACACCCTTCTGTCCTGGGATCCAATATAGGTGGACGGTTTCACCCACAGCTATCCTTATAGCCGTTTTACAGTCCACGACGGTAATAGTATTTGTATCATATAAAAGTAGAGCGTAAATGGTCGCGTGACTATCTATGTAAATGTTTATTTGTTCGCGGGTTAATTTCATGTAGTATCCCTGCCGCTTCGTAACCTACGATTTGTTCGGTGCAATATACTGCAGCCCCTACACCATCGTCGATTTTAGAACCGTCTTTGTAGACGTGCGTTGCGTTCCCTTTCCGTTCAATATACTGCAGCCTCTACACCTTCGTTCATTTTAGACGTGCGTTGCGTTCCCTTTCCACTCCACGCCCTTACGCCAATCGTCAACTTCTATTGTAGGCAGGGTTGCTATTTTGGGCTTTTCCTATCAAAATTGATAGGTTTTTTTATTGTTGGTATGATGGTAGGATGCTTAAAATTTTGGTAGGTTTCTTTGCTCAAATAGATTCAACAATGACAAGGATGTTAAAATATTTTAAACGGCACTAGAAGAGGGATTCAAAAGCATACCACATAATAAATGTACGTGTTTACAGAAAATTTATTTTTTATCATACAGGAAAATTAAACAGAAAATAACTTATTGTTAGTCCAGTAAATCGGAGAATCTCAAAGTTTTCAACCGCAACTTGAAGAAATTAATGGCTGACCCGCAGCGCGCAGATTTGGCTCCAAGCCTAGAGGCTCTTAGACCCGGACATTTGTCAAGCCTAACCATGAGTTTTTTTTACCTTACTTACTTATGTATATATATATTTTATAAAATATGTATGCAAATGAGCGATGTATAAAAAATCAACGACGCAATTTTATTTTCTGCTACGATTTTTCACGTCATTTACATCAAAGAATTTATTAAAACTATAAATTATGCAAATTTTTTGCAATTTTTTTCAGTTTCTCGGAAATTAATCGAAATTTTGCGGGTGTAGAAGTCAATCGGACCTATATTCGGATTCAGCGGGTCGAAATACATATCGGCAGGTGGGTCTGGTTAAAGCACTCACAATATGTACACAATAGCTATTATTCTGTCCTTTTTTTTACTTGGAAACCTTATATTAAGTATAAAGGTATCCGACACACCTGTGCGATTTTATCGTAGCAAAAACTGTCAATTTATAGACAAACAAAAAGTATTTTTCAACAAAAATTAAATTCTTAACTTTTTTACATCAAATATGTTTTATTTTCTCACGTTAAATATTGCTTTAATATTGTAAAATTCTTATATTCACCTTTTTCGTTCTCAAAACGCGGCAGTCTGCGATTTCGGCACAACGAAAAGAACTGCAGCAAAATCGTATAAGTGTGTGGTTCGTCATTTAAAACTATGGTCGGCATTGTTGTAATTTTTGTCGGAACAGATTCGCACCAACAGAATCGCGTAGGTGTGTGGATACCTCAAAACCCCGAAAAAAATAAATGTATTTAGCTCTGTCAAATTCCGTTTTCTTGATGCAAAGAAATGGTAGGAAAGAAGCCATTTGGTAGGTTTTGGAACTAGTTCTTGGTAGGAAAGAAAGTTTTTCAGTGGTAACCCTGATTGTAGGCCGAAGGTGGGAGTACTATAACTGTTTGCGGACTGAGGAGTACGTGGTCAGAGCCCGTTTTGTCCAAATGGTCAAATGCTTTATTGACAGGTACTCAGGAGTGACTTGGCACCTAGAGTAAGACAACTTCGTTACCTTGTCTACAAAAATTTTGTTAAAACTTGCATTGCCGAACCAGCTTCTCCACATATTTCAACATAGTCCATTGTGAAAAGTGAAGAATTGAAGTGACACCAGGTCCTGGCTCAGTTTTTAAACCAACAGTAAGGATTCTATATTGTGTGACCCCGGGCTCAGTAATGGAATTAAGCCAGGATTCAGCCTCAGCGAGCTCATTGTTGTAGAATCTTCTCAACAAAGGTAAATATCTGAATAGTTGCTCCTTTAAGTGTAATAGGAACTAAACCATCCAACCTTCTCCTGCTAGTTAATTTTTCTTGAGTTAGCGACCATACTCACTACACCACTGTGTAAGGAAATTGAGCAGCTAAGTTCTCCTTCGATGAACGATAAACACTTTTTATAAGTCTCCCTCCATGCCTATCCTAATGTATGACACAGGAGCGCGATCGAGGGAGCTAGAGATAATCATATTGTACATCGGCTACGCTGGCTGGACCATTTCATACGAATGGATGCGAAAGCTCCAGCGCTAAAAGTGTTCGATATAATACGATAGCCACTGGTGTTAACTGAGGAAGAGGGAGGCCTTATCTGCATTGGAAAGACCAGGCGGTTATAGTACTAATCTAGGATAAAAATAAGAATTTAATAACAACAATTAATCAATTCGTATCATTATCATTTATTTAATATTTATGTTCCATTACAAGGATAAAAGTAAGCAATTCATTCGACTGCAGAAAAAATTCCACAGGCTAAGTATTTCTTCGAATGATCTTTTTTCGACTCTGAAACAAAGAATAATTCTTGAAAGTCTGTAAATTAATGTAATTTTATATAATGCCAGCTAAATAAATATGATTATAGTTAATTTTAAATGTATGTATATATGTGTGTAATTGTATAATAACCATTATTGCTATGTATAGTAATACATATAAACTCAATCTATGTATGTGTGTATGTATGTACAAATTTATGTTTTATTTACGTTTAGATTGTATATTGTAAATACATACTATGTATGAATGTTGATGAAATATAAAATGTAACGACTTATGTACATTTGTATGTACATATGTATGTATATACTTATGCATATTTGTTGGTGTGGGAGGATTATACGTGTGAGGTCGAAAATTGCGGTACAATATAAGACGAATATTTTGAAACAGTCATTGCGTCATTTTCCGATTTAGAAAAAAACGTTATACATTTATAAATTATCGAATTATCCACACTATCGCCATCAATTTAATTAGTTAAAAAAAAAATAATTATATTTAAACCATTTATGTAAATATAAAGCTTAAGTTATTTCCAAACATTTTGCTTGAATGTACCCCTTTTCAACTAGGTAGGAGGCAACAAACAACTAAAGATACAAAAATTGTATAGTTTCGTTTTGAATAGTCATGGATTAAAGTAAGTAATGTGTTTTATGTGTGTCTTTTTCACGGCTTAAAAATGATATTATTTTGCAATCAAATCTACACCTTTCCACTGAAATTTTTAAAACACAAGCACAAAAATTAAAAAAACGTTAAAGTTTATTCATAGTTAAATATTCAGGGTGCGTTTTTTTTCATATACGAGGTTCTTTATATTTCATTAATGGCATTAAAATCGTAAAAGCCTCGTAATACAAGAAAGTTTACAGGCCTCGTAAAAGAACAGTAAAAATGTGTATAGAGCTCTGCTTACAAGCACCTTGTAAAATCACGATGCCTAAGCTTCAGTATTTCCAGGGACCGACAATTTTATAGTAGAATTAGTAATAAAATAAATGAAAATAAGTAAATAACGAAATAAACAAATAAAAATAAATATAATATTCAAAAGTAAGTGAATAAAAATAATTTATCTCATTCACTAACTGTATTAACTTGGTTTTCTATAGGGCTGTGCGACTATTCGATTACTCGAGCAAGTTGGTTAATCAATTATTCGGTTAATCAATTACTCGAGTAATCAAGATTTTGATTACTCAAAACGATGATTAATCGAGTTACTCGAAATATGATTACTCAAAAAAAATAACTTTGCTCGTTAAAAGAGTTTCCTTTGGAAAATGCTTATTTTCTTTTTTACATTCTGTATATGAACAAATTTTTCGTTTACATTTTTGAAAACAGAAACGTTGTTTTCAAAGCATCAAGGAACTTTAACTTCTTTATACATATGTAAAGAGTTGAAATGTTGATTACTCATTTTACTCGAAATGTTGATTAATCATAAAGCAAATTACTCAAATATTTTTGTTTTTGGTTAATCAAAAATCTTTATTACTCGAGTAAATGAACTTTTGAGTAATCATAATTTCCAATTAATCGAATAATTGAGTTATTTACTTTATGATTAATTAAAATTTTGAGTAATCAATTAATCGCACAGCCCTAGTTTTCTACCATTTTCGGCATTTTTAATTATAGTTCACGACGTCGTAAGCTTCAGTATTGCCAGCGACCGACAATTTTATACTAAAATTAGTAGGCCCGGGCAGACGTTGTCCTGCTACGCACCGATACATAGGCAGGTTACATGCATCGTTGAGATTATGGGTCTTCACATCGAAGCTTGGTAATCGGTAACTTGTTTGTGTAACACTATTTTACACAAACAAAGTACATTAGAAAAAATTACCGGACACCGTGTAATCGAATATTGAGCTTGGTGTGAAGACGCATATGGTTTTTTACGTTTCATTTGATATCGAAATTTATACAAGATTGTTATTATTGTTCACTACATTTGGAAAAAACCGATCTTTGGTTACGGTTCAAGCCAGGGAATGGATAACATTGGATGGTGTCCAAACGGTAAAATGTTTGTTACTGTTGATGTGCGCATGTTTATATGTATAAATACATACATATTACATTATTTTGTTGCTATACGACCTATTTCTTCCCAATATAAACATACATATGAAACGTAGCCGCGAACATTGGAAAACTCCCTCTTCGGATATGGGCAGTTTGTAGTTAGCGTAAACGAACATAGACCACGGGATTTTTACGAACGTTGCGACAATCGTAAAAAAGCTCGATGAAAAAAAAAAATATTTTTTCTCCGGTTCAAAATTATCCTATCTTTTAAGTTGGAACCACACCCACAAAATTTCGTAAACGTAAACGTAAAGCGTAAACGAACATAGTGACACAGAATTTGTATGTATTAAGATGAATGATAAAACAATGAAAATAAATAAATAATAAAATAAATAAATAAAACCAAACCATATAAATAAAATTTTTGAAAATAAATGAAACAAATCTGTGTTCATATGGAAAAGTAGCTTATGTCGAAAGGCTGACTTTAGTATAATGCGGCATTCCCTTTATTCTTTAAACGACAAGGACTTTTTTGAAGAGACTTAATGAGAATATTGATTTGCTAGTATCGAAATTATTTCTTGCACGTTTATTTGCCAAAAGTTGTTCAACGGCTCAGCGCCAGTGAGTAATTCGCAATCGTATGCTGCGAATGCCGATTTATACTAAAGCCAGCCTTTCGACATAAGCTACTTTTCCATATGAACACAGAAATAAATAAAATTTGTGAATTTCAATCACTAACTGTTTAACTTGTTTTTCTACTATTTTCGGTATTTTTAATTATGGGTTAGATTTCTTTCGAGCTGACGGGCGGTTATCTAAAATACTGGGAAACAAAAATTGTTTCACAAAATTCTGGCTAACTTATCAAACAGTGACTATTTACACATTTGCATAGGGGAGTGTTCCTGTAACAGCCTTGCAAAACTACGAGTTTTACATAGTTTACGACTTTGCGAGTTGAAGAGAATCTCCTAACTCCTTTGCTCTCAACGGAAAAAAATGGTTCTGTACACTGGAACTAAACGAATGAATCGTCTAGGAATTCCCCTGACCTACATATGTCGCATTGAACATTTGTGGTAGAAAATGGAACGTGACTAGCTCAACATTAACCGAAGATGTCATGATTGTGTAAATTCTTGAATGAAAAAAGTCTCCTATCTTTAGGATCTGTTTATAATATGACATATAAGCAGTTTAATAAAAAATGGGAAAAGAATGTGAAAATATTAAAACTACCAGACTAAAAATAATTAGGGTACTCACAGCTCTATATTATCTGCTGTGTTAAATTTGCCACCTGGTAACTTTAAATCATTTTACCATGTGGTAACTTTGTTTGTTGTTGATTCCCATACTAATTAGAGATAACACTTTTGGGCAAAATTACTCAACTTTGTCTCTGGTTTTTGTTTTGTGTTAAAGTGGCATCTCTGATCCGCTAATTACTCACGCTAAGAAAAAATGGAAAATGAAGAAGAAAAACATAAGGTGGGCGCAATTTGAAAGATTTTTAAATATATATCTGACTATATTTGTTTTATTGAAAATTTGAAACACATGTGTGAGGGGGGGTTGCTCACAGTTCGAGAGTGTTATCTTGTTAAAGTTACCACCTTTTAACTTTAAAAGTAAACTGTGAATACCCTAAATATTTTGGCGCTTACACTTTTGCCATTTGTTTGGCCGCGTTTCTCCTCTAATTTGTGGTGTGTATCCTAATGTTATAACATAAATGAAAGGACCTACAGTTTGACGCCGCCTCCGAACGCAAATGGTTTTAATGAGAACCCTTTCAGGACAGAGGTTTGCCATTACCTGCCGATGGGCGACCGCTGTTAAGAAAAAAACCCGTTTTCCTTAGTTTTTTTTTTTTGGTCGATGGTAGTACGCACCTCTTAACTAATCGGCTGCAGCGGCCACCACAATTAATCAATGATATTTACCCCAAAATTTTGTCTTATTTTTTAATTATTTGATATAAAAACACTCTTATTGTCTTAAATGAACTAAATTTGACTAAACAATGTTATAATAATAATAATAATAATAATAATAATAATAATAATAATAATAGTAATAGATGGGCGCTTACACATATGTTAGTGTTTGGCCGAGCTTCTCCGCCAATTTGTGCTGGGCGCCTTGATGTTGTCACACAAAGCGGAGGGACCTACAGTTTTACGTCGACTCCGAACGGCGATTGTATTTTTATGAGAAGCTTTTTTTCATGGCAGAAATACACTCGGAGGTTTGCCATTGCCTGCCGAGGGACGGCCGCTGTTAAGAAAAAAGGTTTTTTCTATATTTTTTGCGATGTTGCTTTGACCAGGAACGCGGAAAATTTGTAAAATATGCAGAACTTGAATTTGTAAGGTTTGCGTGACCAAAGAGTGTACTTTCACAATTATTATTTTTTAATGCACAGAGATCGGATGTTAGAAAAAATGTTTGATATTTATTTAATTATCGAACAAAAATTGATATTGCTAATTAAAGTGTATGTATTTAGGGAACGACATTTTTTTTTACTTTTTAAACAATTTTAAAATTATTACTAGTTAATTTAAGTGCGCGTAGTAAAATATTTACTTTTAAACATCCATGGCTTAACGTTTATAAAAAGCTGTGGTCTCACTATTATCGTAGAAATGTAAATGCTATTATCCTTTATACTAAGCACGTACATATGTACATACATGCATATGTACATGTAGTCGAGTTTTATTACAAAAATTTCAAAACTTTCCGGTTTGTTATAAATTTTTGTTTTCTATTAATTTGTTGACAATCTTAAAAAACGTTCTTGTAAAATTTACGATGACTGTAGCTGCTTTTGTATCTATTTATTTTCTTATGCGTATTTCTGTACTCGTATTAGATTTTGAAAATGGAAACTCTTGTTCCGAGTCGTTCATTACTAAGCTATACATTGACATACATACATAATCAATTACTTAATGTTTTTCTATTCGTTACACGTTTTTTGATACTCTATTTACTGTTATATATGTGTTTTGCTTTTCTTTTTGCTTATTTTTCTTCAAATGTTCTTCAGTTTATATTTTGTTTAATATAATCAACAGAACTATACATATGTATGTGTTCGTGAGTTTTAACAAATACGTACATGCCAGCACAAATTATTTTTTCTATGTTTTTTATTAAATATTTTTTTGACGATATTTAAATGCCAAGTTGGCTAAGCAGCTACTTACATATAGTCTGTATGTATGTACGTCGTCGCTGTTAGTACAAAACAATACCAATGTCCAGAATTCATATATGGATTAATTACATAATTCTCAAAGAGAGAGAGAGCGCACTTTCGACTTATAATCATTTAAATTATTAAAAATTTATTTTTGCATACCACTTGTTGCTTCATTTTTTAACATTCTCGTTTTTTCCTATTACCTCAAAACTTTTTACAATTCAATTATTATATTTAGTAACAATGTCCTTGATAGATATTTTGATTACTTAGGCACTGTGTTCATATTATAATTAAGAATTAATGCAATCATACATATGTAAGTAATCAAGTGACAAACAAAAAATTAATGCCCCCAACATAAAAGGTATGTTGTATGTAGTATATATGTAGGTATGTATGCTATGTGTGGTTTTATACTTATAAGAATACATACTTATATATGTACTTAAATGTACGTAGAAGAAAAGGATCAGTGGTGACCGCTGCACCACTTATACATTTAACTTCAAAGAAAACTGCCGAAACCCTATCATAGTTGAAATCAACAATGCAGCTCCTGCTCTTAGATTAAAGCATATACATAAATACATACATACATATGTATTAGGGATATTCCATTAAAGTATATTCGTTTATTTGTTGCCTAACATTAATAATTCGTATTCTGCAGCTTCTGGACCTGTTTGGACCGCCATATTTTATTGTGAGAAGTTTAATTCTGATTTAATGTTAACAATGCTTAATGCGTACAATATGCCTATATATAAAACCCAGAAGATAATTTAGTTCGGCCTTCGTAAGAAAAGCCTTTCTAAAATCTTTCTACGAGCTTTTCCTATTTTTATATGTGATATGAAATTTAAATAAATACCTTAAGATGCATGTTCTTTATGAATTAAAGAAGCAGCTTTAGAGGAACTCCTACAAAAACCCTTCTAGGGGAAGCGAAAGCAGAGTCCCTTCAATTTGTGCTACTCCAACAAAAAGAAAGGAATGCAGAGTGGAACGCCATTTGATTCTCAGTGAGGCTCTTTAGCTTCTGAAATTATCTACTGAGAGGATAACCCACAACTACGCCTCTCCTAGTGAGTGCCGCAAAAGTTTAATATCTACAGACCTATGCCATAATTGGCTAACTTCATAACTGAATAAGCTGACCGAGACAACAAAAATAAAATCGTTTTGACTCAACGTTTCTCGCTCTTCTCATCCACATGAGGAAAGTGCGAATTTACGAGACTGATCGAAAATCGACGTCTGAGTGGAAAATCGACCTATCTCCGCAGCCAGTTCGAAAACTCCCTATCTCAGAATTTGGTTCAAAAACACCCTATATCAACATATTTTCAATATATTTTTAGTTGGCAGCTGAGACAGGGCGTTCTTCAACCAAATTCTGCGATAGCGCGGTTTTCAATCAAATTCTGAAGTGGGGCGTTCTTGAGAAGTTTTTTGAGATAGGTCGATCTTCCACTCAGCCATCGATATATTCTTTGCTTATGGGTGTGTTGTTCAAAAACAATACCCACAAGACAGCAGCAGAACTTACAACTATTCAATATAAGCTCTATGTATATATGTATGTACTAGAGGATCTATTGCAGCCCCTATCATTCTGGAAATTTTTGCATTTTATTTGTACATATGTATGTAGATAATCAGTTTTACAGTCGGCTTTTAATACAATTTTCATATTTTCTTAAGTATTAGAAATGGGTTTAAGTACATAAATATTTCTATTCGTTCTTTTTTATCAAATACATATTAATGAATGATGCATATAGTAACTCTTTATAGGCCTTTGCCTGGGGAACAACGCGGTTCGATGCGTAAATTTTACAACGCTACGGAAGTGAGTGGTTAGAGGTTCGTTCTACTACTCGGTATTTCCTAGGTTACCTAGGTTCGATCCCTCGTTCAGGCAACATTTAAAAATAGAAAACGTTTTTCTAACAGCGTACACTGCCCAGTAGGCAATTGCAAACCTCCAAGTAAAACTATAGGAGAAGCTCGAACAAAACTTACATGATTCCAGGCTGAAGTTATTGACAACATGAAGGTACATGTGTCTAAAATAGTTTTTGCTTTGAAACGAACCAAGAAGAGAGTACTTACTTTTGCAGATAGTCAGGCGGAAAATAAGGCTCTTGGTTCTGTAAGTATTAATAGTCTACTGAAATAATGGAATGCGTTGTGTTGACTGGGAGGACTGGGATGACTGAGATGTATTGTTCAGTGGCAGCAAAGTTTCTTTGGACTCCGAGTAGTATCAAGATTTCCCAACACTGGCAAATATGGCTTATCGTAAGTGGAATGAGCTTGCATCCAGTATGGTCGGCAAATGTTAATAATAATAATAATAGATTCGCGCTTGCACAATGTGTTAGTGTTTGGCCGAACTTCTCCTCCGATTTGTGGCCGACTCCGAACGGCGATTTTATTTTTATGATAAGCTGTTTTTCATTGCAGAAATACACTCGGAGGTTTGTCATTGCCTGTCAAGGGGCGACCGCTGTTAAGAAAAAACCTTTTTTTCTATATTTTTGCGATGCTGCTTTAACCAGGGCTTGTATCCAGGCCCTGTGGAGGGGTACCGCGAACTGCTAACCACTACACCACAGCGACCGCAAATGTTAGATTAGGTTAATTTGGCCGACGTTGAGCCACTTATATACCGGTAGGTCCGTAGCATTGCCAGTTGAACTTGAATTTTAGGCGTTAGATTAGACGGCACAAAGTATATCAATGCTTTTTGCGAATTTCAGTAGTAATTTGAGCTCTACTTTTGAGATGTATTCTAACTTCTCTAATTAATAGGATTCTAAGCAATTTTGTCATCTTTCTGACAGTGAGGGAGATCGGTCACCTGACTCACGACACTTCCTGCACTTGTCCACGTTAGTGGTACCCATTTTTTGTATATGAGCAGCGAACATGATATGCCCCGTAAGCAGTCCGGTAGCAACTCTGCAATATTTTCTTGATTGCCAAAAAATCAGTTCCTGGCAGTGGGTGGCCACTCCCGTTACTGTTTTAAGCCCGCCTCCTTCTCAATTCTGCATTCTGCGATTAGGTAAATGGGCGATAAGCAGAGGATTCTTTCTAGAGCAGCCTTTTTAGTAGATCTCAACGATCCCGTGATGCAGAGTGGAGCAAGGCGCTGAACCTTTCCCATTGGTGGGACTATTGCTGTGTAGCACCAGGCCAGTAGACAGAGCCCAACTGACTTCCAGCATTCTCTTGCATGCATATAGGGTATTACTGGCCTTCTCACTCTTTCCGCAATATTGCGCCTTCACAGCAGTTTACTTCACAAGACTACTTTGCGTGGTCTTTAATAGACAGCTCGATGCTACCCAACCTTGGGGGTCTTCACACTGGCACCTTGTATCTTCTTGTAATGTGTATCAGATCTTTTTTATCTGTGTTAAACCCTTACTCCGTACGAGATGCCCATTGCTCAATGAATAGTGCCCAGGTACTTCCCTGTTACTACTACGGCAAAAATTTGTGACCCTTTTACTTACGGGCTTCAGTTACTGGTCTTCGGATGCCCACGCTCCTAGGCTAGCTTAAACGGAAGGATTGTAGCTCATCAGAAGTGAGCGTTATTTTGAAATCAAAACTTAACTAAGAGCAACAATTGCACGGTGCTAAAAAATTTTTGCATTTCATGTAGTAGAGGTGTTATATAGTTTTGGCATTAAGTTATGATCAAAAAACTGAAAATCCAGATGCTGGGTGTAAACACCGCCTAATAATTGGACAGTTTTTAAAAGACCGTGATAACACAGGCCAACAAAAATTGAAAAAATTGGTGCGGCCAAATGTTAAAGCCGTTTTTGATAGACTTTTTGGTGCTGAGTTTCTACCAGCTGCAGATTTTGAGCAAAATGAGGTCAAAGTGTCGAATAATCGCGTTTTTTGCAATATTTGAGAAGCGTTAGAAAAGAAACAGATGGTTATAGAATCTTTCGCTTAGCCTTAAATTAAAGTTAGAACTCTCGACTACTATCCCTGAAAACACCATCCCTGCACCTTGGCCTGATGGTCACTTATAGTAATTTAATGAAGAGCAAAAACTGATTTTGGCAAATTTTGAGTACCTACCGCAGTTAAACAAACGGAGATAGAACCTTTCACCTAGGCTTAATTTAAGGCTTGAACTTTCGACTACAACCCCTGAAAATACCATCCCTGCACCATGATCTGATGGTCACTTAAAGTCATTTATTGAACAGCAAAAACTGATTTTGGAACAAATTTTTTGTTTTCAATACCACGAATTCCCAGTATTTTTTATTGTTTAATAAATTTCAGGGGTAGTAGCCGAGAGGTCTACATTTAATTGAAGCCTAAGTAGAAGGTTTTGTGGCATTTTGTTTCTTTGCTAGGGCTTCTCAAATATTGCAAAAAACGCAATATTTTACACTTTGACCTCGTTTTTCTCAAAATCTGAAGCTGATGGAAACTTTAAACTTACAGATTCTTAATCAGCACCAAAAAGTCTATCAAAAATAGCTTTAACATTTGCCGCACCAAAATCAGTGTTGCCCTGTGTAGTCTTATGTTCGTTGAAAAGGGGAAGGTTGTAGAAATTTAAGTTAAGTTAATAACTCCGTGAACCAAAAAACTTGAAAATAGTTATAGTGATTTTTTTGTAAAAATTAACATTCTATACTTCTATTAAACCGATTCCTAATGCTTTAAGAGCCCCGCACTCTGCAGACTTTATAGGCTGCCGATTTAGTTGTGGCTCGCTTGAAATACATGAAGATGTATGGAGGTGCGCACACTACACCAACTTAATCGCACCCGAAAATGCAATTTAAAGAGTAGCAAGCCCAACTAAATCGACGGCCGATAAAGTCTGAAGAGTGCGGTGTCTCTAACCTGAATCAAACTGAAGTAATACAAGTATGTATAGGGTGTAGTTTAAACCCAAAGTCACCATAGCTGTTTTTTGGTTTTTCTCAACCTTTATTGTTCATAGAATCAATGGTTATCAACTAAACCTTAATTTCCTAAAAGCAACGAACATAAGATTATCAGAGTCCGTTGAAAACTGTTCAATTTATGACCCGTGTTTCGGCCCTCAATCCCGATATCCCGAATTGAATTTTTTTTTATCACAACTTAAGATTTTGGTTTGTATTTTAAATCTGCTTATGCCAACATTATTTTTTTTTAGACCTGTTCAACCACTACTACATGACATAAGAAGTACATGCAACCTTTTTGTTTTTGTAGCACCGTGTAGAATATGTGGACAGGCTTGCACAGCTTGTTTAAGCTTACGATGCTTAAGTCTACTTATACATAAGTATTAATGTATATCTTAAAAAAAAAATTATTGACAATCATTCTAAAAATTGAGTTCTCGAAACCAGTTATTTCGTTAACAGTTCGCATTATTTTGTCTTTAAACTTTGATATACAATAACTAATGAGCTTTTGCATTGCTAAAACTAATTTTTTGTAAGTTTACTTTTACATGCAGTACAAGAAGAATCGCTCCTCTTTATTTTTATACCAATTAGTGCTTTACATTAATGTACGTAATTTTTTATTTTCTGGTCATATAAATTTGTATTAGGCTTATGAGCTTATTGCCATGAGAGCGTAAATTTAAAGTTTCAAGAAGATACTATTGATCCTTATATGCATAACTGGTGGTTGGTCCTTTCGCTAGCGATTACCTGGTGCAAAAGTGGCGGTTACTAATCGCTAGCGCATTGCGTCGCATAACCTGTCGCTAGCGCATTGCCTAACAATCGGTAATGCATGGAATCACCAGCACCAGTCACGAGCAAAACTTCAGCAGAACTACAGGGATGTGTTCATTTTCTTTCGTACGTATTTATTGATATATCTGTACTGTAATGTTTTCGGACGGAACTAGCTCTTTCTGCCAATATAGGAGTATTACGTATGGTAAAAACTTAAATCTGCTTTTAGGGCCATACAATTTCTATTTAAAGTTCATTATAAACTGTTTTTACGCAAAAAAAACACAAAATCTAAAAATTTACTTATGCCGCCAAAATAATCACATCAAAACATAAGAGGGCGTGGTAAAACAATTTGACAGATGCAGGATGTAGTTTTAGTCCAACCCGTTGCCCGTCGTTTTCAATGTGGTTCAAGTACATATTAGGCCCACTGGAAAGCCGTCGTTGTGGTGCGTACAATCTCTCGGTAGGAACCAGATTCAATCCTGGTACGAAAAAAATTTAAACGAAGTTTTCCTGTGAGTAATAGCGGTCGACCCTCGGCAGGTAATAGCTTATGAGGTAAACCCATTTGTCGTTTGAAGACGGCATAAAATTATAAGTTTCCACTTGTTAGAGTGCAGTTGCCCACGGACGTAAAAACGGAGAACGTGTAAGCTGACACTTGAAAAAACCACCTTTATAACTCGCTTAGGAGCCAAAAGGGAGATCTCCAAAGTGAGCAATAGAAGAATAATCCATGAGGCACGATTTCGGAGCAATAACTGAGATTTGTCGGTTTTGTACTCCGCTATTACTCGCTTAGGAGCAAACAGCGATGTCTCCTAAGCAAGCAATCCAGGAGTAAATATTCCTATTGATTGATAGGTGAGCTATACGTACCTTGCTCAAAATAATTTTGTGTTTTTGGAAAGAAAACAAGACAGATATGTAACTGATTCCTACGTACATATGTAGTAATTCTTATTGGAAAAATAAAATCAGGAAAAAATTAAAAAAATTGAACAGCCAACATTAAGGCCCATCGGTATGTATCATGGTGAAATTATACTAGTCTAAGATCCAACAAGGGCACGTCCTTCACCCATCTGTTTAATGGATGAAATCTACTTTTTATGAAATTTAACGTGTTAATAAATATTTCGTGAGTGGCTTAGCTGCAAAAATCCTGGCCAGTATATTTTTAATTAAATATTCGAAAATTATTATTATCTCTTTCAATTTGTACTATTTGTTTAATGAACAAATTATATACCAATCGAAAATATTAAGCCTAATGAATGTGAAAACGATGGATTGTCTATTTTTACCTGGCCTTCCTATCGGGTTGGCAGGAATGAACAGGTAGGTTGTACTAGTAATTTTCACTCATCTGTTTACCACATTCTATAGGCTTTATGCTTTCGATTGGTGTACATATGTACATATATGTAATTTGTTCATTAAACAAATGAGTGCAAAAAAAACAATATTTTTGAATATTTACCCACTCGCGATACATTTCCTAACACGTTACATTTCATACATGGTAGATTTCATCCATTAAACAGATGGGCGAAGGTCGTGCCCTTGTCGGATCTCCTACTAACCAGGTGTAGTAATAAGAGCGAAAATAAAGATTTGACACTATCTTATTTGAAAATTTGCTTGAAAATATTTCTATAAGATAGCCGAATGTCAAGAAAACTAAGAAAATAAAGTATTAGTTTGTTTTCCTCTGGCATGATATTTATCAGAACAAAGAGGCATTTGACAAATCACCTAAGTCCGGATGTGGTAATCAGAATTATATATATAATTTTATAATATATTTTGCGTAAATTGCCAAATATTTTTAGCTTATGTAGAATGCTCCCTTTGGAGCAATGTGGGAGTAGTCTCCTATTAATCCATGAGCAGGAATTCAGGAGGATAGAAATCACCTTTTATTACTCGTAAAGGGGGCTTTCGGCATGACTCTTATGGGAGTACTCCCTTATTGCTTGTTCGGTGTTTTTCTTTGTGCACTCCCTTGTTGTATTTTCGGGATGTTATTCTGAGAGTACTCTCCTGTTGCTCCCTTAGGAGGTTTGTGGGATGATATTACTATGTGTGTTCCCCGATTGCTCATTTAGGAGGTCCTAGGACATACAATGTTAAAGGGAATATACAAAACTAGCCAATGCCCTCTTGCTTCGCAGCGCCTAATAAGATCTTTTGCGTTGGCCAATACAGCAATAGTGTTTAAAAGCAAAAGCGGTCTGTAAAGAAAACATTTTTAGTTTAAATTGAAACTAATAAAGAGCAAAATCCTCCTCACACATAGGCCAAGAATAGTAGCGCTGTGATACCATATGGAATACTAATCCCTTTCGATGTCATGAGTTTTACCGATGGTCTTATTTCCACCTGTGAGATTTCTGCCAAGCGTGAGTAATATTTTTCTATGATCTTGCAACTTCGGCCAACGAAATCAGTTCATAAAGGCACCTAGCGGGTCTATTTTTGGTAAACGTATTTTCCATCCTTCTGGTAGCCTACATTTTGAATTTAAAAGAAATCGGTTCATAAATACTCGACTCCAGCGCCACCTAGCGGGTCGATTTTTCACATACGTATTTCTCATCACGGAGGTAGCACACGTTTTAAACTTGAACGAAATCGGTTCATACATACGACTTTTACAAATAACTCGACCCCAGGGCCACTTCGCGAGTTTTCTGGTAGCCTATAATAGGACTATATATGCAAGGTATAACCTCTGAATATTTGACTGAAACGTATGCAGTAGGTTTTGAGTTAACTCCGAACAACAAAAACGGCTATTATTTTATATATATAGATTACATGCTTATACACAGAAGCAATATGGAGTATTCGTAAACTCCCGAAGTAGTACTCACGGAGCAATCGTACGAGGCTCCCAAGTTCTATTGGGAAATTACTGGGAAATGTGCAGTACAATACGGTAAAATTTTCCATTTGTTGTTAAGAAATTCATAGAAATTTTATCCAATACATCAGTTAAATATACCTGTAAAATATGGAATATTTACCCAATCTGTTCTGGTTGGGTGGTTATATTTTTTTAAATACATGCATACGTATGTAGTTTGAAATTACTTGTTGCCATTTGACGCAAAGAAAAAAAAAAACAAGTTGTTTACAGTTTTTAAAACGTAACTCAAGCATGTTTTTGTGGCGAATAGATCTTTTCGTTATTAATAATGAACTGGATTTGATCTATACAAATATTTGAGTTAATTTATCGATTTCTTGGTTGTTTAATGTATAATTAATCTAGTGACTGCCGACCTATTTTATATTTTTATACCGGAGCGCACTTGTGCACAAGGGTATTATAACTTTGTTCACAACGGTTGTTTGTAACAGGCAAAACTAATCGAGATGAATATAGACAAATGTACATATACATAAATGATCACAATCAAAAAAACCGATTAAGCGGTGACTTTGTCCGTCCGTCCGTCCGTCCGTCTGTGAACTCGAGTAAAAATTGAGATATCTTAACGAAACTTGGTACGTTTACTTCTTTCTTTATAAATTTTTGGAAAATGGGCGTGGCCACGCCCGTTCATCATTACATTTGTATACTAAGGCTAATTTATTCAAAAATTATGCTTGCAATAATTCTTTACCAAGAAATACGTTTATGATAAAATGTTGGAATATGGGCGTGGCACCGCCCACTTATGATCACATATGTGTATGTATCCGTTCTACCAATTTTTACCGAACTTGGTATGGTTATTGTGCTTGCCACATAAAATCAATCCCTTGAAAATAAGTAGCATTATTTGGAATTTTGGAAAATGGTTGTGATACCGCCCACATATGACTATATAAGTTTATCTCATTATGCCTAACTGAACGTTTTATCGAAGTTGTTTACCATGGAGCGGTAGTTTTCGGAAAGGTGAAAAACATATATTTCATACTTGCGCCGGGTATTTAATGTTCGGCTCCGCCCGAACTTAAACTTTCTTACTTGTTAATAAAACAAGTTAATATGTTTTGCTAATATTACGCATGTATTCAGCTATATTATAAAATATTGTTTTTTTACACATTTTTCGAAAATCTGCAAATAATTTTTTAAATTTTCAATTTTTCAACTTGCATATTTATATCGATGATCCTGCGCAATAACGACAATATTCAAAAAAAAAACAAAAACTGTTACTACTGTTAAGAGGCTCATGTTTCTAATCCTTGTCGAATTTATGTCTAATTTTTTGTATTTACTTTAGCAATTCTTACTGCTTACTTTAGTAAGGGATGGAAATGGATTAGGCAAGGATTAGAGACAAGAGCCACTTAACAGTAGTAACAGTTTTTGGTTTTAAATTTTGAATTAAGTCGTTATTGCACAGGACCATCGATATATGTATGTGTACATCCATACATATCAAATGTAGCTATAGATGAATTCATTGCAGAATCGTTGATTTTTTCTTCAGCCAATACGTATCCAACATTCTTAGCCGCCCATCATTCATATGTATGTATGCACGTATTTATCTAGTTTTTGCTGTTATTTAGCGCACTTATTCATTCACTAATAAAGTTCAACTGTTATGATTTTAGCACAATTTCTTACTGACTCCAATATTAAAAGCATCGACATTGTTTAAGAATTCGGTCAACATCAACTGTTCATTTTGCTAAGGACAAGTAATCCTTAGCACTTGAATGTTAAATTTACAAAGAAAATATTTCGTCATATGTTTTTACCATTTAAACGTCTATGTATATATGTATGCATTACAAGTATTAATCTTATGTCCACATAATTGTTATTTTAGTTGGCTTTTTGTTTTTTGAATCGTTTGCAGGCGAATAGTCGATATCAACGGCGAAGATAATGACAACTAGCCGGCGATCGACCGTCTAAACGATGACTTTTCATTCCTTTCACGTTGTATTTACCTTGTCGGCGTTAATATCGACTGACGGAAGGGCATGGTAATCATCCAACCGTTATTTCTTTAGAGTTACGCGACACTTCAACACTTGGCTATATGTATATATGTTATGCTAAGTATTTAAGACCATAAAGAAATGCTAATCATCTACCTTATTTCTGAAAGCTTTGCAGTTATTTTACAATGATCTTATTGTTTAGCCATTTACAATTAGCAAACTGGTGATAATTTTTCCGTTTTAACATCATAATTTTTGAAATGGATTTAGCCCAGTCAATTTATGTAGATCAAAAAATAGAGGTAAGTTTAAAAAATAATTCGCATAAAGCTTTAAATTGGTATATAACAAAATCCATATGAGTGTTTCCATCGGAAGGTCTATCGCAAAAAAAATTTAAGTCATATATCTAACGTATTTTGAGCCAATTTATCTGCTTTTTTAATGTATACTGGTTATGTAAGGAGAACAATTTTTGTGTAAAATGGTCTTGGTAGGTGGCACCAGGGTCAAGGTATTTTGAAACACCCTAATTATGGTCCGATTTGGTTTTAACTTGGCGTATGTAGTTGAAACATAATAAATCACAGATTTCTAAAAAATATACCCTGAAGTCAAAATATAAAGTACATTCGACATAAAATGTATGTTTTGTTTGCGTTAAAAAATCGTTTTAAAGCAATATTGAAATACATACCGCCTATTATAAATTTTCTTACGATAGACCAGAGGTTCCGAAACTTTTTTTTCTCGTAGACCCCTTTCAAAAATTTACGGGTTCGGTGGACCCCCTGCTGATACATTTCTAAATATTCCCAAAGCTCGTAAAAAAATTAAATGTCAAAATTAGATCTAATAATGTAAATTTGCATCGCGGGTGAATTCAAAAACTAAACTCAGAGTGGCCAAAATAAAAGTAAAATATTTTCTTGTGTTCTAATTATAAAAATATTGTAATTACACACTTTTAGGTATTCAAAAATAGAGCTCGTAAATACATCAAAATACTCTCTCGCTCAGAAGAGTTATATTTTTTAAGAGCACTGCGAGCGCTAGCGTTATTTACATTATCTTCACCATAAACTCATCAAATGTTCAGCTCAATCATTACTTTGCACGTGAAGTATATGTAAAATAGTTTATTTGTGTTAATGGCATCAAGTGAGGCGAAAAATATTTATCACATTTTTAAAACAAAACTTAAAACATCAAACGACTAATATTGCGTTCAAATTGGCCCCATTTAACTTGTTAAATGAAAACGAGCTTTTTGGAAAACGCAATCGTCCACATTGAACATTTGGAGCGAACTTTGACGGTTGTTTGATTACCAATAAAATTCGAAAAAAAATATTCAAAATTAAGTTTTTGTGCTTCAACGTGTTTTGTGCGAATATCTGCTTAATGATATTAACGCATACGGATTACTTAGAGACTTTAAAATAGTTGCGTTTTTTTACTCATATCCAGTAAAATCCAGTAAAAGTTTTTACGAATTTTCATGTTTTGGCGTTTTCGTATGCAAAAACTTGCTAAGTAGGGGAAATGGAGAGAGCGAAAAATGACAGTTGAAGTTGCAAGTTTTTACTGGATTTTACTGGATACATTTTTACTTGTAAGAATTTGCCAGTACGAAAAACAGCTGATCGCATGTTGCTGGATGAAATTTAAACTAATAAGGAAACTGTTTGTGGGTTTTTATTGTTGAATTTCACAAAATAAACCTATTTAAATACAAAATATATTGTTTTATTAGGAATTTGCTGCGAATAAACAACCAATTTATCAGCTGTTCTTGAAACTTGCAAATTATTACTGGAAAAGCGTTCTCGTACTTTATTGTACATTTTTTCTATGAGAGCGAATTCTTAGAAGTAAAGTTACTGGAGAGTTGCTGGCAAGTTACTGGATAATTTGTAATAAAACACAACTAATGTTTAGTTTATATGCACTATTTATCTCTGCGTACGATGGGACCTCATGGAAAATAACCAATTACCGCCTTGGTCTCATAGCTTGGTCATTAGCTCGTCAATTTCAACGTAGTGTAAGCTTTTTACGCCAAACTTTTAATTTAGAAACTAACAATAGAGAAAAGAACGAGTTTAAAAAAATCTATCACAAATAACCAAGCAAGCAAGATGCTCCAAAAGTGTTCCACCGTCTCATCTTCTTCAAGGCAGGATGGGCAAATGGACTTGTATTTACGCCTATCACAGTCAAGTGTTTGTGCCACGTGAAGTGACAAGTCAGCAGTCCAGCAAGTGGTCTGCAGTGTCGTCTACTCAGTGAGAGCAAAAAACTAGATAGACCTTGTGAGATTGAAGGCAACATGAGTTTTGCCCACCTGCATCCCCTCGATGCCTCTCAGTTATTTCTGAGCGAAGTATTCACCAAGTGGGAGGTGGGAGTGCTAAAACTGGTTGCGGACCGAGGAATGCCTGGTCTGAGCCAACTCTGGCCAAATGATCAGATGTCTCATAACCAGGACTCCAGATTAAATTGGCACCCAGAGTAAAACAACCTCGTTATGTTCACCATCATTTTTTAGTCGAGACTTGCATTGCCGAACTAGTTTCGAAGTACTTAAATAGAGGGCTGGTCAACGCCTTAAGTGCAGCTTGGTTGTCACTGCAGTCACGTAAACCCCTTCCCCTCCACCTATGTTCCACCACGTAGTCCATGGCTTTGAGTATTGAAATGACCTCAGCCTGGAAGACCGAAGCATATTACCCTACAGAAAAGTGAAGCTTGTCTCCATTAACCTCGAAAAAGATCCCAGATCATGACCCAGAGCCAGTTTTGGATCCATCAGTGAAAATTCGGCAATGTGTGATTCCAATCTCAGCGATGGAATCAAACCAGCATTCATTCTCAGGGAACTCAACATTATAGAATCTCTTCAACAAAGGTAATGGTGGCGTACTATCCTGTAGCAGACACAAGTGCTTAATTCTCTGCCGCCAGCAATTTTCGCGGCGCCTCACTCATTGTCATACCAGCATCCGGTTCTTTTTAGTCTGCAGGTGAACTTTAAGGGTTCCCCACGTATGAAAACACAAAGTTACGGTAAGTGCAGTAGTGCGTCAAGAGCACTATATACCACTCAAACAAAATAAAGTTAAATAAAGAGGCTATCAAGCAACCATTTTGGTTCTTTACATCGAAACAAGACAAATTTTCGTGGACCCCCATTTACAACTCATGGACCCCCATTTACAACTCATGGACCCTCATATATTTTTCACGTCACCGTGGACCCCCGTCGAGTCTTCCGTGGACCCCTGGGGGTCCACCTGGAACACTTTGGAAATCACTGCGATAGACGATAAACGCTTGCAAGTGTATCGTACGAAATCAGTTCTCGTATTATCGTTTTCATACGCCCGTCAGATGTATTGTTGTGAATGGCTGTGGTTTTTGTTCACTTTTTATTGTGAAGCAGCACAAATCAGCTACGCTAATTATCGGATTTCATACGACAACATCGATTCGTAATAGGGAATAACAGAATGCAAGCGTCTATCGTGCATCGTACGAATTCATAATAGGAGGGATATAACGATGGGAATTTATGTCACACTTGGGGTTGTAAAAGAAAATTCGAACAAGTTGCATTAATTCAAAAAACTCTAAAACTCGAGTGTGGGTGTTCGTTTGCGACTCTCAGACAGGGTCAAGTACTTAAGGTTGATCCTGGATAGAAAGCTGTCGTGGAAGCCTAACATTGGGGGAAGGGGAGCTGTCGATAAAAGGTGAGGTCTCCCAGATTTCAACCTCTCTAGTTTCACGGAGCACTTGTCTGGTGGAACTCACTGGAGAAGGCTACACTTGTAAAACAACTGGAGCGTTTACAGCAGATCGTTCTTATCGGAATTAGTAGAGTATTAAAAACCACACCTACAGTGGCGCTTAACGTCATGCTGAACACTGCGCCTGTGGATATTGCAGACAGAATTGTCGCAGCACAAACTGCTATTCGGCTCAGAGCAACCGGATGGTAACGCTGTGGAGTTCTGCAGGGCTTTGACTTCGCCGTGAATACATAGATTACACCGCTTCCGACATGGCTCCCAGAAGCTCCTTCTCAACCTATATTCCCCCAAAAGAGGACGAGGTAGGAAGGGTTTCTCGAAGAAGGGAGAGGTAAACTTCTTTACTTGGAGACAGGGTTGGTGAAGGTTTCCTCTGTCGGAAACTGTCGACCAAAACTATGTTCAGGCTTCGGACTTCTGCGGTGTCTTTCAGGTGGAAATAGCTGCCATAAAGGAAGCAGTAGACTCTAAAGGGTGTGATGGTGCGCTCGAAATCGGTAAAGGAATGTTTGACCTCCCTATCAATCGCGTCGGAGTACTTCTTAATAAGGCTAGTTTAGGTGCCGAGTCACAGTGACATCACGGGAAACTGCGTAGGTGATGACCTGGAATTGGACAGGCACCGTGATGGTGCGCTCGAAATCGGTAAAGGAATGTTTGACCTCCCTATCAATCGCGTCGGAGTACTTCTTAATAAGGCTAGTTTAGGTGCCGAGTCACAGTGACATCACGGGAAACTGCGTGGCTGATGACCTGGAATTGGACAGGCACCCCTAAAACATTATCCCCAGATAAGGAGCAACTAGGGACGCCTCTGCACGCCTGCGGCTCCCTTGGATGGTTGAGCCTGAACTATCACGCATACTTCCTACTCGCGATAATGAAATTGCATACTCTACTAAATGCCTAATAAAATGGACATAACAAAGCGATGATCCTTTTGTGACATAAAAGAAAAAGAAGACGTTTCTCTGCTGCAGCAAATGTTTTTATAGGCCACTTTAAAATACTTTTTGTAGCGCAAGACACGTCGTTAACTCTTAAAGGTGCCGAAAAGCACGTTAGCTCTCAAGGGCTAGTCATGGATGTTCTGACAGGCCATTGTGCGATTGGTAGTCACGTGGTAAGACTAGGAATTTCAACTGGTCCCTTTTGTATCAGCTGCCAAGAGGAAGATGAGATGGAATCATCTCCACCCTTTTTTTTAGACTTGCCAACCTTCGCGAGGCTAAGATGGAAGCATTTTGCCCCAAATTAATACTGAGCTCTCAGGAATAGCAGCATTCGAAATTTGGTAATCAGCTTGCGGCGTTTCGCCCACTAAATTTAAGCACTCCGTTCAGTTTTTTTCGTGGTATCACAAAGGACAGCCTCTTAATTGTCCAAGTGTGTCCCTTGCCTGGGACAATCGCTTTAACCTAACCCAACCTAACCTGTACTTCTTTGTGCTATGAAATAGTTGGCCACATTAAGTATTACATATATGCCCTGAATAAATTTTTTATAGACGTGGGATCGATGGGGACTATTCATTCATAATGGTGTTCGTAACACTCGTACCAATTTTCAGCTCTATTCGAATTATTGTAACCTTGAATGTCTAATATGACCGGGCTAATTTGTTTTTGTTTTTCTTATTTTTTTGTTACACCTAGTTATTTGTTTCATGTTTGAGAAAAGTATGCATTTCATCTTGAACTTATGATCATTTATGTAAAACTTTGAATCCATAAATTCAAACCTATTTATGTACATATGTATGTATGTATATGTGGAATATTTGTGCCTCTAACAACTGCTACACAAATGAAATTTTTTTTTCAAATTCTATTCTTAAAAATCGTATGATACATACTATATATTTTATACTCACTAATAAACGTACTAAATTACGCTTTGTAGCTGATCACGCCAATTCACTTCGATTCTTTCATCCAGTGACTGTATAAAAATTTCAATACATATAATTAAATTTTGTTCAAGGCGGTCCTTCATTAATATTTTATATGGATATTGCAGTACTGTGTTTATATTTCATTATCGAGTCTAATTAACTAGCGCGGCTAAATGTTTGTCCTATGCCCTACATATGTACATATATGTATGCACCAAAGCACGTACATATATATATATATATATATATATATATATAATTATTTAGCTGTTTGTCAAGTCTGGGATTGTTTAAGAACCGTTATATTGTAATTATGTATATATTTAGTTTAAATTACTCGTAAGATGTAACTGCTTATGTATGTATGTATACAATTTATACAATTAGTCATTAGCAATTTATGAATGTATGTATGTATTTACTACTTTCTTACAACGTTAATACTTATTTCATTTAATAATAAATCAGTCAACTCGTTATTAAGTATGCATATAAGTAGATATCTGACAAACTGGAATGGATTAAGAACTGAAAAATATATGATTCTGTCTATATTTAGGAAAAAATATACATATGTACCAACATACATACATACAATGCCGGACAAAAGTATTGGCATAGAGAATTTTTCACAATATCTGCAAAGTATTTTATTCTAATTTATTTTCAATAATTTTTTGTAAAAATATAATTCGTCTTACACCAAAAAACGTAAAAACTAAATACCTAAACTCTGCGCAAAACTCAGGAAAATTCAATAAATGTGCATACTAATTTGCAACTTTCTATTCAGATTTAAAAAAAAAAAAATCTAAGCATGCAGTTTTATAGCCCATCTAATTTTAGTATAACATTGGAATTTTCCTGAGTTTTGCACAAAGTTTAGGGATTTAGTTTTCATGTTTTTTGGTGAAGTATGAGCTATATTTTTATTAAAAAATATTGAAAATAAATTAGAATAAAAAACTTTGCATATATTGCCAAAAATTCTCTGTGCTAATACTTTTGTCCGGAACTCTATGTAGCTTTTATAAGCAAAATAAAAAAATCCGTGGCTTCAGTTATAGAAATTACTGTCTACTTTTGTTTTCATGCGATGGCTAAAAATCTTTCACCGTTCACTGCGGAATCTTCCACATACTACTGTAAGCTTTCGCCTGCCGCTCGACATTTGAGCGTAGACAACTGTTGCTTTGCTTCTACTTCGACAAAGCAATTTCAATCCCAGCAAACAGCAAACACAAATTTCTTCAAACTAGAACATTATGATTCTCGAATCTCTAATCTTGGGAAAATTTAAAATCATCAAGCTCATATCATTTTCTCAAGCTAAGAACATTTTTACAAAAAATTAGCCCTTTCTATTGGGGATGCGCTGTTTCTCTAATAAAGGTTAAGTAACAACGCTAGATGAAGCTCACCTTAGCTCTCGACTTAGCCCGAAACATTCTCTAACCTACATACATATGTAAATGTGTATCGGGCATTCAACAAGACTTTGCTGTTTTACACACAAGCGCGGTACGTGATGTGGCCACCACCGGAATAAATCTATAACCGAAATTTTATACGTAAATAAGAACAAGCATCTTTTGAAATACATATTTACGCAGTTTTTAATGCGTTGCTTAGCTAATACGTAATTGTATAGACAGTATCTACTCATATAAATTTTAATACATATATTTTGTTTTGATAAGAAATTTTTAAATTATTACGGCTGTATGTACATAACATGTGTAATTATTAAATGGATAACATTTAGGCCCTTATTATGAGTTGCATTCGATTTTCGAACTTCGCTGGTTATCGAAGATCGAAAGTGAAATTCGTTTTATGAGCTATGCAACCGTGTCGAAATTTTCGTTGAGTATCGAATTTTCTGTCGAACAGAATTTTGCTTTCGATGGTGTAGCCAAGTGTTAGAAAATTGTGAAAAATGTATTATTTTGCATTTGTTTTCTTACTTTTTGGCGGGTAGACACTAATTTTAAACAATTTTTTATCAATTTCATGCAGTTTTACAAAACACAAGCTCGAAAGGCTGCTTTTATTTGTGAAAGAAAATCCCAATACTCAGTTGGCACGATCTCTGAGAACAAATCATAGAGCTGTGGATAGTTTTAAAATATTTTAAATAGATTTGGCTCACAAACGCCTCTTTAGACAGTCCGAAGTTTTTAGTAAATCTGTAGACAAATTTCTTAAATATATTTTATGTCAAAATATATTGTAAAAACTACACTTAAACTCTCTTAAACATTTACTACTCCTGGTCAGTTCACTAAACTCTCATCTTCTGACGAATCGTTGAACCCCAGAACTTCGTTGTACTAATTTTTACCACGTTTTTATAAACTTGCTTTCTTTTTTATTTCATTTTAATTTGCGCAAATTTACATAAATATGTATAAGCACACTATTTAGTTTGTTCGATTTGTAAACAAAGCTTCTCAGCGGTGAAAAATATGCTATTGTGAACAACATAAACGAGCGAAGTTCACAATAGCGCTATTCTTCATCGAATGAGCGCCATAATACCAAATCAAAATTCGTTCGATCAGCACTTTCGACCACAGTCGAAGATCGAATGTAACTCATAATAGCGGCCTTATATTGCAAATAAAGGCCAGTACTCAAGACCGTAGAAATTATTGTATTAATTTGAAAGCATGTGATCATTTTCTTTAATGTATAGGTATAGAGGCAAACACAATCTGCACGAATGGGATTATATTTATAATAAAAGCCTGTAACGAAGGAGCAATTACATTGTAAAAAAAATAATAGGTTATAGTTCTTATATTTCAGGCCCCTTAAAAAGCCCGGGCCCGGGGTTTTCCACCCTTCCTCCTCCTTCTCGACGGGCATGCCAGTACTATGTTTGTGAAGACTTGAACAATTGTTGCTATAAAAAATCTGACTACGATCGATTCAACATCAGCCCCGAATAATATTGGTTGTTACCGTTTTTCTGTCAGCTCTAAATTTATTGATTTCTATTTTCATTAAAAAGAAATCCTTCTCTTATATAGGATTTTATAGCTTAGTACGTGTTGAGCCATAAGCCCAATTTCAATGTAACCAACAAAAAGAAAATTATACAGGAGAAAGATTTTTAAATCGCACAGTACGAAAAAATTTTAACACTTAAAATGGTAAAAAATCGCATAAAACAGGCTTCCCTATGCAGATTCTAATTTGGTAATAAAATTTCCGTTCCCGGAGAAACGAATGGTTTAATGTCCCAAAATCACAGAACTTGTTAGTTTGACTGAAAAGAAAGAGAAAATTGAGCTATATTTGGATATGGACATTCACGATTAGCCTTTATCTGCCATAGATTTACATACAGTGACTCAAACAAGTTTTCAAGTTAAATTTTTATTTGTTATTTTTCTATAAAAATATTGTCCAAGCTTTAACCAAAACCTTATAATTAAAAATTTCAAACTTCATACAAAATTTAGGAAAATTCTACAAATTTTCACAAAACTTGGCTCATCACTGTTGTGATTTTTAGTGCGCCGCAAAATGTGCTACAAAAAATCGATTTTAGGGGTAGAAAAATACGCAGACTTAAAAATTTGTGTTGTAGCGGCATATTTGTTGCAGCAGCAAACTTTGAGGCGTAGTAGAAATCACAACAGTGAAAAAAGTGCAAAAACCCTTCTAGCAAAAATAAAAAGTAAAAATAAAAATCGACGCGATTTTTCAGCCGCTTGAAACTTGCACTTCATTAGACGTAGAATATCTTAGGATTCAGATTTAAAAGTTCAAAGTTAGTTGAATTTTCCTAAATTTAGTACAAAAGGGTGAAGCTTTGATTTATTGTTATTTCGTTTTGGTTAATGGTTGAACAATATTTTTATAAAAGAAAATTTGAAAATTAACTTGAAAAACATTTTGAGATGTAATGTAACCCTAATTATAACAATCAAACATGGTTATCACAAAATACAAACAATAAAATAATGTACATAGAGACTGAAATGACCAACCATGTATGATCAAGTAAAAATTAGAATGTGTAAATTTTTTTGTCAGAATTTTATATACATGTGCGAGAAAATATCTAACGCCGTCAGCAAAAAATATAACACAAAATCAACGAGTTTCAAGGCATTTTAAATTTACAAATTTTTATACTGAGATTTTTTTAGAAATTCCTATTAAAAAATTTGCGAAATCCTCTAAAGTCGTAAAATAGTTGAAACTTGCATTTATAGGGTTTTGTTAAAATATAATCCATAAAACGTTGTAAATATTTAAAAAAAAATTACCGTAATTTTGTGAGTGACTGTATGTAGACTTGAATTGCTTTATGTAAAGAAAAAAACTACTTTCTTATAAATATGCTATTATGTACATATGTATGTATAAACAAATTTGTCCAGATCCGATACGAGAAATAATATACATTTTTTAAAATCCTTTATATAAAACACTGCATTCATAACACATTATTTTTTTGTGCCTTTGGGTTCATAACGCATAAAGTGTTTTGTGTTTTGAATGCATAATAGTGAAAAAGGACACTGTTTATTTGAATTTTCGCGAAAATTCTGCAATGTGTTATGTATCTCTGCTATGTTTGACCGCGCTTACAGCAGAAAATGCCACGTACTGCTTATTTTAACGAAAATCTTGAGTATCATGATCGCCCAAAATGGTTTTTGATTTTTTTTTTATAAAAAATCCGGAACCGTAATGCGAATGCAATCATGGGGAAGTATCAAAAGCTATGTCGTTACGACATTGGAAAATGAGAGTTGCATTCGAGCTTAAACAAATACGAAAATTTGGGCGACTCAGCCTACAGCACGGGTTCGAGGAACCCGCGCAAATCAAATGCAATACAAATGTTTTTACTACACGGAAGTGTATCCTTGAGAAAGGAGCAGAAAATGTGTAATGTGTTCATTAACTGGTGACTTACGCAAGGAGCGCAAGTATGCAAAGTCGAATCGTCGTAATGTGCGAAATGCCTGACACGGCTTTCCCACGGCACACCGTGTGCTTTTTGAACACTCCATGCGAATTAATCGCATCGCTTTCGACCGAAGCAATGTTTTGATAAAAAACCAAATAGTTTTGAAAGCTAATGGTTATTCCCTTTCACGGAAAAATACTGCTATTGACCCATAACTACTCCTTGACCTTAAAAAAATTGGTAAAATTGTGTTCTTAGAAAAAAACATGCAAAATCCACCGGTTTTGTTCCAAAAAAAATTTTTTGATGTTTTATTACACTAATATTATAGATTTTGAGGCGAGAAACACGATTCCACTGTTTAGAAATCGAAAAAAATTGTAACACCTTAATTAAAGAAATGCATTTTTGATTGCATTTTTTCTAATTTGCATGCAGCTGTGCATCCTTCTCACAATTTTATATCACTCGGATAACAAGTAAGCTGTAGTGCTATTCAAGATCTTTAATTTGAGCCAAGGTAGAAGTCTCTAGGTACGAAAAGTTATGTTTATTAATATGTATATCCCTAATTTAATGCGGAAACTTATAAATTTTAAGAAAAGACCTACATTTTGCAGCGAAGAAAAACAAAAACAAAACACACGAGACAGAGAACTGTCAAATCGAATTAAGAATGTGCCCGTGGGAATGGGGTAATTTGCGATCGTAATTGGGAGAGCGAACAAAGTAATTCAGGATGCCGTGGGAAAATGGTACAATTCTCTAATCGTTCTCGAGTCGTTGGCGAAGTTAGACAACTACATTAGAATTCGATTCGAGGACGATTAGAGAAACAACGCAAATTCAAATAAATGTATATAAACGATATTAAGTTCAAATAATTCATTATTATTTTATTGCAAATACATTTAATACAAATTTTACAAACAAAGCGTTTTATTGAATAAAGCAGAACAGCAGTTTTAAATTCACATTCGAATCCCATTAGAGATCAACATTGGAATTCGATTAGAAAATTAATCAGCCCTATCGCTAATGCCGTGTGAATAAACTGTTCCCATAATTTAACACGCAAAACAAAAACAAATTGGGAAAAATCGTTTTTGCTTTACTTTATATTTTTTGGCAATATTTGTCCACGTGAAACGTGAACGTTTCAGATTAGAGAATGTTGCTAGTTCTCCAATTCATTCTCTAATCGATACCTAACCTCAATGTTTGCTGTGAAGAATGTGCCCGTGGGAATAGGGCAATTCGCGATCGTAATTGGGGGAGCGGACAAAGTAGTTCAGTAGTTTTTCAGTTTTTCTCCACAAATTAAGTGAAACAAATTGGCTTTATCGCGATAATTTTTTTGATCCGTAACTGATTGCAACTTTCAAAATATTGTCTATTAACTTTTTCAACGCCAATCTTGCACTGAATACTCGAATTTCGATATTATATTCGAACAAACGTAAATGGTCTCATTCGAATTTTATTAACGGCTTTTAAATTTTGAATTCTTCCCATACGTTAATAACCCTTAGGCCTTAGAGAATGGACTGTATTTTACTTGAAAAGTCTTAAAAATAAATACCCTTGACTGGCAAGCAATATCACCCAACAAAAAAAAAAGTTGTTTCTAATAGCTCTCGCCATGAAAAACCATTTCTCATAGAAATACAGTCGCCGTTCGGAGTCGGCGTAAAACTAGATGCCCCTCCTCTTTGTGTCACAACATCAAGGCGGACGCCACAAATCGGAGAAGAAGCTCGGCTAAACATTAACTATGGGTAAGCGCCAATCTATTATTATTATTATTAATATGGTTGAATCTACAACAAACACCCCAAAAATCGACATGACACCACGGAAAGCCTGAAATTTTGCACAAAACTGCACTTTATCCTCTTTTTCTGATGACCTGTAAAATATTTCTGTGCTATTTATACTTTTTATTTACCAATGTTGATAATAATTTTAGTTAATTTTCGCACTTTCATCACATCATAAATATGCTGTCATGCTGTAGTAAGCAGAACACGAAATTCCTCGAAAGCTATCCGGTACTCATAAGTTTTCTCGTTATAGTACACAACTAGTAGAGTCGAGAATATTTCATTCCCGGTGCATATTTTACTACAAACTAAACCATTGGAACTACGGCATTTCCATCAATTATAGTTTAGAAATAAGAGACTGATGCCTTGGTTTGGTGAATTTCTGAAACACCGTGTCTGCAGAACGTATACCTTGGAGTTATTTCACAGTTAGGGCGCGCAAATACACTAATTGGAGACGCCACCCAAACACACTTGATATACCAAACAAATCTTTACCCGCTGTACACGAAAATGAAAGAAGCAGAAAATGAAAGCCTGACAATAATCTTAGTCCCTTTAGTATAATCTATTATGATTTGGTAAAATAAATGTGGCATTGTTTTTTTCGCATGAAAGCCCATGAACGAAAATGATCTTAAACGCTTATATTATTAGCAAAATTCACCTCATTTTATTTTGTAACCGACAATATTGCTAACTGAATACGAAGAAAGCATAACAATGCAGCAATTATGTATTAAAAGTAAAACATAACGATATGCCTGAAGCAACGCTCATTCATTTTACCTATGTATGTTTGCTTACCGCCTCATCTTGTGTTTGGTTGAAAAGTATTTCATTTAATTACGATATTTGATAATAAGTATGTATGCATGTATTTAAATATATATGTAGTATATATACTAATATATGTATGTATATATTTATATATTCAATTAAAATTTAAACTTTAAAATTTATAGTAAATCATAATCATTAAAGAAATTGTTTTACAATTAACAGTCAGTGTTGGTTTTGTGTTTAATCCTCTTTACGTTACGTTACGTTTACTTTAACTTTGCATCAAGTGGTTGCTTGCTTTTTAATTTAGTTTTACGTTAAAATTTTATGCTAGCGTACATTAAATTTAGACTTGTTTCATTTGTAATTGTAATTTAGCATTCGTTCTATCAAATATGTAATCTTATTTTGTTTTGTTATATTATCATTATATTACGATTAATTTTACATAGATTTAAATGTATGTGGTAGATAATAAATTGAATTCTTTTTTGTATTCTCCATTTAAATGTAATTTAGTTATGTATGTATGCTTTTAAAGTATGTGTGTGTTTACAGTAATTTATTGTTATTGTATGGTATTTATATTAAATTTAATAATTACGTCAGGTTTCTTGTTATAATATTCTATTAGCATTTATTTTTTGTTTTTTTTCGACCTTTTTCTTATTTCTGAGGCTCGCATCGGTGATATTTGCGAACACTGGCTACCACCATTTTGCTTCCCGTTTATAAAATATTAGAATCTGTATTTTTTAGCTTAAATCTTTTAACATCTATTTTTGTCGTAAGCATACTATTAATGCATGTGAACTGGGTTCCACAGATAACAAAAAAGGCATTTTTTCGGTGCTCACAAAAAGGAGATAAACTCAAAGTATGTTCATATCGGACACGGTATACATATGTACATATGTATTTTTTAGACGTATCATGTATAAAACTGGTTAATTTCAGCGATGGAGAGTGCGAAGTTACTGAGGCTATGGCGATTATTAACAATTTAAACCGATTCATTCTTCCACACAGTCGTATTTCTCGCATGGACCATGGAGTCCACCCTCAAAGCCAAATTTGCAGTTCTTTGAATGTGATCACTACTATCTCTGTTCATTTGAATTTTTCGCAGTCACCGTCCTGTAGTAAGTTGTAGTTGTAATTATCGTAGTAATAGCTATAAACTATATATAGGCTACATCATTTACTTGATGACATATACTATTTCTAAATTAAAACATTCCGTTTATTTACTCTTATCAACTTCAAATGTAATTTTTTGTTCATTTTCTCTTTTTTTGTCCTTTTGGTTGTTTAAATTTTGATAAATTATTGTATGTAAACTATATCTGTAGGTAAATATATATGTATCTATATATATTGGCTTATTAATTCACTATTACTACACATAATTCTTGTTGTCTCTTCATAGGGTTATAAAGTGAATTTATGTGTTTTTACATCTTGTTTTTCACCTATTCAAAATTTTTCTCATTTACATTCATCAAAATTAAGATAGCAATGCGTATATGTATTATTAAAATATTTTTATGTAATTTACTATTATTTTTATTATAATTTTAGTTGTAACTAAAGTTCAAACCATAAATGTAATCATAAGTTATGTATGTATGTATGTTGGTATACAATGTATGCACAAAATAAAAATTTTAAATGAATTTTAACAATACTATTACCTTGAGATTATGAAAAAAGAAATCAACTGGAACTGCCAGCTAGGTTAGACTGTAGTGTCTTAAATGCGGCAAACGCGCAGATGTGCAACGAATTTATATAGATCAACAAACTTCCTAACATAGAGAACTAAAAGTAATTATTACTGGGGAGTGAGATAAAACAACTCCTTAAACACTAATAGCTTATTCAAATGATTAGGTACAACTTATAACACGTTAAGTATAAATGTATTCCCGAAAAATATGCATCTAAATTATTGTATTGTGCCTAAAAGCGAGTTATTTTTGGGCATTCATTCATTAACTCATGCAAAAATAAATAACTCATAATTAATTCAAAATAATGTCGCTACCACATAAGCCCATTTCTCTACAGTCACGCATGTCCGTATTGCTGTGCCAGTTGATTCATTCTATCAAATTTATTCTAGATTAATGCGAACAGTTTACGGTTTGTTCTCTAAATTTCCTTTTTTTTCAAAATATGAATTTACTTTTTGCTTGTGATTTTTTAAGCTAGTATTTAAGTTAAGTTTGTGTCTGTGTATAATGGATGGTAGCAGTGTTTTATGTATGTATGTTGAGTGCCTAATGCTTCTCGCTTTTTTATGCCTTCACATATTTGTATGTTCTTTGTCCTTTTTCCTCAATATAAGTAATGTATGTATATAAACATTATATTTAGTATTTGTTTATGTAGTATATATATATAGTTAGTAATTAATTTCAACAACTGAACTGAATGAATAGACGCTAAGCTTAAACATTAATCTTACTTCACACCACGCAATGAGCGAAATACAACGTTCACTTGTTCGGTAAGGACGCTGGTGTTCGGACGCGTTATGTGTGTGTCGACTAATGCGCCTTAAACTGCCTGCGAGGCAGCGTATGGTGGCTGTGTAGCATTATCATTTCCATACGCTGACCGCGGTCCGGCGCCATAATTCGAGGCACCGCCGTCTTGTTTTCCATAGTTGCTATAGTCATAGTCATAACCAGAGCCATAACCGCCGTAGTCATATTCTGAACCCGATTTTGATGCCGAGTTACCCGGACCAGTCCGTGGCATGCCGCCTACAGGGCCGGTAGTTGAGGGGCCTCCGGCTCCCCATGTTTGAGCGCGCGAATACATATCAGTAGCGCTTCCGGCAGCAGCTCCTGGTGCTCCTGTCGGACCAGCCGAATTCGGGGGTATGTTCCATGAATTCCAGCTGCCACCGCCTGAAGGACCAGATGGTCCACCAGTTGATGTCGAATTATACATATCGTAGCCGCCATAACCTTGGGTTTGTTGAGGACCAGCAGCATAATTAGACCATTGTGGAGGTGGTCCTTGGGGGGCCAGGTGGAGCACCCCAGCCCTGGTAAGAACCAGGGCCACTATTACCGTACCCGTAGCCTTGCTGCTGAGGTGAAGTTCCCCAGCCCTGGTAGCCAGGCATCATATTAGGGGCACCAATTGGCATATTAAGTGGTGGACCTCCCATTTGGCCGTTCTGACCCTGCATCATATTGATTGGTGCATGATGGGGTCCCCAGTGGTTGCACTCGTTGCCAAGCTTGCCATAACCGCCGCTAACGTTGCTATTGTTAGCGCTTTGGCCGCCAGATCCATCTCGAGGTTCCGCCTTTTTAATTTCCACCTAAGAAAAAATAAATATTTATAAGTCATTTTGAAATACTGAATCCACACCTCCTACTTATTGTGTAGCAACTTAAAGTTAAGCTTAAAATTTAGAAAGAAATAAAGAAATAAATAGTAAAAAGTAAGTTAATCAAATAAAACGGCCTAAAACGGCTAAAATCATTTTAAAAATTATAAATTATATTAAGTACATTTTTTGAATCTACATCAATCTCAGTTGAACCACTTGATATTTTGTGGACAAGCAAGTCCTGTCTTTCATTTATGATTTATTTTTTGAAAACTCACCTGTTTACCATTAAGATTGATGTAGCGTTCATTAGTGACATGCTCCACCGACGACTCCTCCTCAAACGACAAAAAACCGAAGCCACGAGATTTTTTCTTCTCTTGATCATACATAATGACTACTTCAGTTACTTTGCCATAGCGTCCAAAGAAAGTACGCAAATCCGTCTCAGTAACATTGGATGGTAAACCGCCAAGGAAAACTTTGTAACCGCCTCCTTTCTTAGGCTTTTGCAACGTACGAGGATTGCATGGTTTTGGATCAATCGTGCGTCCGTCAAGTGTATGCGGTCCACTCTGTAGCACATGGCTCACATTTGCCGGATCCGCAAATGTTACAAAGCCAAAACCACGAGAACGACCACTCTCGTTGTTCTTCATTACCACACAATCAATGATCTCTCCAAAACGGCAGAAATAACGTGACAGGTTTTCCTGTGTCGTCTCCCATGAGAGACCGCCAACAAACAGTTTTCCCCTCTCATCTTCCTCCATGATCTTCTGCGGACTCTTTTTTTTTTAATAAAAGCAACAAATCAACGATAATGTCAATAATACAAAAAAAAAATAGCACTTACGGTTGCTGTTGTTGAAATCGTTTTTAAGCCGTTACTTTTTTTGCGTCTGCAAAGTTCTTGTTACTATCGCTGTTTTTTATGTCGCCGCTTATGGTATTTTTAACACTTTTGTTTCTCTTGTGTAGGTTGGCTAGTTGATTTTGTAGTTTTTTAGCATTAAGGTTTTTTAAGCAAATTATAGCTAGCTTAAAGTGAAGAAACTCGGACTTCTTAAGGGGTTTGCAATTGCTATGTCCACACTTTGGATTTTTAGCTTAGAAAACCAAAGCCACGACGCCAACACGTAACTTTCTGTTATATTTTTTAAAAGCGCAGACGATGAATTGTTAACATGAAAATATAAGGAAATAGTTTTTATGTATAAAATTTTTGCACCTATAAACTTAATATTTATTTCAAAATTTTCTTTTGTCTATTTAAAAATATTATAATTATTTACTTCTAGTTTTACTCACTAAAACAACAGCGAAGGGTGTATAATAAAAAAAAAATTAGAATTCAAACGGGGAATTCTCTAGTATAGGGTAACAACCCCTAAAAAAACTCGGGTGGGGTACCAAACGACGCGTTTCGGTCCCCCTATTAACAATCTGAAGGGGGAGGGCTAATATTATTAACCATGTAAAAGTTATAATCAAAAAACTTTTTTAAATTTCGTTGTTTTCTATGAGCAATTACCACGTCAAAAATGCACTAAATCATCAGTTTCCACTTTTAGAACACTATTGAAACGTCTCCGGTTATTGTTTTATGCAAACAAAATCATTTATTCACTTTTATTTTATATATTTCGTTAATAAAACAGAGTAAACAAACTTTGCGCCTGCCAAAATTATTATAACCTCAAATCGCTGGTATTGCCACTTTATTTCACATTTCATTTGCACTATTACACTCAGTTTACACTATACACTTCTTCTTTTTTTACTTTCACCTAAATAAATTATTCTAACCAAAATATAATAGCAAATCTCGCTATACCATGGCAGCGCTACTTTTATGGTTTACAGTTATTTATCGAAGTATTTATTTTTATGGGAAGAGCGCCGCAGGCGAAAATTTTTAATAAAAAATCGCAAGATTTTTTATCAAAAATTTTCATTATTTATCAAAGTATTGATTTTTGCGGGAAAAGCGCCGCAGGCGAAATTTTTTAACAAAAAATCGCGCGATTTTTTATTAAAAATTTTCATTATTTATCGAAGTATTGATTTTTATGGAAAAAGCGCCCCAGTCGAAAATTTGTAATAAAAAATCGCGCGACTATTTATCGATTTATATATTAAATTAAAGAAGATACCGAAAAGCATTGAACACTGCACACACCTTGTAAGGAAAAGTGAATTATTACGAAATACTAATACAGTGGCAGCACTATAGCTATTTTGGAATCTCGCGTTTCAGTTCGCAAAGATTGTCAACTTCCTTTTAATAACAAAATAATCTATCCTAGGTTGATAAAAATATGTGTTTGTTTAATAATTAAGTTAAATTATATATTTTAATAGTGTTTAAAAAGTGAGAACAGGTGATTTAGTGAATTTTTGTTGGGGTAATTGCCCCTACAAAACAACGAAATTTAACAAACGTTTTTTTTTATTATAACTTTTAAATGGTTAATAATATTAGCTCTCCCCTCATAATTGTTAATAGGACCTTTTTTAGGGGTTGTTACCCTATACTAGAGAATTACCTTCAAACGCTTGAACTATGCACTATACGTGTATACATTATTGAAAATAATCCAAAAACTTGGTTCTATCCCATCCTTCCGCAACAAAACAAAAAATGTTAAATCTTAAAAGCAACAAAAGATTTTTAATTTGGCAATACCAGGTACGCGAATAAATAAACGTACCTGCTCCCAAATATTCACCTCAACTATGGTTATTCACCATAAGCGGCATTTCTATCCAAAAACAAAATGGAAGTCGCGTGAATGCTTTATTAAAAAATGCCTTTCATGCCGCAGAAAGTTTGCATAACCACAATAAAATTTCAGGTCCATAACAAAAAATTCACATTGAATGAATGGGTTATTGTTAAATACAAACTCCCCAAATCCTATATCGCCACATTTACAAGTTATAACCTAAAAATTAAATCGACATTTAGCTTTGTCACAAAATGGGGCAAACACATACATACTTGCCCATGTATAAATTACACAAACGCGTGTATACATACGCAAAGTACAATGAATGAAATGCCTATGAAAACCCTTGAAAGATTCGACATTACACCGGTCGGCCCACATGTCCACTTCAACTTCTTTCTATTCCGATATTTAAAATACCAATATATTTTAGCTACACATTTTTATTTGCTTTTCTCTTATATATATTGCGTGCACATATTTATATACAATTATTGTATATACATATGTACATACATGTGTAAATGGCCGACTCGGACTACGATTTGTGCCATGTATACACGGTATACATATTTGTAAATGAGGATGTGTGAATCGTGTGGATGTACATAGTACTTTTATGTATAGAATAAAATGAGGAATTTTTCACTTTCCACAAAAGTCTCTAGCCCCAAGTACTATGCGAAAAGACAATTTTTGCATTCTGCCTGATATTCAAGGATGTAGGTATATTAAGCCAAAGCGGACTTATTGTTACACTTTTTAGACTACAGAAATTATATATCGTTTTTGTGGCGTTCATATTGGTCAGCGCCATGGTAGTTCCTGCATACGTCACTCCAAGCACTTTTACAGAACACTGTTTTGCCTAAACCAAAATCGAAAAATTGGCTCAGAGGGTCGTCCGCCAGCTACCTACCAGCTTGCTACTTTTCACAAAATTCCGACACCCGAGAGCGTTACATAAAGTCCTTAAATCATTAAAATTTTATTCTCACCGTTTCCGCCAAGTGTTCGTCTGCGAGAATCTCAATATATCCGCACTGCAAATTCACTAAATTTAAGTTTTTTCCTTAAAAAACTAGCTTATAATTAATTGTATGATTTGATGCATACGATTATAACCTAACTTAAAAAAATGATTTCGACAAACTGAAACGCTGCATGCAGGAGGTGAGTTTTTCCTGTACTGAACTGTGGTGAAACAGTCTTCGTCGCAGAGTACAATGACTGCTTGTCCAGTATTTACCTATATATCCATCCCTTTTTTTCGCATGCGTTGAATAGATCGGCAGTATTCTGCCACGTTTTATTATTGAAAATTTTCCCTCCACAAATCGGTTCAATATTCCTTGGTTCCAGCGAAAGTGTCAAGCATTAACCCTCTTGGAGACCCAACCATTTTGAAGTAGAATTCTCATAAAGCTGAAATTAGTCGAAAACGCAGAACATATACTTAAACGCAGTCTGTATACGCAGAATTTTGTCGATTACTGGAGCCCTCAGTGTTGCTTATTACACTGTTGCCACTCATCAATGCCTTTTCATAAACTTACCCTTTCAACTACAATTTTTCGAATTATAATAGATTTTAGCTAAATATAAACTACTTAGTATTCAACAAAAACCTTATTCAATAGTAAATTTCAAATATTTTAAACATATTTTGAATAGGAACTTATAACTTATTTACCATCTGTAAAACTGACGACAACCATCTAAAGAAGGAGAAATCAGCTGACACGGAAAAATCTAAAGTCCGCAGATTTCTGCGCTACGGGCTACAACTACAAAAAAATTCTGCGGTGTTGAGTTTTCATTTACATGGCGCTTTGGTAAGACAGATCGTGTCAGCTGACTCGGGTTTACGTACCGGTAGGTTTACGTTCTTGACTAATTTCAGCTTAAGCCATTTCTCATTTCGTTAACTTTGAAGTTATACGATGTTCCATGCGGGGATTTTTAGGCAATTTTAGAGGCGATTAGCTGGATCAAAAGTTGGCTGCACCCCAACTTCATTGGAAGCGATTTGTTGAAAGGCCGTTCACACCCCGCGATTTTTGCTTTCAACTAAAAGTTGCCTGTAAAATTTCGTCATGCGAGCACCGTATGGGCTCGTCACACGGTCAGTAATTGTAACGATATTTGGACCGCGATCCATATTGATGGAATTTTCGACTTTTCATGCAGAAACATACAATTTAATTGAGTTGCAGATATTATTAAAACTGAATATATAAAATATTCTTGACGGTCATCGTGGTATACCTTTTACATCTTGCGCTTTGCTGGCAAAGTTATAAATGTCACGCAAGGCCACAAAGTTTTATCCGGCATCAGCTTTAAGAACTTGATTTCAAGTTGGTCACATTTACTGATTGTCAAAACTCATTTGAAGTGACTGCTGTGACGCAGGCTGCACGTAACTTGGAGGTTACACGTATCAAGAACTTGAAAGCAAGTTGCAATACGCTCACACTTTTTACTAACACAATCGTACTTTTACAACTAGAACGTCGACTTGATATCGATTTTTCCTTACAAGTCGTAAGGCAACTTGAAAGCCAAGTCAAACAGCAGATAACAGATGGCATTCAGTAAGCGGTCTCTAGTCACTAATAGTGACTGTTGGTGGTGAACTTGCATTTTGAGCCAATTTACACTACGACTTTTCACCCTGCGTTTTTGACACGTTCCCTTTTAAAAAAGTCTTCGAAAATCCTCGTGCATTTAAACGATGACTTTTTCTTTGCGGCGTTTCTTGCGTATTTTTGACATTTAAGCGTAAAATTTTCTTTCGTCAACTCTTTCGTCCTAATTTTTAAAGCGGAGCGAATCGCGAACGCAAAGCAAAAATACGAAAAAGTGAACTCGATAAAAGCGAAACGTCAAAAAAAACCTCTCGATTTCGCTCACCGTGCGTGCTTGCCTACCACGCTGACTTCGCTACACTTCTTGCCTACAAGCTCGACACGCATGACTTTCCACCCAGGGTGAAAAGTCATCGTGTAAATTGGCTCTTTGAGACTATTTGGTATTCAATACGCTGTCTCACGTCTCTAGTTAAAAAAAAGTAACTAATTTGTCAGCTGGCTAAGAGCCGGTCACAAAAATAGAAGTATGGAGGAAAAACTTATTTCTTTCCATTTTGTTAAAAAAAAAAACGCGAAAATGAAGCGAGGAAATTTGTTCAGCAAGAATTTCATTAGGAAATAAACCAAAATGCTTTAATATCATACAAACGCTAATTAACCTTAATTTATTTGTTCATAAGTTGTACAAATTAAGACTGTTTTAACATTTGTGTAGCACTAGGTAGTGCATTCCACAGCACCACTGCACTAACAAAGAAAATGCGGGATGAGACCTTTGACTTGTGTAAATGAATAATAAGGTTGCAGGTACGAGAAGATACGGCAAATTTTAACTTCGTAAATAGATACATCGGAGTACGGGAGTTGCCTGTGTTTACTTTCACCACACATTTTTGGTGCACTTTTTGTGACTCTCTTTCTGATTACTCAAATCGTCTCAAGTCACAATAATAGTCACTAATTGATAATCTCAAATTTAGTGACTTGAGATGAGACTGAATTACTGAATTCCAGGGTTAATCTGTTCCCGTACTTAGGAATTTAGTTAATAATAGCCAGGGAGATATTACTGCAGGTATTATAAATATGTGTACGGGAACAAGGCGAGAATTTTAAGTTGCCTTCACGACGGCATCTTGAAAGTAAAATTTACTATCCAGTTGCGTGCAGTCTGCGTCGCAGCTGCCCAGTTCTTCATCGTGTAACCGCACTCTATTTTGATAGTCAGTTTTACTTGAACGTCGACTTGATATAAATTTTTCCTTTCAAGTCGTGAGGTGACTTGAAAGTCAAGTCAAACAGATGGGGCTGGGGCTCTATTCTGTAACTGTGAGAAAATGTAGTGTACACCGAGTGCAAAACTACTACAAAAGAATAACGTGTACATTGTAATTCTTAACCAAATTTTCGTGATTTGCTTTTGAAGTTACATATATTCGTTTCAATTATTTCAAATGGAGCTCTTTGGAGAATTTATTTCTATTAAAAATCTTAAAAATAGTGATTTTGTTTACTTGTCGGGCTGTATTTTTTCATACGGATATACACTGGATCCTTGGCTAAAAACTTCTGTGGTAAAACAACTGTCCCCCTACGTCTCCCTTCTGTGCTATCTAAAGTCAAAGAGTAAGTTCCTTCAAAAGGGATTTCCAGCAGAAATGATCAATGTCTGGCTATTAAGAGAATCGATGCTCAAATAATTAAAAAGTTATAGGTCTGACCTTTAATTAGATAAGAATTACGTAACTATCTGAGACCCTCGTCATCCGTGATTCCAACAATTCAAATACTTATAAAAAACGGGGTGCATGCGCCAAAAGAAACAAATATTTTTAAAGTGGTATAAAGTCATCTTCGAAAAAAGAATAAAATTAACTACTACTGAAAAAAGTTGTTTGAATAAAAGACGAGCTCGTGTAATAACAAATTCTTTAAAAACATAGTTCTTTACCGCGGTACGCGTATTCATTACATATTATAAGTTATTTTATTAAATAAATCCAAATGGAAAGTCAAGGAGACTCATGCGGAGAATTCAATTGCCACAAGTGCAACGAAAAGGATAACAGCCGTATGGTACAATGTGACCAGTGCGACAAGTGGTAATATTTCGCCTGTGTCGGGGTTAACAGCGGAATAGAAGACGAGAGCTGGCATTGCGCCAAATGCAATCCGCAAACTTCCACCGCAACTACAAGTGCTGCAGCTCCCCCGAACAAAGAACGCAGCGAAATGATACCAATACCTAGTTCACATTTCTTGCAATCAACATCATCACCTGCACAGGAAGCAGCGCCTTAAAATCCATGGAGCACCGATGGCGGTTACGCTGGGACAGCTACACATACGAGTGGTCCCAACCCATTGGTTACCACACCGCTGCACCTGCCGGCATCAGCTTCCGCAGCAAATTTGCCATTTTGCAAATTTTTGAAACAGTAGACCGCAACGTGCCAAATGCGAAAGAGTTAGAGCTACGTCTAGCCATGTTAGAAGAAGAGAGCCAGCTAAATCAAAGTTGTCTGGAGAAAAAATATGTTATTCTATCACATTCGCAAGGAACTTTGGCATCGAGTATTCATGGCACCGACATAAGGACTGCCCCAACACCTGCGCAAATAATTGAGAATTTGATCGAAAAGGTGAAAAGGGCTCCACCTATAAAAGAGAGGCTAGATAGCCTCCTAGACTATGCGCTCTGCGTGCGTAACGTATACTCCACAATGGAATCCTGCCGCATGGGGGCTTATATGAATAACCCTACTCTAGTGAAAGATTTGGTGGATAAGTTGCCAAACAACCACAAGCTTGCTTGGGCTATGCATCCGAAAGGACAACACGAGCCAATAGTAAAAATATTTAGTGACTTGCTCTATGCACTTGCTGAAGCGGCGTGTAAAGCAGTCGGATACACTACTCCGTAAAGAGGCGGGATTGTCAACACGCACATGCAAACATCCAATGCACAACGAGATGTCACCTGTAGTCACTATAAAGCTGGTAGACACCGAGTGACATAGTGCGAGGACTTTAGAAAGCTGAAATCAACTTGCACATGGGATGTTGGCCGTGCGTTAAAGTTATGTCGCCAATGCCTTAACGCTCACCGACGCAGATGCTTCGTAGCCGGGACCTGCGGAGTGGACGGTTGTAAAGACAAACATCACCCGCTCCTGCACGGAAGTACGGCCCTGAACTCACAAAACAGCCATGGCTACCCTAGCGCGACAGCCAGCGGAAGTGTTAACTCACACAATGACACCAGACGAAAGACTTCTCCCTACTTTCGCATCTTGCCAGTTCGTGTATATTGAAATGGAAACCATAATGATACATTTGCATTTTTAGACGAAGGTTCATCAGTAACCCTCATCGAAGAAAAAATCTTCAAGCAACTCAACCTGACAGGTGTTCCCGATCCATTATGCCTTCGCTTGACAGGTGACAATACTCGTAATGAAGACGCATCTGTGAGAACTTCTTTCAAGATCAGTGGCATACAGCATAACAAAGCGTTTAATGGGCTATTTTTGCTTACGCGTAAAAACACATTTAGCGCATTTAGCTCTAAATGCTACCCTAAATGTACATTTATCCATACAAAATTCGTCACCTAAATGCAACTCCATTTTTGCATTAAAAATCTAAATACTGAAAGCAACCCTGTGATCTTCCAAAATTTCGACGATTCGAACATGGTTTAACGAGAAAAAGTGGCAACATTGCTTTTTCGCGTATACAGTGGCTAGCTGCCGATCGAGATTGCATTTATTATTTTGCATTATTTGGATAAACAAAAGTTACGCAAATTGAACATCTGTGATGCTGATAGAAATCTGGATCAATTTGTGATTAATTCTGTTCGTTTTGTTTCCAAATTACACGCATAGCACGGACAAATGAATATATACACAAACAAATTTTTAGTTATGGTTAATACAATTCAAGTTTTTGTATTGAATTTTTGGTTTAATTTTTTTTTTCCTTTTCAGTAGGGTTTTTTGTATATTATCTTTTCAGTGAGAATTGATCGTAATAGATACGGATCTTAACAAGCGACTGGAACACGGCTATTTGTCAAAAGCATACGATTTCGAGCTCGCGTAAATGTACATTTGCTAAATGCTATAGCATGAACGCTCTTCGAAAACAATGTTCGAAAGTGCTAAATGTTGCATTTTAAATTCAGCAAAACCGCTGCATAACATTACTGGGGTGCACACCGTGAGCCATCTCGGCCTGCCAAGGCAAACTGTTGACATGGCGAAAATTACCAAGGATTACCCATATATGACCGGCCTATCAATACAACCATACGTTAACGCGAAGCCGACATTGCTTATTGGCTCCGACAATTGGCAAGTGACCGTACCGCTTAAGATTCGAGAAGGCAGTTGGTGCCAACCGATAGCAACGAAGACTAGATTGGGTTGGGCTATACAAGGTCGTTGTGGCGGTTCATCGTTGAACGTGCGCCTAAACGTACATACATGCGCGTGCAAAGCCGAAAATGAAAGACTGCACGAAATGGTTAAGGAGCACTTCCATTTAGATGACCTCAAACCAACGATGCTGCGCTCACCATACTCGAATCGACGTGCAGAAAGGTCAACAACAGGTACGAGGTTGGACTACTATGGCGACACGAGGAAATCAGCTGCTCAACTGCTGCTTTCGTAAGGATTCGTCACTGAAGCTAGCTATGCAGAAGCAGATCGGATACCTTTTAGCTAAGGGCTACGCAAAGAAGTTGAGCACAGCTGAGCTAGAAGCACATAAAAGACGCGTGTGGTATATGCCAATATTCGTGACTTGCAACCCAAATACACCTGGGAAAGTGCGCCTAGTCTGGGACGCTGCAGCTAAAAGTAAAGGCGTAGCGCTTAACCGCACCGTTCTAGGTGGACCCGACTTTTTGATTCCTTTAGTCGACATCTTATTGGGATTTCGCGTCGGAAAGGTTGCCATCTGCGCCGACATCGCCGAAATGTTCCACCAAATTAATGTAACTATTAACGATATGCACGTGCAAAGGTTTCTTTTGATGGACATGGAGGACGACATTAGCTGCGCTCCGTGCATCGCATACTATGTGCGCGACAAAATTGTGAACACTTTCGTTCAACGATTTCCGGAAGCAGTCGATGCTATAAAACGTTACCATTACGTTGACGACTTTATCTACAGTGAGGATAGCGAACAGGCTGTCATAGAGCTAGCTAAAACGGTGAAACATAAATAAAGACGTATTCAAATACGCGTTCAGGTTCACAAGACTAAGCGAAACGTTGTAGCAGGTGACACTACACCAACCAAGCGCGAGATCCCTCTATTATAGCTGCTAAATCAGAGGTAGCACCTCTGAACCCGGTATCAATCCCCCGCCTGGAACTTCAAGCAGCAGTACTGGGCGCGAGACTGGCTTCAAAGATACAAGGCATATCACGGCTACAAATAAAAAAGAAAATATTCTGGACGGATTCAATAACGGTACTGGAATGGCTCGGTATGGATCCCCGACAATTCCGCCCATTCGTAATATTACGAGTTGCTGACATCTTAGAACGAACGAACTTGAACCAATGGAAATCGATATAATCGCTTGACTTGGGATCAGTCGACAACAACGAAGTCAAAAATCACTTACTACATATTTGGAAGTTGGAACAGAAGAAACTCACCATCAACTTCGAGTATTTTTCAAACTGAAGAAGGCTGTATCGTGCGCTGGCTAGATTCATTCTTTATATAAAGAAAGTCAAAGCAAAGTCTCGATCACGGGAACTTCCCAACATGGTCACGTTTGAAATGGTTAAAGCAGCATAAACGGCACTAATAATTCAGGCGCAGCTTAGCGAGTGCGGAAACGATCTTCTTCTTCTTCTTGTTTGGCGCTATAACCGCCTAAGCGATTTTAGCCGAGTTCAGCAAAGCACGCCAGTCGTTTCTCCTCTGTGCCAACTGACGCCAATTGGAAAAGCCAAGTGAAGCCAAGCCCTTCTCCACCTGATCCATCGCAGTGGGGGCCTCCCTCTTCCTCCGCTACCACCAGCGGGTTCCGAGTTGAATACTTTCAGACCGGGAGCGTCGGTGTCCATTCGAACGACATGACCAAGCCAGCGGAGCCGCTGTCTTTTAATTCGTTGCACTATGTCCATATCGTTGTAAAGCTCATACATCCCATCGTTCCATCGTCTGCGGTACTCGCCGTCGCCAACGCGTAAAGGCCCGTAAATCTTCCGCAAAATCTTTCTCTCAAACACTCCAAGAGCCGCCTCATCGGATGTTGTCATTGTCCATGCTTCTGCGCCATATACCAGCACGGGCATTATGAGTGACTTATAGAGCGTGGTTTTCGTACGTCGAGAGAAGACTTTACTCCTGAATTGACTACTCAGTCCAAAGTAGCACTTGTTGGCAAGAGTGATTCTGCATTATTATCGGTGTTAATGCTAGTTCCCAAGTAAACGAAATTCTCTACTTTCTCGAAATTGTAACTGTCAACAGTGACGTGGGTGCCAAGGCGCGAATGTGCTGACAGTTTGTTTGATGACAGGAGATACTTCGTCTTGTCCTCGTTTACCACCAGACCCATTCGCTTTGCTTCCCTATCCAACTTGGAAAAGGCAGAACAGACTTCGCGGTTTTTCTTACCGATGATGTCGATGTCGTCAGCATAAGCCAGAAATTGCACGCTCTTGTAGTAAATTGTTCCTGAGCGGTTCAGTTCTGCAGCCCTTATTATCTTCTCCAATATCAGATTAAAGAAGTCACATGAAAGGGGTGAATACCTGGTCTATGGTGGAATTGCCAGGTCTAAAGCCACACTGATAAGGCCCAATCAGTTCATTGACGGTGGGCTTCAGTCTTTCACACAATTCGCTCGGTAAGACCTTGTAACCTATGCTTAGAAGGCTGATCCCGCGGTAGTTGGCGCGAATGGCGGGGTCACCTTTCTTGTGGATTGGGCAGAGCACACTTAAATTCCAATCGTCGGGCATGCGTTCATCTGACCATATTCTGCACAAGAGTTGATGAATGCACCTTATCAACTCCTCGCCGCCATACTTGAATAGCTCATCTGGCAGGCTGTCAGCCCCAGCGGCTTTGTTGTTTTTCAGCCGCGTTATTGCTATACGTACCTCGTCATAGTCAGGCGGTGGAACATCGACTCCGTCATCATCGACTGTGGGCTCGGGTTCTTCTTCTCCACAACTACCATTTAGTAGGGCGGAAAATTGTTCCCTCCATAATTTAAGTACGCTCTGGACATCAGTTAATAGGTCGCCATTATTGTTTTTACAAGAGTACTCCCCGGTCTTTAAACCTTCTGTAAGTCGCCTAACTTTCTGGTAAAATTTTCGGGCATTCTTCCTGTCGGCTAGCATTTCAAGCTCTTCACAATCACGTATTTCGGCCTCTCTCTTCTTATTGCGGCAAATACGTCTCGCTTCCCTCTTCAGATCCCTACAGCGGTCCCACATAACACGCGTTGCGCCCGATCGAAGCGTGGCTCTGTAGGCGGCATCTTTTCCTCTGCAGCTTCCTGACACTCCTCATCGTACCAGTTGTTCTTTCGGGCTCGCTGAAATCCGACTACTTCTTCGGTGGCGGTACTTAATGAGCGGGAAAAGTGGTTCCACTGCTCGCATATGTCGGTTTGTTGAAGATTGCTCTCTGAGAGCAGGTGTGAGAGTCGAGTAGCGAAAGCGCTGGCTGTCTGTTGTGATTGCAGCTTTTCGACGTTAAGCTATCCTTGCATATTTCGTCGCACATTTTTTTCTGCACAGAGGCAGGTGCGTATCTTGGCTGCAAGAAGATAGTGCTTCGAGTCGATGTTTGGGCCTCGGAGTGTGCATACGTCTAAAACACTGAAAGCGTGCCTTCCGTCTATCACAACATGATCGATTTGGTTTCTCGTTTCTCGATCCGGAGACAGCCACGTAGACTGATGGATCTTTTTATGCTTGAACCTAGTACTGCATACCACCATGTTTCGGGCCCCGGCGAAGTCGATCAGCCTCAATCCGTTGTCGGACGTTTCGTCGTGGAGGCTGAAGTTTCCGACGGTGGTTCCAAAGATCCCTTCCTTGCCCACCCTGGCATTGAAGTCGCCAAGCACGATTTTGACATCATGACGGGGGCAGTGCTCGTACGTGCACTCCAATCGCTCATAGAAGAGATCCTTGGATGCCTCATCCTTCTCTTCTGTCGGGGCATGGGCGCAGATGAGCGAGATGTTGAAGAATCTCGCTTTGATGCGGATTGTGGCTAGGCGCTCGTCCACCGGGGTGAACGACAGTACTCGGCGACGGCTTTGCCTTGCTTCTTCACTGGAAGTGGTTTTTACGTGGCGGGTCCCAAGCCCAGCGCACAACCCATTGCTGGCACGGGGGTGGTTTCGCAACCAAATACACGTTTATATAGCGAGCCGCTTGCTCCAAGCAGGCACCCGTTTGCAGCCGCACCTACTGGTGAACAGACGCTGCAAACTTCAGTGAGCCCTTAAACCGAATAAGTCGGAGTGGCCCCACCGAAGCTCCCTCTCTTTCTGCCGTGACCCAAGGCTCCACTCCGATTGGTTACCGCATCTCGCACATGGGTTGCTCACGTTGCCCAGAGTGCGCGAACGAGGACGCAAGAGTCGGGATTGAGTATAGCCATGCAACTGTAACTGCATACCCAGCGCAACGACTATACCCCATTGCACTCCAGGACGAAAGAGTCGGAATTTAGTATAGCCAACGATCTACTTAGCCTAAAAAGCGGTGAGAGTCTTGAAAAAAGCAGTAAATTAAAAGCGCTTGATGTATTTGTAAATGAGTTTGATGTCATACGTGTTCGAGGTCGGGCCGAATTCCTCGCAGCTCGCAATGCTTTGGATCTGCCGGGTAAACACCACGTCACCTACCTTATAGCTAAAGACGCCCACGAAAGGTATCAACACATATCACACGAAACTGCAACAAATGAAATACGAAGGGGATTCCATATACCGCGGCTCCGCTTCCTGTGTTGTATGGTACGTCGAATGTGTCAAACTTGCAAAAATAAATTTGCGACACCTCGTCCTCCACAAATGCCGCTAGACTTGCAAGCTTCGAACGACCGTTTAGTTATGTTGGGATCGGCTATTTTGGCCCAATACTCGTCGTTGTTGGCAGACATCGAGAAAAACGTTGGGGCGTAATCTTCACGTGCCTCACGGTTAATGCATAATAATAATAATAATATACCCCGATAACGATACGAACTTCGAAGCGACCAGCAATATCTTGCGTATCGAAGCAAAGCAAGTAGACTACGCAACTATCCAGACAAAATTTTACAATATCAAGAGTAACTTCAACCCACCGGCGGCGCCTCATATGGGCGGGGCGTGGGAACGACTTATAAGGTCGGTCAAGACCGTGTTAAATGAAATGCATCCCGAGAACAACTTTAACGATGAAACCCTTCGTAGCGCTCTCTAAGAAGTTTAGTTCATGATAAATTCAAGACCACTTACTTTCGCTACCATAGACGGGTGCGACGAAGAAGCACTCACGCCGAACCACATTTTATCGGGCTCGTCCTCCGGCTACAAACCAATCTGAAGCGGCGGAGACCCAACGCTATCGTCAAACGCAAATGTATGTGGATAGGTTCTGGCAGAGATGGGTGCAAGAGTATCCGCCAATCCTAACGCGGAGAGCCAAGTGGTTCGAGAAGCAACCCCTTTTAAAGGTTGACGACGTAGTGGTAATTGTCGACGAGTCTATGGCAAGGAGCTATTGGCCGAAAGGCATCATAGTAGACGTCGTTACAGCAAAGGATGGCCAGGTGAGGAGGCAACCGTGAAAACAGCACGCGGAATTCTGGATCGACCTTCCATAAAGCTAGCTGTGCTAGACGTCGGTCATCCGAAGAAGTAAGCTCGGAGGACTCGCTTACGAGGGAGGGAAGGTTGCCGCCGTTCCCAGTGGGTACCCAATACGTAAGATTTCCCAGTGGGTACATAGACATAAGCAGTATATTTCCAAACACATTAAGGCACTGTTGCCAACTTGGTGCTTTTCGCACTAAATTTAGTGCTTTTCTTTATTCTAAACGCGAAAATTTTAGAGTTTAGTGCTTGGTGCGTTTTTTGGTGCTTTTGTTTTTAGATTGAAGACACCAAATCTGTAAATCTTAAAAAAAAAGTGGGCAAAATTTATAGCAACCGTAAGTTCTGTGAGAAATTTTACAAAAATCGGAACAAACTCATGTCACAATGACAATCGTAAGCGAGAGCATATTTTTACCAACAATATAAATATGTCCCAGCAAAGTGGACCAGGAATCACCTTTTAGACATTTAGGCTGGATTTGTTATACTTTTTTCTACGACTAATCAAAAAAGCAGCAGCATCTCCTAACAATAACACTTATATCTAACGAACCTTTTGAAAAAAGAGAATAATCAAAATGAAGAGTACACAGCTGTTTTGACACAAAAATATTTTTCCGACTATGCGCCAGTGGATAATAATCAAATTTCGTTATGTTTCAGGTGTTAAGTGGTCGGAAAGAAAAGTTCTTTATGTTTCTTTAGATCACAAGATCATAAGAGACAGCAGTGTAGATTTAAACCACTACATAGTTCATGAAACTTCATTTCTGGTTTTTGCTTTAGTTTGATAGGAATTGTAGAAAAAATTAAGCAAAACTAATAAAATTTTAACATTTAAACAGCCAGGAAAAATTAATATATTTTGCTTACATCTAGGCGAAGCGGCAACGCTCGACACAGCTGCAAATAAGAACAAGAATCTTAACGTCGATTGAACGGAAATATTTGAATTTATAGAAAACAGAATAAATTCGACCGTCGAGCAAAAAATATTGATTTTTATTAATTTAAATCGGCATCCCTACAATACAATTTTTCATGCATACAAAGTCCATTAAATACTCCAATAAAAATTTGGTGCTTTTTTCGAGAAAAAACGCCATTTTTCTTGGGTTTTAGTGCTTTTTCAAATTCAAAACTTGGCAACACTGCATTAAGGGTATTCATCAAACCTTATAAATGCATTTTAAACCGAATAAACTTATAGTTGTGTAAACCTTATAAATGAGTTGTCAAATCTTATATGGAAACTCGTTTACACTAGCTATGCTTCTTGGGCAATAATCGGGATCCGCATAAAAATTTTGCACGTAAATTCAACAACAACGATGTGATCCTGATAGAGATCTGGTTCAATTATTATCAAACAAATGAATTCATACACAAACAGACATTCTGCCATTGTTTCTTTTAACTTGCTTCAAATAAATATATTTAAAGAAAAATTATCTCGTAAATATTATTTTTCCCCATTTAGTGAGTTAGTTTCTATAATTTCTTTATCCTCGGGCTACTAGTATAAAGTTAGTGATACTGAGCTCTATAACCAAAGAAAACACGACTAGTGTCGCATGTGTAAACGAAAAGAGAGTGTGGCTCGTTCATTTAACAGAATGCGTAAACTTATAAGCTTACCTGCTTGATAAAGTTAACGGTTTAGATGAATACCACTACTACAAAGCCAATAACGTGCATACGCCAAAAGAAGCAAATGTTTTTAAAGTAGTATAAAGTCATCTTCGAAAAAAGAATAAAATTAATTACTACTGAAAAAAGTTGTTCGAATAAAAGGCGAGCTCGTGAAGTAACAGTAATCAAAGACTTTTATTTAAAATTGTTAATACCGGACCAACGAGAACAAAAATATTAAGGACCTATGCCAACTGATAGAAAATGGGAAATTTTTACAGAAAAAACTAAAAATTTGACATTTATCTTGGGAAAACGAACGTCAGAATTTTACCTAGCTCATGGGGCTAGATAAAATTTTGACAGCATATAAATATGTATCCAAATATTGTTTGGCGGTAATAAAGAGTGAAAATCCAAATGGAAGCTGAAAAAAGGACAAAAAAGTAAAATTTGCAAGTAGTAAAATTTGGTTTTTTTTTGAACTGTCAAAATTTTACTTTGCATTTGGCACAGCGAAATTCACCACAGTAAAAGTTTTTACCCCGTCTGACCAAGGAGAAAAATGTTACCGATTGGCACACAGCCTAAATTAATAAAGTAAACCCAAGTTAAGCTGTCAAACAGTACTTTACGCACCTATTTACACATCTGCAAAAGGAGGCGTTCCCCTAACAGCCTCGTAAAATGACAGCTTAATGCCCAATTTCAGATGGCTTATTTAAGTAGAGATTTTTGATTAACTTCAGCATTTCTTTTTCAAATCATACATTTAATCTGCATTTAAATAGACAATATTGGCTATATACATATGAAATATGCAACCAAACAACCAATATTGATAAATAGGTTGTTTTATCAATCTTGCCAAAAAATAATCAGCTGTTCTGTGCAAAATGTAAACAAACAAACAAATGCAATTCATTTAAATAAAGTTGAACAGAAACCGAACAACTCTCATAAATGAAACGTTTGAAACCCCACATAAATGCCAAGCTAGGTAAAACCATAGTGGAATAATAACAAGATGTTGTCAGTAGCGACGTGTTTGTTTTAATTTTGACAAGATCGGCATGCTTATTTTCATTGCTGCCGATCATAATTTTTATACTACTATTCTTTGGAAAATATTATCTAAAATACTTAAATTTAGTAAGTCGTTTTATCGCGATTTTTTAAGAACTTGGTGTTTTCAGAACGGTATCAATATTTTAAATTATTGGATTTGTATAAGTTTTGTCCTAGAAATGTAAAAAAATAAAACTTTTGCTGCATTGTCATAATATTGGGCCAAATGTACAACTGATATACTAGAATAGAGTTTTAATAATAGTAATAAAGTATCAAGTTAGAAAAAAACTTAAAAAAATGCTATTTGGTTTCATGCCTTTCCTTTTATTATTATCAATCAAGCAATAACTAAAATATTACAAACCTCACATTCATACACATACATATGTATGCACATGAAAAAGTAGTTTATGTCGAAAGGCTGGCTTTAGTAAAAATCGGCATTCGCAGCATCCGATTGCGAATGACTCACTGGCGCTGAGCCGTTGAACAACTTTTGGCAAATAAACGTATAGATTTCACAGGAACTTGAATAAAAATATAACAAAAATATACAAAATTCGTCACCTAAATGCAATTCAATGCAACTCAGTTTCTGCATTAAGGCTGTGTGCGTGTACGTCTAAATTACTACCTAAATAGAGAAAAGTCCTAAATCATTGGAAATTGTCAACCTAAATTGTACTGTGAAATATAAAAGGGCGCGCGATTAAGCGAACAATGATTTTTTTAGAAGTTATAGCTAATTTTTATCATTTCTATCATGATAAAAAAATAGGAAGGTAGAACCGCTGAGAGAAATTTTTCAAATTCTTGGTGTTTGCAAGCAATTTAATTTTAAAATTTTACACACAAACTCACACACACATTCTCATTTTCAATCTCAAACAACAAAAACTTTGAACAATTCCTTTTTTTACTCTCAATTTTATGTGATTTTAAAACGTTGGCAAACTTCAAAAAAAATCATGGCCGACGAATTGAGAGAACGGTTTTACCTTACTATATTTTATCATGATTTCTATGGCACAAAAAGAAAATATTCAGGAAAATGTCAGTGAAAATATTATTTGTTTTGGTAAAACTATAAAAAATAGGGCCCAATGAGCTAGAAAAAAAGAAACAGTGGGCGTGCCGCGCCTATTATTCTTGATTTTGATGGTATGAATTTTGTTTTGTTGCAAATTAAAAGTGGCGGTGCAAGGGGTGGTAAAATTCGAATTTTCAATATTTTCAAAAGCTTATTTTTCGGAAATTTTTGAAGCGATTAAAATCGTGGATGTGGTTGGAAAGATAATTGAAATACCTCTCATTTAGTATGTATATCTATATATCTACTAATATATACATATTTCAAGAAAAACTGAATTATGTCCTTTTTTAAATAAAAATGTATCCTTCTTAAAGAAATACGTAATCATTTATGAGATATGAATATAAGAACAAAGCAGTATTTAAAAAATAAAATAAAATTTGTAAAAAATCTATATTTATATATATATTTTGTTTATACCTAGGCAAGAACCGCACTTACAAAAAACTGATTTGAGTCAACACACATTTCTTTCAAGCATTTTTACCTCGGTCTTTATAGCGCACTCGCTGATACCGTATACAAAAGTACACAAAATTTATTATTTTTATTCGATATTTTTTATTTGCGCGGTGGATTAAAATGGAAGCGAACAAGAATTCTATTTTATTATAATAATAATTCAAACTTAAAATGGACTCTACAAAGAAAATCAGCCTTTTTTCACTTCGCGTCAAATGAATGATGTGTTTATACCTGTTTTCTAACCGATGTGAGAAATAAAAAAGCGATTTGAAAACAAATTCGAGTCAATACACTTATGAATTTCTGAGCGTATTGAAAGTTGGTTTATGCTTCTGTTTTGAATCACAGCAAACTGGTTCAAAGCGCTTTATGTGTCGGTATAAACAAGGTAATAGTTAATTACGTATTATTTAAGAAAAACATACATTTTTATTAAAAAATGGATATGATTTCATTTTCTTTGTTTCCTCGAAATATGTGTACATTATAGATATACATATAAAATGAAAGGTATTTCAATTAATGGGAATTAAATTTTATATCAAATAAGACGAGAACTTTTAAAATCCATGCATTCGTTTTTAAGAAATTTTGATTTAAAACATTTTTTAATTTGAACTTTGACCCTTAATAACTTGTGTTACTGCTGTTTCCTAAAAAAAAAGAAATACATCGTTATACTCACCTCAATGATGTTTTTTTTTTTATTTGAGAATCTGAGCTATTCTGCACTTATGCCCAAATTTTTCTCAACTATTTTTCAGGCAACTTTTGCGTTCAACTCATGCAGGGTTGCACGAAAAAAATTTAATGGCTAAAAATATCAAACTATAAAAAAATATCAAAATATTCTCCTTAAAAGGGCGTTTGCATTGTTCAACTTTGCATTCTCCTTTTGGTTAAACGGCCTTTCAACTTATCGCTTTCAACAAAGTTGGTCGTCAGCCAAAATTTAGTCATTCAACTTTTTTTCGTGCAACCCTGCGTGAGCAAAAGTTGAACGCAAAATCACACGTGCGAACACCTTTTTAGGTTGAGCTGGTGGAAATCAAGAATGATAGAATACAACATGAACCAAAAATACAAGATCACGTAAGAACGCGAAGTTGTATTTGTAACTGGTTTTGAGAAAAAAATTTGCGAAAGCGGGTTCGTCAGCTGAGCGTTTGTTTACATCACGAGCACCACTATTTTACACTTTTATTCAAGTAAAGACGAGTTAATTCAACATGACAACACATTTTAAAGCATTTTGTTGCATCATTTTATCTAAATTGTGCGTTTAAAGTGGCTGACAATAATTTTGGCTAATTTTGGTTTTCGTTGTTTTCTTTGCTTTGTTTACTTTTCGATCGTTTTCCAGTGAAACAAGATGGCGTAGAACCCGCTAAAAAAAATCGGCTTTTTTCACTCTCTTGTTCTTACGTGATCTTGTGTCTTTCGTTCATGGAATACAAGATTGCGCCGTCCTGGGCGTTGACGTTTGTGTACCACAAGTAAACAAAGAATAGAGCGAAAAGAACGTGTTTTAATTTTGCTAAATGCGATAATATTGCATTTTTCACCTAATCTATTAGAGAACAGTGAACATTTTAGTGCACTCCATTGCTTTGCAATTAAGGCTGCTGCAGAAAACCGCAGCAGCATCTCTGCGGGATTGATTAGTTAACTTGCTAATGGAGGCTGCGTGGAGCAATCATTGTGAGAAAATTCTGTTAATATAATAATAGGGAAACATTTTGAGAGCGGCTTTGCCGTTCCCTATGTACACAAAATGCACCGATTCGTCCCAGCGCTACACTTGCATCTACGCTTCTTGCATCTTGACGCCTGTCGCAATTTAACACACAGCACTTAATTGTATTAGTTTTTACGCAGTCTTCAACTCAAAATTGCAAATTCACACAATTTAAACTGATTTTTCACTTATAATTCAAATTTCTCTTTCGCTGATTTGTAAACAAAGGTTTATTTACAAGTTACCACAACTGTCAAAATCGGCAAAACCAAAGTAGCGGTACCACTGACGGCGCCACCTTTGTTCGCTGCACCGTGGGTGGAAATAACCTTTAGTATTGTTACGAAATTGCTTCAAATTGCTTTCCTAGCGTTTCTTGACCATTCAAAGGCCTTTGATTCTTTGGACCATGTCTTGCTATGTAAGAAGCTGGAGAACTTATTTTGCTTCTCTAGTCATGCAACCGCTCTCATTAGATCATACCTTGGCGAAAGAACTCAGGCAGTAAGCATTGGCAGCAGAATTTCTGTACCTACCTACCTGTAGTAAGTGGCGTCCCACAAAATATTGTAATGTCCAACGTCAAATAAACTTCGCAAACCCACAAAAAAACATATTTTCTGTTTCTTCTTTTTCTGTTTATTCCTGACAAAAGAAAATTTTTTGGTTTATGACGTTGCTTATGTTTTTTTTAATGAGCTTCTCTCATTCGCAGCGTGACTTCGAGATTGTTTGGACGTGCCGACACCTTGTGCTTGATCAATACATATATAAGCGTACAGTTACTCTGTGCAGCTAGTGTGCTTCAAAGTTTTTCTTTTGTGATTAAATTACAATTTAACTAAATATTGTGCAGCCTGATCATCAGATACAGTAAGTTGTAAGTACTCTGTATTCATACCTTTTTTTAAAAAACTAGTATATTCATTTTCTGTGGCCTAAGTGGAAAATTTCTATCAATAAGGTGTCGCCGAAGGCACCCAAAAAGTCTAAAGCCGACATGGCGTCGCCGACAGGTAAGTCGGTGGCGGCATCGGCCGATGATTTTGAGACGTTCACAACAAGCGTTAATAATAATACGGTGAAAAAACCCAGAAGAGCGAACGATTTTTCAATAAATGAAAAAGTTCATGAAAGCTTAATTTCAGAAAGTATTAACAGTGAGTTAGTCAAGAAAGTTGACTTAGTTAGCAAAAACGCGGGAAACGAGGACAAAATGGAGGTCGAATCCATTGCGGTAGTTGAGAGTGCTGGTGTTAGTGCTAGTGCTGGTGCGAATATTAAGGCGAATAGTAATGCGAACAATAATGCGAATGTGCATGAGGGAGAACGTGCTTCACACGGTTACCCAGAAAATTTCAAAGGTACCTTCTTTGTATTGGTCGATGCCACTGAATGCAAAGAAATTTGCAATGATAGAATTAAAACTGGCTTGGCGCTTAGAAGCCGAATTAAAGACTTAAACTTCTCTGACATTGATCTCATTTTTGCGGTTGGCAAGACACTATTCAAAGTAACCTTTAAGACTGCAGCGGCAGCAAACAAATTTTTATCTTGTGAAGACTTAAAAAAACGTGGGCTGCGACCTTTCGTTCCCAACACAGCGTTTGAATCATATGGAGTGATTAGAGGTGTCCCTCTAGAATATGATGTGAATGACATTAAAAAATATGCAAACTCTAGTGTCCCGATTTCTTCTGTGTATAGGTTTACACGTAGGGAAAAAAAAGCGACAATGAAGATATGTCCATACCGACTACCACTATCAAAGTTGGCTTCTTAGGAAAAGACATCCCGAAGTTTATTAAGTACGAGTACACCAGGCTAGAAGTTTCTTTTTATATCCCTCCTCTAAGGCAGTGTAGGAAATGTGGCAGGCTTGGACACACGCAACTAGGATGCAAATCAAAGAGTAGATGCCTCAACTGTGGCAATCAGGAATGTAATAATGCTTGTAATCAACCAGGCTGCATTCTCTGCGGTAAGGAGGATCACAACTCCAAAGACAAGGAAAAATGTGGGACATGGCAAAGGGAGCTCATGATCAGTCGCATTAGGGCGGTTAAAAAACTTTCTAGAAAAGAAGCAATTGATACTTATTACCCGAACAGAAACAACAGGTTTGACATTTTAGACAATGATCAAGATGAATTCCCTCAGTTAAGTGCGGAAGAAGTAATAATGGACAAAAACCAGTTTATTAATAGAAGAATGACTAGGGCGAGCTACAGCAAAGTAGCGAAGATGCCTCAAGTAGTGGAACAGGCGCACTTTAGACGCAACTTGACATCAAGGCAGGCGGTGGTACAGCCTGTATATGAAACAGCAGAATACAGTAAAAATAGGGTTACAGAAATGGAAAAATTATTATCCGAAATCTTCAAAATTACACAAAAATTGTGTATTGAACACAATCTAACTTTAGAGCTTCAAACAATTCAAAACTTAAAATCCAAATATGATAGCACAGTCATTGATGACGAGATAAGACAGATAAGGGACAGAAATCCTAAACCTAATGAAGATTCTTCAATATAATATACAGTCGCTTAATGCTAATTTACATACCTTAGAATTTTATCTCAACAACTACAATTATGACATTGCAGTACTCAGTGAAACTTTTTCACATCAGGGGTCAAAACCAAAAAAAATATTAAATTTCAACTCAATATCGAAAAACAGACAAGATGGCTATGGTGGTGTCGCCATAGTATTTAAAAAAGATATCAAATTTATTAAAATTAGTTATATCACGCAATATGATATTCTAATAATCCAGTCGAGAAACCTAAGACCAAATGTGGTGATCTGTGCAGTGTACTTTCCCCCAAACATACCCATCAATGTGTTCAATGATGAGATCAAGAAATTGTTTGTTGTGCTTGAAAACTATACAAATGTATTACTATTGGGCGACTTCAATGCTAGGGCAACTCAGTGGGGTGACACAGTTAACTCATGTAGAGGAAAAAATTTATACAGCATTGTTCAACAAAACAACTTTATTAATTTAAATGATGGTTCCATCACTTTTCAAAGAAATGTTAACCAGGTAGCAGGGTCAGTGTTAGATCTCTCATTTACCAACACAAGTTTACAACTACAATGGTCAGTCGATCCTATTAGAATAGGAGGAAGCCACCACTTCCCTATCACCATTAATACACAAACAGTGACCAAGGGACAGAACACATTTATAGCTCAAAACAAATTACATGAGGCACTCAAGAATGTGCAAACAGAACCTGACATACCAAATATTGAAAACATGATAAAAAAAGAAATACAAAACGCGACCTACTGTCTAAGTGGTGATAAAACACCCAAAGCCTGGTGGAATAAAGAGTTGGAGAAGACCTTTAGGTTACTTAAAGTAGCTCAATATAAATGCAGAAGGTTACCTTCTGTAGAAAATCTTGATCAGGTAGCGGAAACAAAAACTTTATGGAAAAAAATGGTTAAGGAGGCAAAGAAAAAGAATTTTGAGGAGAAAATTAAAGAAATAAACTTTCAACCCACAACAAGATCTGCATGGAGGTTCGTAAAGGCCTTGAGAGGGGACTATCAGGACAGCAATAATACGCACTGGCCCAAAGAAGACAACGTAAACTTTTTAAACATGCTTAAACAGCAGGTAGCTTCCAGTGAAGTATCACTGGAAAGAAATAAGGAAATTACTCCTGACTGCAGCTTAGCGATAACTTACGAGGAGTTAGTGGAGACATTAAAGAAAAAGAACAACAACTCGGCAGGTGGCTATGATAGAATCACCTACAAGATGATTAAGTCACTACCTGACAACACTCTTAACAACTTACGCACCGCACTGAACGATGTCTTCCTCACAAATCAAATTCCTGACAACTGGAGAACAGTAAAGGTCGTACCGATCCCAAAAAGAGACAAAGACTTGAACGATTTTAGAAACTTTCGCCCAATCGCGCTGATATCTGTCTTACTGAAATGTGTTAACAGCTGCGTTAAAAATAGAATAGAACAATTTCTTGATTCGAATAACATCCTTCCCCACACAACTTTTGCATATAGAAAGGCACATTCAGCTACCATGGCAGTAAACTACCTAATTCAGGAACTGACCATTAACAAACAAAAAGGCCGGAAAATTATTATCTGTTCCATTGACATCAACAATGCCTACAATTGTATAAATATCACAAAACTAGCTTCTATATTAAATAACATAGGGATTCATGAAAACTATACCGAATGGATAGTAAACTTTCTAGCTTTCAGGAAACTCACACTGGCAGGAGAAACCACGGATATCAATGGTGGTTTACCCCAGGGCAGCTGCCTGTCCCCGTTGCTATTCAACATTTACACTATGCAACTACATTCAATTAAGGACCAACACACAGACATTTGTCAATTTGCAGATGACTTTATAATCGCCTCATATGGCGATACTATTGAAAATGCTACACACAGATTGCAGGAGAAGATTGATCAGTTTGGCAATGAATGCTCAAACCTAAACCTCACATTCAATCCAACAAAAACCAAGATCCTATTTGTTAGTAAAGGTAGCTCCAAACAAATAAACATTAACTACAATAACGTTCGGATAGAACAATCAAATTCAATAAAATTTCTAGGAAGAAACATTAATTCGTCACTCACGGTCACAGAACATTACAATAATGTTATTAAAGAATCTGCAAACAACTCCAAACTGTTCAAACTAGTTACAACAGTCAAAGCGGGACTGCAACCCAAGGTTGCGACCCAATTCTACAAGGCATTTGTTCGGTCCAAAATTGAATACTGCAGAACCTCCACAGCTAATAGCAGCAACACCACCAATAAAAAAATTAGAACTTTTCAGAACAGTTTTTTGAGGAGAGCACTGGGTGTAACCCCGGCCACACCAATTCCTACCTTGTATGCGGTTGCAAACGAACTACCACCCCTGGAGAGAGCCAAATGGCTTACTGCCAAGGAAATAACCAAAATACTAGTATCTGACAACCCCTTCAGACTGTCCATCATCAATAACCCCAGCATTAATACCAGCTACAGCAAAGTATATGCTGAATTCAAATCCTTCTTTGATCGCCTTGGTGCGGCTGATCATGAGCCCCTTCCAGAAAACCTAATTGTCAAAACAAATATGTTACCTAATACTAAACAAAATACGCCCAAAGAATGTGCCTTAATGATATACAAACAAACTGTAAGCGACTACACAAATAGCAACTTTAAAATATTTTTCACAGATGCATCTGTACAAGATGATTGCACAGGATGCGGTATATACGACTTTTCTGCAAAAAAAGAATATGCATTTAAAATTAGCTTTAAAACGTCCTCCAGCTTTGGTGAAATCCAGGCCATTAAAAAAGCCATTGAAGTGGCTATTAACATGAAATATGAAAAAACTGTGATATTTACTGACAGTTTAGTAGCTTGCCAACTACTAAAAAAAAAAACAGACTGACAACTTTAATGTAGGAGAGATACATAAATTAATAAATAATAATGACATAAGGGTACACTTAGTCTGGACCCCTGCACATATAGGTATAGAAGGGAATGAAAAGGCTGACCAAATAGCCAAATCAGCTACTACAGCATCACTAGTGCTGCAAGTCAAATTATCTATCAAGGAAACCAGCAGACTAATTTATAATCACATTAGACAAAGTTGGTACAATGAATTTATACATTTTTCTAGTCAAAAACCAAACCTATTTGCTAAGATTTTCGCGAAACCAGAAAAAAAGCCATGGTACAACAAAAGCCCTCTCTCCCCCAAACAAACCAAGATTATTAACAGAATACTAACCGGATATACATACGATCAGGCCTATTTTTACAAAATAAAAATCGTTCGCTCAGACAGATGTAGCTGTGGTCTCACCAGTAGCTATGAACATCTCACGTTGCACTGTGAGAATCTCAAAAACATCAGGGACAAATATCCGGCAATTAAAGATTCGAATGATTTTTCACAAATTTTTCAAGGTATGAATTTTGACAGAATACTTCAACTTATTGAGTTTATAGAAGAAGCACAATTGAATTTTTAAGTAACTTTAATTCTATCATACATTGATGATAGGCTTTGCCTACTCTAATGCTCGCGACTTCACGGTCCAGCCTTCTCTACGCTATCTCGGTCTAGGGTCATACAGACCTTTCGTTTTAAAACAAACACACATCTACAAAACTATCTCGTCATTCTAAACGAACGCGTTTATCACATCTGAGTTGGCAACACGGGTTTCATTTACGGCACCGATTGACAATTACATCGCTCAACAAAAGCTGCACCTGGAATAAGCTGCTCAACTAACAAGGACTGGTGGACACAAGTATTCACCAACTAGTGGAATAACCTGGCGTTTGCGAGCTGACCGCTCTGCCATCACACTCAAATCACAAAAAAAAAAAAAATGAGCTTCTCTTCATTATTTTCCCACATTCTTCACACTTCACCGGCTCAGACATGTCCTTGACTTTCTTTTTTGTTTTCACCTCGGATTTTACTTTGTTTGTTTTCTTTACGTTTTTAGGTCTTGTATGTGCAAGATTGAGTTGTTTACTTTTTTTCGATAAGACCAGCCCAGCTTCATTTAAGTTATTGCCGCTCTGCATATCCTTATCCGATTCAACTAGAAACTTTGTTGTTGTTGTAGTGTCAGTACTAAGTTTTTTATCAATATTTATTTCGTGTTCGATATCATTTGATGGAGATGTTTCATCATCATCCATAAAATGTTCATTCCATTCTGGTGATACCTTTATATCCTCTACGTGATCCTTGTAAACAAATAGAAAATAATTATTGTTTAATTATATCTAAATCGTATTTGATATACCATATCTACAGTATCTGGCATCTTAGTTACTTCCATTAGCTCTTCATGTACTGGAACCCATTCAAAAGTGTTGGCTATACTTTCTATCTTCACTTTTTCCGTTTGTGTGCAACGTAATTCATTATCAGCCCTTCTCGCCTTTTCAATAAAATCATAAACGTCTTTAAGTTTTTGGGCACAATCAAGGCATAGATATTGCATCCGGGCATCATCGAGTTCATTTGGATCATCTTTCAAACTTAAATTAATTTGTGTACATTTACAAAAACACTCTTTGTATGATATATCCAAAGAGTCAACATGCTGATGCCAATCTAGCAGATGCACCCGATCTTCCGGCGACAAACAGGCACGGCATATATTTGATAAATCCATCTGAACTTTTCACCACTGCCGTATTGATAATTCAAGTCTTAGTCGGTAAAAAATAGTTTTGTAGAATGTGTGATTATATAAGACAGAACAATTTGAAAATAGGGATGTCGAAAATATTTCGATATAAAAAATGGTACAATTTTAATGCTTTTAAAAGTCGACTGTCCGACAAATAGATTTCTTCGGTAGATATAGTGATGTTCCGATATCAGTGAAAACTATCTCCTGAAATTGAATCAAAATAAATTAAAATGTACTTTAATAAATTTAAGGAAAAATATTGTGGCATAAATGTAGAATACCTACAATTCTCAAATTAAACAAAATCATATTGGGATCGATGGAGATCATTGAGGTGAACGTAACGATATATATATTTTTTTTGGGAAACAACAACTACAACAATTATTAAAAGTCAAAGTTCAAATTAAGCATGTTTTTTAATTAATATATCTCGAGAACCCCTCCAAGGATTTGGAAAATTTGATGTCATTTGATAGAGAATTTAATTCTCTTTAATTTGATATACATATTAATACATACATATATCTTTTATAGTATTCACAAAAATATAATTAATGTGGAATTCTACTTTGTGAGGGTTATAATCCATAAGTGCGGCCGAAGGCCGCCTACGCAGAAAGGCGTTCTCTGCAAAAGGTGTTCAGTGCCTTTTCTTCGCAACACAGAAAAGAATTCTACTTTGTGAGGGTTATAATCCATAAGTGCGGCCGAAGGCCGCCTACGCAGAAAGGTGTTCTCTGCAAAAGGTGTTCAGCGCCTTTTCTTCGCAACACAGAAAGAGAATTCTACTTTGTGAGGGTTATAATCCATAAGTGCGGCCGAAGGCCGCCTACGCAAAAAGAAGTTTATACACAAAAACCCTGTATACTTTTTTTCCACATTAATTCGATTTTTGTGAAAACTATAAAAAGGTATCAATTATATAAATAGGCAATCATGTTTCTTTTACACCCCTTTTACGGCTAAACTGTACTTCTAAGGTATAAACAATTATATATCATTAGAAAGGTATTTTGATGCTGATGTGCAGGCAATTTTTAAAATTTCAAATTAGTTTAAAATAGAGCGAAAAAATCAATTCAAAAGTCACACCAATACCAATGGCATACATGTACATGGTTGGGGCGGAAATGCCTCCTAAATGTATGCTTTAATATTGATAGTGAGTTAAAGAAACGTGCTAAGCAGCAGTTTAGGAATAAGATGTATGTATGTATGTACATGAATAGATTAGCCTCAAACAAGGATGAAGATAATTTTGAGTATGGAGAAGAAGAAAGGGATAAATACAGAAATTAAAATAAAAGTAAAGAAACCTAAATATAAAGACAAAGAGGAAGGAAAATTTAAATACCTAACCTAATAACAATGGTGGGGGTGAATATGTAAATGAAGAAAAGAATGGACATATTTAGATCAGGATAAAGGAAAGGATAAAGATGAAGAAGAAGATGAAGACCAAGACGAGGAAGAAGATGAAGATGAATATGAAGATAAGGATAAAGATAACTTATCTTAACTTAACCCCTTAACTTAACTTAACTCACCTCAACTCATCTCACCTCCGCTTAAAAACTTACTCCACCTGAGTTCGCTACACATTAATTCACCACACCTTAACTCCCCACACCTAAATCCACCACTACTTCACTCCCCACACCTAAATTCACCACACCTAAATCCACCACACTTTAATTCACCACACCTTAACTCACCACACCCCAACTTTCTCACCACATCTTAACTCACCACACCTTAATCTACCACACCTTAATTCACCACACCTGAACTTTCTCACCACACCTTAACTCACTCCACCTTAATTCACCACAACTAAATTCACCACCCCTCTTAAGACCACCACACCTGAATTCATAACACCGTAACTCCCACACCCAATTCCACCACACTGCAACTCACCACACCCAATTTCAACACATGGCATGATATCACTAAAGAAACAATGTAAAGAAAAAGAGGAAGGAAAATTTAACTACCTAACCTAATAACAATGGTGGGGGTAAATACGTAAATGGAGAAAAGAATGAAGATATAGATCAGGATAAAGGAAAAGATAAATATGATGACGAAGGTGAATATGAAGACGAAAATGAAGATGAAGATGAAGATGAAGATGAAGATGAAGATGAAGATGAACATGAACATGAACATGAACATGAACATGAAAATGAACATGAACATGAACATGAACATGAACATGAACATGAACATGAAGGTGTAGATAAACATAAACATAACCATAAACATTAAAAGCGATAGAGACAAAGATAGAGAGGAAGAAAGTGATAGGGATAAAAAGGAAATACAACTGAAGAATGTGCGTGTTATATTGTGATGTGTTATGCTACATATGTTATGTTATTGAATCTAATGCTATTCTATGTTATGTTATGCTAAGTACTAAGCTAAACTCCCCTCCACTTAACCCATTCCAACAAATTTTATTTCAGCTCAACTCAACTCACATAATATTTATCCTTAATTTTAGCGGTTGAATTTCAACCGCTGGGCGAACACTAGTATGTATAAATATGTATATCAAATTAAAGAGAATTACATTCTCTATCAAATGACAACAAAATTGTCCAATTCCTTGAAGAGGTTTTCGAGAAATATTAATTTAAGAAAATGCTTAATTTGAACTTTGACCTTTAATAATTGTTGTAGTGTTTGTTTCCCAAAAAAAAAAAAATATACCGTTATGTTCACCTCAATGGTCTCTATCAATCCTATTTTGTTTTTTTTAATTCGAGATTTGTAGGTATTGTGCATTTGTTCCAATATTGTTATAAACTTACAAATTGGTCATAGGCAAAAGATTGTTTCTTTTGTTTACTTTTTACCGCTCTTCTTCTGCCATTGTTTACTATTCACGGTGCATTATCAAACGTCAAAATTACTGGCCTACTACTATTTCAAGCAGAAGAAAGAACACGAACATTTTCTTGTGCATTTTCTTAAGAGCTGGATACTAAAGCCATGTATGCAGCTCTCAAGAAAACGGTCAAGAAAAAATTGCCATTATTTCGTGTGTGTGTCCAAGGAATTTTGACATTTTTGATACTTCACAGCCTGTTGCCTCACTCTTTCCGCAAGAAATAATGGAGCGGGCATATTGTGGCGAATACTGCGGCAACACAAAGCGAACAACGAGAAATAGGCTGAATGTTCGAAGAATGACGTAG
>NW_023458557.1:68257617-68257885 GCF_013731165.1 Rhagoletis pomonella
TAACAAGTTCGGTAAAGCGTTGTAATTGCTTTAACAAGTATTGTAGTGTTTTTACTGTATTAGCAAGTATTGTAAAATTCTTGTTGTACAATAAAGTTAATTGTACTATCATTTGGTCATCGTTAGCCTTTATTTAACAATCCAGCGATACGAGCCCGAGTATATTTGGGAAATCCCTCAAGTTCTGAACACATTGAAAACGACGAGCTACAGATCACAGCTTCCAATTTGTTATCTTCATTATCTAAACGCTTTGTCGATGGCGACA
>NW_023458557.1:68257985-68259630 GCF_013731165.1 Rhagoletis pomonella
GCGCTATTCTTGGCCAAAAGGAGTTATTTTATCTACGTTGCCAGGGAGAGACGGCTAGGTAAGAAGTGCTAACGTGAGAACTGCACAAGGACAATATCATCGACCAGCGACGAAATTAGCAGTACTAGATGTACGGAGTGACGGTGTTTAAGTGGGGTACTCCCATATTGAGGGAGATACCGGGGGGAGAATGTTGGTAACACCGCCACAGTTTAAATGAATCACCAAGTGTGAACTCACCCTTGGTTTTATGCACGAATATGTCATCCGGCAACTCTACCATTTTAATGTTTAAAAATTGCCACTAGGCAACCCTTTTCCTTTTACTTCAATATTATATTGCATTCTTACGTATTGGATTCGATTTGAAAGGTCGAAGAAAAGCGTGCGATTGAGAAAACAAAATGTGAGTACTTGAATACGATTTTATGATTTGTAAGTTGTATTAATTATTACTTTTCAATAAAGTTTTAAAAGCATTCGTTGAACTATCCAGAGGAGAGTGTTTGTTATTCCGACGGATTCGACTGCTGTTTCAGTTGGTTGGACCAATATTCTTTTAAAAATTTGACGCACGATTCGCTATCGGCTGGTGTACGAGCTATTCCGAAGATCGAAGAAATAGCTTTCGTCTGAAACAACAACAATTTCAGCATGGTAGGCACAAGAAAGGGCGTTGAATACAGCAATCAAGCACCTGTGGACTGCGCTGTATGCAAACTGCCGGAAAGCGAGCAAATGGTTCAGTGTGATGCATGCGACAGTGGGACGCATTTTGGATGCGCAGGAGTAACGGATGTGGCCGAAAGAGCATGGAAATGCAAAGGGTGTGCCCCACCATCAAGCTCGAGCTCGTCGAAAACGTTGTGAACGGCATCGAATCAGAATCGGCAACCAAGCGTGCACGAGCACACTGAAAAGTTAGGTGAAAAGAGTGAAAGGTCAAGTAAGTGTAGCTCTTCGAAATCGAAGCGAAATATGAAAATAGAATTAATGCGTTTGGAAGAACAAAAGGAGACTGAACTGAAATATTTAAGACAGAAATATGAAATTATGCGCAAATATGAAAGCTCTGACGAGTCAGATGATGAAAATTTGGAGGCATTGAAGTTGCGTCGCACACTGCAATGGGCAAATGGCAATGGTCAGGGCGGTATAGGTGGGCCTAAGGAGAGGCAGCTCGAAACAGGTGTTGGGCAAGAGAAGCAAATTCAGGCACGCACAACGTCGGAGGCCAACGCTATAGGCTTGACTGCACAGCAAATAAGCTCGCGGCATGTGGTACCAAAAGATCTTCCCACCTTTAGCGGCAGGCCAGAGGAATGGGCCCTGTTTATAAGTAGTTTTGAGAATTCAACGCGGTTGTGTGGGTTTAGCCACGAGGAGAACTTGCTTCGTCTGCAACGCGCCCTAACGGGAAGGGCGCTTGAGTACGTTAGCAGTAAGTTGATGATTCCGGCTCTGGTGCCGGAGATAATATCGACGCTGCGAATGGTGTGTGGTAGACCAGAGCAAATAATAAATAATCTGTTGGCAAAGCTGCGCTCGTCAGCGCCTGACAACGGTAACAAACTTGAGACACTCATAACTTTCGCGCTTGAGGTTAAGAATTTGGCTGCTGCAATGGAAGCTTCTGGGCTTCAAT
>NW_023458557.1:68259730-68263544 GCF_013731165.1 Rhagoletis pomonella
CAGCTGTGGTTTGTAGCTCGTCGTTTTCATTGTGTTCGGGCTATCAAGGTTTCGAGGATAATCGTAACAATATATTTCTGTTGCAAACCTGGGTTGCCTTGTGCTCTTTTTTCACAAAAAACTTTGAAAACCGTAGTAGAAAGCGTACAACAAGCGAGGCAACAGGCTGTGAAGTATCAAAATTCCTTGGACACACACACGAAATAATGGCAATTTTTTCCTGACCGTTTTCTTGAGAGCTGCATACAGGGCTTATCCTTGAAATCTCGTCCGGATTTCCCAAATCTTTCGGTTCGTATCCCTTTATTGTACAACAAACAATTTGCTATACTCGGTAATACCGTAAAAACACTTTAAAATACTCGTTAAAGCAATTACAACGCTTTACAAAACTTGTTAACACAATTAAACTTACAGCTTGCTTATTCGCAACTCGCTTCACTTGTAGCTTGCTGAGTTGTAACTAACTAACTTCGCTGTGGCAGCGCCCTTATATACCTGTTCTCACACTTAAGGCAACTCTAGAACGTTCTGAAGTTCATCGCTCATTCTCTTTCTCTCGCTGTTCGCTGTGTTCATCCACTTGACGTTTTCTCATTGTGGAACATTCTACTTCATTCCTCGAACATTCTGCCTATTTCTCGTTGTTCGCTTCGCGTTGCCGCTGTATTAGCCACAGTATCGATACTTTTACTTGGAAGAGCACTGTCACACGGTTATTGACGTGATCCAAGTATCGCGATATTTATTGTCGGTGTAGCATGCAGTATTGATGGATTGTGATCCATATCGCAAAATTTCTAATACTATGTCTCCATTGAGAGATTTATCCATTAAGATTTAATAAATCCAGTTGCTAAATCACAACTGTCTCCATTACCACAACGAGATATGTTTTGACGTTGACATTTTTAAATATTTGACGTTTGCTTATGTATGATTTTATAAATACAGTTGGAGACATTGATATACAGACAGATAAAAGGAAGGTACCCAGCGGAATTTCATTATATGAATTCTGAATATTATTGGCTTCTTATTCGTGGTAAATATGTATGTATAATATATAGTTTGAAAAGTGTAAAGAATGGTACCATATTCCGAATCATTTTCCCGAATTTAAGAAAAATTATCAAAACGGTAAAAAAACATTTGCGGAAATAAAAAATTTTTGTAGAACTCTCTTATTCATAGGAGGGAACCGAAAATCCAATCGTGGGCCTTTGGCATATCATGAATACGAACTGAGCTCTAGAGGATGTTCGGTGCAATGTTATCGAAGCAGAACCATTACCGAAATTTATAAATTTTTTGCCGCAGCGCGTAAATGACTTATAGAAAGCGGAGAAGACTCTGAATGATATCACTATAAAACATTCCTTCTAAATTTATAGTTTTTAAAATAATATTTTTTTTACTAATTTATTACAACCAAAGTTATGTAAATATGTATTACTAATTTTCCTCCGAAACTAACAAAAATATAAAAATCCCTAAAAATTCGAAAATTCATGTTTTTATGACTGGCTAGATTTCAATGTCCTCAACTGTATATTGAAAACACAAATGTCATTTGACTTATGGCATGTGAATTTGTGGTTGCCGCATCCAACAAATTGTACTTATTGATCAATATTATTGAAGATTTGACGAAGATTTAACTTAAATCTACTGCCTTTCGAGATTTAATTTTATATGGAAAATGTCAAAAGATTTAACGTCAAATCTCGTCAGAGGGCCAAATCTTCATTAAATCTCACAAAGGAGACATAGTATAAAATTTTTGAAATCTGGATCGCGGATCGCAATATTGTCAATAAATATTGAGCGTGTAGCACTTTCAAAACGCGATCCATACATTTCGTCAGTACATCTTGTACTCTCATATGCGAACATCGAATATGTTGCTCTGCCTTCGTTCTCGTTGCTTAAAATCTTTCAAACAAATTGAAAAAATTTTAATTAACATGGGAAATTTTAAAATAATTGTGGAAAGCATTATCTGCAAATTATTCATACAAAATAAAAATATTTTCTTGCATCATAATAAGCGTTCAGCACCCAAATTATGCAAATACTGACGCGATAAATATCCATCAATATGGATCGCGATCCAAATATCGTGATAATTACTGACCGTGTGACAGGGCCCGAAGTATTTTTCTGAAAAGGCATCGATACGAAGCGGATACCAACCAAATAGTATCGAGTATGTACTTTTTTATTTACTCATTTTCCGCCAGCTAGCTTGCTACTTTTACTCAAAAATTTTAGGTTGACCGTGAAGATCCAATTAAAACATATCTAAAATGATGTCTCCTTATCCAAATGATTTCACAATCGTAAAGCTAATAAATATTAAAACGACAAATACATTTGTATTAAAGATTTGTTTATTAAGGCTTTTTCATGTACGAACCCACCAAACAATTTGTGTTGCCGGCAATAAGAAAACGTGTCGCCCTCGGAAACAAATTTATTGCCGGTAATATTGCCATCGAATCGATTTCCTATTACCGGTCGCTCTAAAACGTCCGCCGAAGGCAACTCGCCTGGGCGAGCCGTTTTCTTATTACCTGAATGAGTCCTTTTCTTATCGCTTCAGGCGATATTTGGAATAATTTTATTTTTTTTAATACCTCATTTATTTTTTTGTATACCAAATTGCAACTTACAATCGGAATTAATTCATTTTCTCGCTGTGAGGCTTCCTATTTTTTCAATCTTGTCCTTGGGCATAATTTAGATGCTTTTGGCCAATACTATTGCCGCCGTATTCATAAGTTTCGGAGTTTTTGAGAACTTATTTATTCAAAATTGACATGAACGAAGTGATATTGCCGATTTGTCACCACAGCGATGAATCGGTGAGTCGCCAATTTGTTGCCATTGACGATTGTTGCCTATTTCTCATGTTTTGCATGGTGGGAAGTGAATGCATATAAAGTAATGTTTTGAAAACATATTTTAAGAAAATACCTTACTGCTGCTAGTTTAAATTCAGTTCTTTTTTAACAAAACATATTAAATACGTAAAGGTAGTTAATTAAAAAATTCAGCTTCTGGAATATTTCCAAGAAATAAAAGTTTTTCTAAGTGCTTCACCAATGAGGTCTGAACACAATGAAAACGACGAGCTACGGGCCAAAGCTTCCAATTTGTTATCTTCATTATCTAAACGCTTTGTCGATGACGACATCATTTTTTTTAACACGGCAGCGACATCATGAATTTGTATGAGTTTGACATAAAAAAAGAGGAATAACCTTATCTGTCGCTGGAAAAATAGGAATAGATCTAATCTGGCCACAACCACAGTCGTCGCCAAAATAATTATCTACATAAATCTATGTTCCCATTGGCGTAATTTAGAGGTCAATCTTAATTTACGCATAAACTAAGTACAAACTAAGTAATTTCGCCTTGTAAAGTCTCTCAGGGCCGGTTACTCAATGTCTGGTTATCACTAATCTCCGGTTAAACATAGTTATCGACGTTACCGACTCCCTGTTGTATGAATGGAGTCGAATACATCGATAACAATGTTTTACCGGAGATTAGTGTTAACAAGACATTGAGTAACCGTCCCTCAGTAAATTAAGTTGACAGTACGTAGTTTATCTTAAACCAAGAACCAAATCACGAACAAATCAGTGTCGGCTCTAATTTTATCGATAATAATCGAAAAAAAGTATTGTCCCAAAACTGATATGTCATTGTGTTTGGACATTTTTGTTTTTAATAATCGCGCGTGGTAGTTTGTAAAATATTTCCAGAAGCTTTCTCTTTTGATCACTCATCTAAAATCTAAAAA
>NW_023458557.1:68263554-68265389 GCF_013731165.1 Rhagoletis pomonella
TTTTATATATAAACGTAATGAATAAAACCGTATTATAAAGTACTTGGTACTGAAGAAGTTCAAATGCGCACATCAACAGAAAAAAGAAAAACGCAAAACGAAAAGATGCTCAAAACTTAGGCCCAATTTCAGATGGCCTATTTAAGTAGAGATTGTTGATTAACTTCCACTATTCATTTTCAGATCATACATTTAATCTGCACTTAAATGGCCAATATCGGCTATTTAAATATGAGATATGCAACCCTGTGTTTGTACCAAACAACCAAGATTGATTGGTAGGTTGTTTAATCAATCCCACCAAAAAACAATCAGCTGTTCAGCGTAAAATGTAAACAAACAAGCAAATGCAACAACAATTTCAAGGAACAGGCAGCAGTGCTGCCAATTGTTTAGCATATTTAAACGAAGTTGATCTGAAACCCAGCGAAAGTTAAATGGCATTTAAACAACAATCTAGAGGTATACGCCGCCGAGCCACGCCGCCGCCGCCGTTTTTTGTCTAAGGAATTTTGTACTACTCGTAAAAAAACACTATTTTAGAAAATGAAAATTACATTTTTAAACGAGTTTTTTTTGCTTAATTTGGGCCACTGAACATTTCCAAAAAAAGCGTAACTCAGAAAAAACATAGGTAACACGTTTTTCAATCGAAAGCGGTTATTACAGTTAAATTAGGGTCGAATACTGGTAATCTGACAATTTTTTTCCGCAGTAGACAATTTTTTTTCAATACTACAACAATACTATTTTATATACTACAACAACAAGAAAGTTATAACACATCTAAAACTTTAACGCCAATATCTCAGAAAGCAGTTTTAACAGAAGTGCCCTTATTGCATCTAACTCCTCAATTATTGGAGATAAAACAAAGATAAGTTGATTTTCCTGTGTATTTTTTTTTTTAATATTATAAACACACTTTTAATAAAAAGCAAACTCTTTTTTTTTTGCTAATTTTTGCATTCGTAACTTATTTTATTCTGGGGTCCCGCAGACGTATACAAGTACTAGGTGGCTGTGTGAAAATTACGTTAGCATTTCTAAGTGGTGGTCAAATCCCAGGAAGGTTTTGCTCCCGCGCATCGCAATGTCTTCTACACAGGTTTAAAGTCCCCCTTTTTGCTAAAAATTACTATTATTTTTCATTACATTCGGTTCTCCTAAGAAAAATTTGGCGCTTTATATTTTAGTGGAAATTTTAACCATCTATAGGCCATTTTTTAAACAGTGGGTAAAAAGGCCCGTTCTGGTGGAAAAAAGTAGACCAAACCTTGTTTTCAATACATAACCCCCAAAAAAATCGTAACAACTCCGTAATTTAACATAACGGTTGATAAGATTATTGCAAAAATTTATTGACAGCGATACAAATTACCCCAATAACTTGACCTTTTAAATTTTTGTATTTCTTTAAATTTAAATAGCACATACGGATTTGTAGAGAAGATAGAGATGTACATATGTATATACCTCAAAATTTCGTGTGTTCGCCCATCCATCAGCGGCAGACACTCAAGATTTTAATGCAAGTAGAAAGTAATGTAACTTAAATTTAAAACTAATTCAATTAATGAATTAAATACAATTACAATCTGAATTGCCATGGCGAATGCCTAAGGGTGCCGAGATGACAGGACAAGATTAGTAACCTCATGGCTCTTTGGAATCTACCTTATGAGCAGTAGCGCCGGCGTCTCCAGACGCGCCGGCCTCGCCGCCGCCGCCGATACTTTTTGAAGTTGACCACGCCGCCGCCGCAAAGCCGTTCGGCGTAAACCTCTAATACATAGTCAAAATAGTTATTCGTACAGTGATTGTTTCACAATATT
>NW_023458557.1:68265489-68266869 GCF_013731165.1 Rhagoletis pomonella
TACACAGTCCACCCAATACGTGTTTTGGTGGCAGCCGGCGCGTGTGCCTTGCCCTCTCGAAACTTTAGAGGCATCATCAGATTTTTATTGCTTAATCCAATGATTACTTGCGGTACCACGTTATAGTATGACTCGACTGGGATTCCTCTTAGATGCCTGTACTCTTCTGCGAGCTCTGCTATGTTCATCGTTTGTGCGGGAAGATCAAGTGCCTCTACAGACCGCACATTACGTAACATATGCTTCTTGCCCTTTCCACGACAAGATTCACTAAATCACCTGTTCTCACTTTTTAAACACTATTAAAATATATAATTTAACTTATTTATTAAAGAAACACATAGTTTTATCAACCTAAGATAGATTATTTTGTTATTTAAAAGAAGTTGACAATCTTTGCGAGCCGAAACGCGAGATTCCAAAATAGCTATAGTGCTGCCACTGTATTAGTATTTCGTAATAATTCACTTTTCCTTATGAGATGTGTGCACTGTTCAATGCTTTTCGGTATCTTCTTTCGTTTAATATATATATAAATAATGAAAATTTTTAATAAAAAATTGCGCGATTTTTTATTAAAAATTTTCGCCTGCGTCGCTTTTTCCATAAAAATCAATACTTCGATAAAAAATGAAAATTTTTAATAAAAAATCGCGCGCAAAAAATCCCTGGCAACGTAGATAAAATAACTCCTTTTGGCCAAGAATAGCGCGGTGAGTTTGGGTCAACAACTATGACTACGTCACCCACCTCAATGGGCTTAGCCTTCTGATACTAATTGGTTCTTCGGGTCAACGTTGGCAGCACCTCTGTAACCCACCTCTTCCAGAAACTGTCAGCGAGATACTGGGTGTGCCGCCATGATGTACGTACATATTGGTCTGTGGCTTCGAATCTTCCGACGGGCTTGAGTCCCGTTGACGACCCAAGCAGGAAATGGTTGGGAGTAAGAGCCTCCTGTTCGGCAGTTTCGAGAGAGAGATACGTCAAAGGCCGACTATTCACTATTTGTTCCACTTCGAGAAACAAGTTGTGCAGCTTTTCATCGGTCAGTTTCGTTTCAGGCGTAATTATTTGATACAATACAGCTTTTATTGAGCGCACCAAGCGCTCCCATGCTCCTCCCATATGCGGGGAGGCGGGTGGTATGAAAGTCCATCCAGTGCTAGGGCTGGTGAATTCGGCTTCCAAGTCAGCAAAATTTACTTGCGATAACGATTCACGCAGCTCTTTCTCGGTCGCTCTCAGGTTCGTCCCATTGTCGCAAAAGAATTTTCTTGGTGTTCCCCTTCGGGCAATGAAGTTACGCACAACAATACAGCACGAGCTGGTTGTAAGACTGTATGCCATTTCGACATGCACCGCACGGCATGTCATGCA
>NW_023458557.1:68266879-68270210 GCF_013731165.1 Rhagoletis pomonella
GCGGTGGTTCGTTTTGTATATTGACTGCGACTAATTGTGGTCGTTCTTCTCGTTGCTTGTTCCCCTCTGGTTTGCATTGTAAGTTTGGCCAATTTTCTTCCTGTTGACGCAGAAACGTGGGGCCTGAAATCCACTGTCCACTCGTTGAGAAATCGGGCGTAGAAATCTGCTTTGTGCCGAGGTCCGCGACGTTTAACTTCGAGGGAACGTATTTCCATTCCGCAATATCCGTCGTCTCCTGAATTTCTCCGACGCGAAGCATAACAAACTGCTTGTATCTTCTAGGGTCAGAACGTAACCAAGAAAGCACCGTTCCGGAATCTGTCCAATAGCAGACACGACCGATTTTAAAGTCAAGCGCCTTTACTACCGAGTTTCCAAGTCGTGCCCCCATTACTGCAGCGAGCAGCTCCATCCGTGGAATAGATACAGGGCGCAAAGGTGCTACCTTCGATTTGGCGCACACCAACGACACTCCAATGTGACTTCCATTCTCTGTTCTTAGGTACGCTACCGCTGCGTAAGCGTTTTCGCCGGCGTCCACAAATAAGTGCAGCTCGCACTTGGCCTCCTCGCTGCACATCATACTGAAGTAACATCTAGGTATCTTAATACTTTGTACTTACGGAAGGAACGATAGCCACCTCATCCACTCCGCGGAAAATTCCTCTGGAATAATGTCGTCCCATCCAACGCCGCTTCGCCATACTTTCTGTAGTAGAATCTTCGTGTCGATCAAAAAGAATGTTAGCAATCCCAAAGGATCGAAGATCGACATTAGTAGCCGTAACAGCTCCCTTTTGGTTGGCAGCCTGGCTCCTCGTAGAATTTCATCATTGGCCTTAGTGAATTTCAAGTTGCATGTAAACGTGTCATCAGTCGTCTGCCACCACATACCTAACACCTTGCTGGCTTCTACGACCTGATCCACCCGCTTAGCAGAACTGCAAAACTCATCCGCGTCTCCTGCCTCTCCTAGGGCTTCAGTCACCTCTTTAGAGTTGGATAGCCACCCTCGAATGTGAAAGTTCGCCTGTTTGTGGATGTCCCGAACACCTCTAGCCAGCTCAATAGCTTCTTGCACGGTGTTCACGCTGTCGAGCATATCATCGACATAGTGCCTCTCCAAAATACTTTTCGCTGGTCGCGGGTACGTATCAGCAAATTCTTTCGCGTTCTGATTCTTCACAAGTTGGGCCAAAGAAGGCGAGCAACTTGCTCCGAAGCTCATTACTCGTAGTAGATATACATCTGGCGGGCGAGTCTCATCGCAGTTTCTCCACAAGAACCGTTGCGATTGCTGGTCCTCCTCATTAACGAAGATTCTGTGAAACATTTCACTGATGTCGCCGGATATTCAAATTTTTCCGCTCTGGAAGTTCAGCAAAACATCGAAGAGGGAAGTCAATAAATCTAGGCCTTCATTCAAGAGGGAGTTCAAGGAGACGCCCTTATGTTCTGCGGCGGCATCCCAAACGACTCTAACCTTCCGTGGTTTGTTTGGATTTTGCACTACAAACATCGGCAAATACCATTTTCGTGGGTGGGGAGCAACAACCTCGTTGGTGTAAAGTTTACGAATGTACCCCTTTTCTTGCATTGAACAGATATGTTCGCTGACGAATGATTTCAGCTCAGGGGACCCATTCAGCTTTCTCTCAAAACATCTGAGTCTCCGCAAAGCCATCACATAGTTGTCCGGCATATTGATGCTCTCCGACCTCCATAACACTTTCGTCACGAAATGCTTTCCATCGCGTGAAACACTCTCGTGCATACCTTCTTGTTGCCTATCGCAAAACTTATTGCGTTTGCTGTCATCGTACTGGTTATCCAAAGACAGGTACTCTGTGACTAACTTTTGCAGAGCCACATCGTCGTCGCACTCACAAATATGAAGTTGCAGGTTATCGTCATTTTTTTATGCGTCAGAATTCATTACACCATTCATTACACAGTCCACCCAATACGTGTTTTGGTGGCAGCCGGCGCGTGTGCCTTGCCCTCTCGAAACTTTAGAGGCATCATCAGATTTTTATTGCTTAATCCAATGATTACTTGCGGTACCACGTTATAGTATGACTCGACTGGGATTCCTCTTAGATGCCTGTACTCTTCTGCGAGCTCTGCTATGTTCATCGTTTGTGCGGGAAGATCAAGTGCCTCTACAGACCGCACATTACGTAACATATGCTTCTTGCCCTTTCCACGACAAGATTCACTAAATCACCTGTTCTCACTTTTTAAACACTATTAAAATATATAATTTAACTTATTTATTAAAGAAACACATAGTTTTATCAACCTAAGATAGATTATTTTGTTATTTAAAAGAAGTTGACAATCTTTGCGAGCCGAAACGCGAGATTCCAAAATAGCTATAGTGCTGCCACTGTATTAGTATTTCGTAATAATTCACTTTTCCTTATGAGATGTGTGCACTGTTCAATGCTTTTCGGTATCTTCTTTCGTTTAATATATATATAAATAATGAAAATTTTTAATAAAAAATTGCGCGATTTTTTATTAAAAATTTTCGCCTGCGTCGCTTTTTCCATAAAAATCAATACTTCGATAAAAAATGAAAATTTTTAATAAAAAATCGCGCGCAAAAAATCCCTGGCAACGTAGATAAAATAACTCCTTTTGGCCAAGAATAGCGCGGTGAGTTTGGGTCAACAACTATGACTACGTCACCCACCTCAATGGGCTTAGCCTTCTGATACTAATTGGTTCTTCGGGTCAACGTTGGCAGCACCTCTGTAACCCACCTCTTCCAGAAACTGTCAGCGAGATACTGGGTGTGCCGCCATGATGTACGTACATATTGGTCTGTGGCTTCGAATCTTCCGACGGGCTTGAGTCCCGTTGACGACCCAAGCAGGAAATGGTTGGGAGTAAGAGCCTCCTGTTCGGCAGTTTCGAGAGAGAGATACGTCAAAGGCCGACTATTCACTATTTGTTCCACTTCGAGAAACAAGTTGTGCAGCTTTTCATCGGTCAGTTTCGTTTCAGGCGTAATTATTTGATACAATACAGCTTTTATTGAGCGCACCAAGCGCTCCCATGCTCCTCCCATATGCGGGGAGGCGGGTGGTATGAAAGTCCATCCAGTGCTAGGGCTGGTGAATTCGGCTTCCAAGTCAGCAAAATTTACTTGCGATAACGATTCACGCAGCTCTTTCTCGGTCGCTCTCAGGTTCGTCCCATTGTCGCAAAAGAATTTTCTTGGTGTTCCCCTTCGGGCAATGAAGTTACGCACAACAATACAGCACGAGCTGGTTGTAAGACTGTATGCCATTTCGACATGCACCGCACGGCATGTCATGCA
>NW_023458557.1:68270310-68293570 GCF_013731165.1 Rhagoletis pomonella
CGTGTAAACTGCATTTATTTGCGTACAATCGGACTTTTGTAATAATAAGCTTTTTCGCTTTTGTACGCAACACATACTCTAAGGCAAATGCGCCCACGTGTGTGCAAGAAAGGGATGCACTATCACACGCCCGGAGAAGTGGTCACTTTTTTCCCTAAGCCCACACAAAACTAACCGCTAAACTGACGAAATGTTTTGGTCAGTTTTCCCACTAATTTAACCGAAAATCATAGGTCTGGCTTCTTGCAGGGGTATTTGGTGAAAGTATCGTTGCCAAAAGTACTCGGTTTCAATATGAAAGTATCGAGTACCTACTTGTATTTACTTGTATCGCAACAAGCTTAGCAGGCTAACCTAATATTCGCGGTTTGCGTTTTGGTGTCAAAATTAAGTCGACTCTATAGTTAATTGCAGCTTTTTGATATAATTTTCAATAGGATACCTGTCAAAAAAGCTGCAACTAACTTTAGTGTCGACTTAATTTTGACTATAACTACGGGCCTTTGTTTCCCAGATCTGTTTTTAATAATGGCAAAATACTGACTACAACTACGAGCCAAAGTTTCCGTATGTTCGATGTTTATTACTACGATTAGATTCCCACAAATAATATATGTAAAAAATGTTTCCTAGTCCATCAAAATTACACTAATTTAAACTAATTTAGACCTGTTACATTTAGTTCAATAAATTGTTATTTCCTGCTATTATGGTTACAATGTGTTTCGATCACGCTGGTGGAATGAGAAGCTGTCTAAGAGGTAAAAAATTCCTCAAAAACTTGTCTTTGTCTGTGAATTCCGCCTTCAAGGAAAATATATATTTCCGGCTTGTTTGAATTCTCGCTTAACGACATATAACCGAAAATTTAGAAGTTATAACTTATTTTTAGTAGTCAAGCTATTAAAAATTCCTTTGAATGCTAAGAGAAGGGTTGCTCGGGATATAATAGTTGATTTTTTCGCATTACGGTTAACTACTACAGGTCGCAAAACTTTTTGAGATTTGAAAACTACTTGGTCTTATTAAATCCACGTTTATGTAGCTAAAAAATTAATTTTTCAAAGTGACAAGAACAAAGGAAAATGAGGGGAAGGGTATCCAAATTTACACTGAGGAAAGAAACGAAGTATCCCTCAAAATTTAAGGCGAAAATGTATCCAATTGGATACATATGTATCAAAACGGCAACACCGTTGCACTCAAATAGCACTTGTCAGCCGGTTAGATCTGTTTAATTGGTTCATGCTCGCATGCCGTCACGCAAGTCAGATTTTCAAGATGGTGAAGACGGCCAGTAAAAGGTACCAATTTTGGAAAATCCATGAACGAAAGACACAAGATCACGTAAGAACAAGAGAGTGAAAAAAGTCGATTTTTTTAGCGGGTTCTACGCCACCTTGTTTCACTGGAAAACGAGCGAAAAGTAAACAAAGCAAAGAAAACAACGAAAACCAAAATTAGCCAAAATTATTGTCAGCCACTTTAAACGCACAATTTAGGTAAAACGATGCAACAAAATGCTTTAAAATGTGTTGTCATGTTGAATTAACTCTTCTTTACTTGAATAAAAGTGTAAAATAGTGGTGCTTGTTATGTAAACAAACGCTCAGCTGACGAACCCGCTTTCGCAAACTTTTTTCTCAAAACCAGTTTCAAATACGTCGCGTTCTTACGTGATCTTATATTTTTGGTTCATGTGGAAAATCTTTGAAGACGGCCGCCCTTAGGGCTCTGCCACACGCTCAGTAATCATCACGATATTTGGATCGTGGTCCATATTGATGGATTGATGGATCGCGCACGAATGCTACGTATTCAATATTTATAGCTCCAGTATTTGCATAATTTTTGTGCTGAACGCTTATTATGACACAAGAAAATTTTTTATTTTGCACTTTTAATTTACAGATAATGCATTCCACAATTATTTTAAAATTTCCAATGTCAATTAAAATTTGTTCAATTTGTTTGTTTGCCCGAGAACGAAGGCAGAGCCGATATTCGCATTATGAGAGTAAAAGGTGTACTGTCGAAATGTATGGATCGCGTTTTGTAAGTGCTACACGTTCAATATTTATTGACGGTATTGCGATCCGCGATCCATATTTCAAAATTTTTAGAAATTTTGCGATATGGATAGCGATTTATCAATTCTGCATGCTACACCGTCAATAAATATAGCGGTACTTGGATCACGTCAATAAATACTGACCGTGTAACAGGGCCCTTATTCCGACGGCTAAAATTTTTTGTTGAAATGCAACCAACTTCAAGACGTTAATTTAAGTTCAATTTCGGTTTTCTAGGATAAATCTCGAATAATTATTTATTCATTGGATTTCTTGTAATTGCTCTTTTTCTTAGAGTGCTTAAAGGAAAAGATAGACAGCTAACAATCGAGTGCCTCATTTAAAATCATTAAAACCTTGAAATGGAAGCATTTCACAAGCTTCAACCAGAAAGAAAGAACGACGCCGATAGTTCGCAAGAACAAATCGAGTTAAACTCGAGCGTCGAGATGCGTTCGCCTTCTCCAATTTGTAATATTCAGCCAAGAAGGTTACGTTTTGCATCACCACACCTTGATGAAGAATTGCAAAAAAAAGTCCGACCCAATTCAGACGCGTTCATCTGCATCGGAATCAGGTACCTTATCTGTTTCGCCGCCGTATCGTAAAGTTCGAGCGCTGAGACTCTTTGACACCCCCGCCACACCGAAAACAATTTTGCAAAAATCAAGAAATCATCTGTCTACAGCAGTGGCGGCAGACGTTGCAAGCAAAGGCGAAATAGTGGAACGACCAAGATCACTCCCGTTGCACAATCGAATTTTAGATAACTTTCAACCACAAAGAGCGAACGTTAATCCTTTTACTCCAGATAGTAAGATAACATTTTATTTATTTTTTGTTTTGAAAATAAACTTATTTTAAATTTTCTCTGCAGATTTTTTGGCGCGGACAAAAAAACGTTGCCGAACCCAATTCGGAAGAGATAATTTAAGCAATCAGTCTTTGCAAATATTCTTAAACAGCGAAGAAGATAAAACGGATAATGAAGGTGATGGTAATTCCGAAGTTCTCCAAGCACCCAAAAGATTAGCTTTACAAGATACTAACATCAGTCGTTATCAAAAAGAATTCTTAGAAATTTCCCTAATCGGTCAGTATGTCTTGGTTTGTAAAGTGAAAATGTGTGGACTAATTTTAAAATTTTTATTTCAGGCATAGGAGAATTTGGATTAGTTTATCAATGTCTTAACCGTTTGGATGGTTGTATATATGCCATTAAGAAAAGCATAAAGCCAGTGGCAGGCAGTTTCTTTGAGTAAGTTCCAAATGTATATACCTATAAATACAAATATATTTTTTCATTATTAAGCGATTTCTTCTTCAAAAAAAAAATATATATATATATATATATGAATATATCCAATTCTATTTCAGGGGGTAAACTATTTATTATTTTTTGTATATTCTTTCAGAAAACGAGCTCTGAATGAAGTATGGGCACATGCGGTGCTAGGTAAACATGACAATGTTGTACGCTACTACTCTGCATGGGCGGAAGATAATCATATGCTTATACAAAATGAATATTGTAATGGTGGCAGCTTACAATCGCTTATACAAAAACGTTTTTTAGTTGAGTCTGAGTTAAAAATTTTGTTACTTCATGTGGCAGAAGGTCTACGCTACATACATTCAAATGATTTGGTGCATATGGATTTAAAATCTGGTAATATTTTCCTGACCAAAATGCCCTCATTGCATAAATCCAGTTCATCACCGCTCACAAAGGACTACTATGAAGACGGAATGGATGGTATATATGAGGAGCTCAGCAATACGGAATGTATCACAACATACAAAATCGGTGATCTTGGACATGTCACATCGGTAAAAGAGCCACATGTTGAAGAAGGCGATTGTCGTTATCTGCCCTACGAAATTCTACAGGAAGATTTTAGTAATCTGTTTAAAGCAGATATATTTTCACTTGGTATGACGCTGTTTGAAGCAGCTGGCGGAGGTCCTTTGCCTAAAAATGGACCAGAGTGGCAGAAACTACGAAACAGCGAGGTGCCAAATTTAGCGAGTTTAAGTCCAGAATTCAATGAACTCATCAAACTCATGACACATCCGAATCCGGAAAAGCGGCCTTCATCTACATCTATTTTTAATCATCCGTGAGTTTAAATTTGATACCGCATTTTTAGCTACTACAAAACTTTTATTTTTAGTATACTGAGTTCATTGGAATCAAAGAGTAAATCTCAACTCAACCAAGAGTTGACCATTGAAAAAAGAAAAAATGAAATATTGCTGCGAAAATTACGCGAAGCGAAAAAACTACTCAAACAATATGAACAAAATGATAAAGGTAAGAATTATTTCTAAAGAATGTAATAAATATAAATATATATATATGTCTGTAAATTATTATACAGTACCAGGTTGACCGTGTTTTGCTCGGAGTGCATACACTTTTTAAAGTATTCAAAGTTTGTGTATATATTTAAAAAATTTGGCTTTTGATATCTTAAAAAGTGAACAAATTTCTTACTTTAGTATTTTCTTACTAAACTTCTCAAAAATACCTTTCATTTGATATCCATATTGCGATGTTTTAGTTAAAATTTGTGAAATTGAAAATAAGTGGCAACCTTACACAAATATCCTAAGGGATAACAATTATTATATAGGCATAGCCTTCTTTTAGTATCTATTAAAAGTAATATTATTAGTATTATTATTGACAATTGTATTTACAGTTAACTATAAAATACAATGAGTTATAGCTATGGCTACTGAGGCCTTAAGCTAGTTTAACAGGTCTATTCTGCACGTTACCGTAAATTTTGTAACCGGAAAATTGTATTACCAAAAAACGTTACCAGCTCTTGTCACCGCGGTTCTAGGGACGTTGGTAATGCAGTTAAAACATTCAGCAATTCAGCTATGAAGAATTTTGCAAATTCTGGCATTGCATATTTCACGGGGCAATGCTTTGTTACCAGCCTATGAGATGGAAACAAAATTTACCGGTTACATGAGTACACAGAATGCGAAAAGGGTTTAAAAATTGACGGGAACTTTATTTACCGGATACAAACTTTTTATTACCAGCGCAGAATAGACCTGTAAGTGATGGTTATTTGCTATATATGTGTATTGTGTTTGTAATATATGGGCATTCCCATGGTGGCGCACGTGACAGTCGTACGATTTCAATGTGATACAAAAAAGGAATACCTTTTGTTTTCTTTAACTTTTTTGGGCCATTGTATAGCATGTAATTAGCTCTATATTTAACCGAAAAATTAAATCAATCGAAGTGCTTGGTCCTGAAATAGAAGCATTTAAAGAGAGGTTCGTTACGTGACAAAAAATGGAAGTTGATTTTTTCTTTTCTTGCAAAATCGCAAAACTCTGCGAATTGTGGATGGCTATTTTGATGAAACTTATTTTGATATGATTTGGAGCAATTCTAGTTTTTAGAGTTTTTTGAATTAATGCAAATTGTTTCAATTCTCTTTTACAACCCCAAGTGTGGAACGTGACGTGACGTGGCGTGACGTGACATAAATTTCCATCGTTATATTTTTTTTAATATTGCTTTTAAATGAATTTTCAACGCAATTAAAACATGTATTTTATGTAGAATATACTTTATATTTTGACTTCAGCGCCAATTCAGGGTCAATTTATTGGAAATCTATGATTTATTATGTTTCAACCACATACGCCAAATTCGAACCAAATCGGACCATAAATACCGTTTTTCGAAATATCTCGACCTTGGCACCACCTAGGAAGACCATTTTATGCAAACATGATTCTACTTACATAGCCAGTATATATTTTAAAAAGCAGACAAATCGGCCCGTAAATACGTTAGATATAAAACTTTTATTTTTTTTGTCGTGGTGGACCTTCCGGTGGAAACACCCATATTAGTTAAATTTCATTTAAGATATTACAATATTTTAAATAGCTTATAAGCTTGAGTGGTTCAAGAGTAGATCTGTAGGTTTTGTGTTGTTTAGTGATTTTCTGTGATTTATAAACTGTGCGCAGTCATCTAGGATATGTTTGATGTTTGGAGTTGAAGCATTGCAGTATTTGCAGATATTCTCTTCTTTTTTAATTCGATATTGGTGTGTTAGTCTTGTGTGTCCGAGCCGTAGTCTAATTATTTTTACCTTCCTTTTATTAGCTCGGGATGTAACTATGTAATATTGATGCGCCTAAAAGATGCAGCGATTTCTATTCTCAAGTTACATACCTGGTGACAGTACGAATGGCAATTATAATAGGGAGGTTTTAGTTTTTTAAACTATAATTTTATTATTATTTCTCTTCTAGTTATGTCAGTATCATGCGCAAATGCGCGTTCAATGATCGTGTTTCATTGGGTTAGCAAATTTATACCAGCTTGTTTGTTCGTACGTAGAGTATTGTTCATAATTTTTTTATTTTTTTTATGTGTCTTATTATATCTGTGTTGAGGAGGTTTAGGGACATAGTTAGGGGGCGGTTTTGTGCTTCTTTTGCTGCCAAATCTGCGAGTTCGTTGCCATTGATGTTCGCGTGTCCTGGTATCCATACAAGTTCAATTTTGTTCTTGTATTTTATTAAGCAGTTTCGAATGTAGTCTGCATAATAGTTGTTATTGTTTATGTTTTTTTTTACCATTTCTAATGAGGCTAGGGAATCGGAACATATTGCAAACTTTCCGGGCGTTTGGCTAGCATATTGTACTGCTTCGAAAATGGATATGATTTCTGCAGCAAAATTTGTGCTGTAAGAGGGTAGGACTTTGGTTATTAATATTGTACCTCTATTTTTTAAACAAAAAATTTAATATATATCCGATTAAAAATAAGTGCCAAACTTATTCCAAGATATTTCTAAATTGGGGACTTAAAATACCTTCCATTTGATGATGTTTTATTTAATTTGCAACTAATTTCGAATAGGTGGCAACCTTATACAAGTGTTCTCGAGATATATATATATATACAAGAATTGCTCGTTTAATGTAATAAGTAGGGCTCGGAATCTCATGCTCTAAAAAATCGAAAATATGCGCATATAATATGCACTCAAAATTTAAAAATATGCCACATAAACAAGTAAAATATGCAATTAAAAATTGCTTCCTAATACTTTATTGCCATTACAAAAATACTAAATAACCCATGTATTTTAGCAAGAAAATATCGAAAACAATTCACTTCAAAATACAAAACATATCGTCGTTTAAAGTACAAAACCGCGTATCGTCATTCTGCAAAACCGCGTAACCGACATTGGCTGCCAAAAATTGGATTTGCTCACACAGGCTCTTGGCTCAATCCTTATCCATTCGTCCTGAAATATACTAGCCAGAAATGCGATTGCTTTATAAAAAAGAGAACCATTTTGAAATATGAGTGTTTTTACTCTCTAGAAAATAATTTTGCTGATACGCGGTTTTGCATTTTGTTGATACGCGGTTTTGCACTTTAAACGACGATATTTATGTATAAAATTTGTTTATAACAAGTAAAGAAGTATAAGTTCGTGCGAAACCGAACTTTATATACCCGGCGCAGGTATCAAATATCGTCGTTTCAACTTTCTCTGAACTACGTTTGCAGGCTAAGTAGGGGTGTTTACCCGATTTCGACCGGTTTCGATAATATGCGGAGTTAGACTTGATGATATAATTGAACCAAGTTAGGTACAAACCGATAAACCGAGATACACCTTTGTAGTCATAAAGTGGGCGGTGCCACGCCCAATTCCTAAAAGTCAATAAAAGTCTTATTTATTGTTAGGAGATTGTTGTAACTATTAACTTGGAGTAAATTAGCGTCCTCAGTTATTGAAATATCGGGGTTTTCGTATTTTTGAAATTTACTGTTATACGGGAATCGGGTGTAATTTTAGTCTGATTTGAATAATTTTCAACGGATTGCTTTTCCGTGCCAAGGCACCGAGTTTGGTATAAATTGATAACGCGGTTACCGAAAATTTATAATATTCAAATTTTCTGCTAAGTTGTTATTGCAATCATCGATTTTAAGTGAATTAGCTGATTTTCCTTCACGGACTAATTTTTAACAATTTGCATCTAATATTTACTGAAATATCGTAGTTTTTGCATTTTTCGAAAAACCCGTTATATGGGAAGTGGGCGTGGTTACAATCCGATTTCGCCTATTTTCAATACCAACCTACCTTGGATAAGGGGCAACCCACATACCAATTTCGTTGAGATATCTCAATTTTTGCTCGAGTTATCGTGTACACTGACAGACGGACGGACGGACATACAGACATGGCTTAATCGATTTCTCTTTTCATTCTGAGCATTTATGTATACATTTGTCCATATCTATCTCGATTCGTTCGTGGCGACAAGTAAATAGCAATTTTGCCATTTTGATTCCAGAGCTCATATAACCCTGTAATGAATTTCAGTACGTCATACAGATATAAGCAGCTGTACTCCAAAACATTATGTAGGAATGGCTTGCGGATTGTCTAAAGCCTCATCCTTGCGAGGGTTGGACACTCGCACAGGAGGGTGTTCGACTGCCTTTTTTAAGCCCGGGTCATCGCCTGTTGAAGGGCAATCCAATCCTTACGGCTTGTACCCCAATGGGCCAGTACCTGTGCACACCGCATTCCTAAGAGAGCTTTGGTTTTAAGTGGGTCGTAAGACACCCAGAACTGTCGGGTACGATCCTGTACGGTTTCACCTCTGCTTGGCCCCACTAGTTCGTCCGTTGCCTCGTTTCCGTAAGTAAGCTTATGCCCCAGGATCCATATTAGAGTGATCAGAGAGAGGCCAGCTCGTTCCTACAGTCCTCCAATAGTTTAGATCTGACAGGGGTAGAAGAGAGTGCCATAATAGCCGCTTGGCTATCCGAGAAGATATTTAGTTGAATATTTGGGAAAAATTATAGGTAATTTTTTTTAAGAGATTTCGCACAAAATTTAAATGGCTGTAAGTCAAAAAAAGCAAAAAATATGAAAAAGCCATATGCATTGATTGTAAAAAAAGCGGGTATTTTTGCAAAATATGCAAAACCATGCATTTACTGCAAAATATGCTCTAACGATTGAATGCCATTTTCAAGGAAATTTCATGATTCGTAAAGATAACTTAACCGTTTCCATTTGAAGATGCCCAGTAAAACATGCATTTGCATAAGATTCCGAACCCTACAAATAAGATATCTTAAGTATATGTCTGCTAATTATGAGGGGGATCGACTGTTGGATGGAGACAGTTAAAATAATGCAACTTAATACCTACTACTTCTAAATAAAATACTTTAAAATCATATAAGACACCTTATTCTTAAAATGTTTTCCATCCTCATAATCTGTTAGATTTGGCTTTGAAATTTGCATTTAGAACAACGAATCACTTAGGTAGGCTGCATTTCATATTTTATGAAAAATATTTAAATTTGAATTTCTTTTTTGTATTTTGCAGTTAATCGAACGCCAACTGTTTCCATGGAACAGCGTTGCTTACGCTCATACTCCCGCAAAAAACGTACGCCATGCCTCAGTTCGAAATTGGATGGACTGCATGATCGCAACAAAAATGTTATTAACAAATTAAATTATTAAATTCAGTGAACGCTACCAATATTTGAAGTTTTACAAATGAATTTTACCCATTGTCCTTATTTTTTACATTTTTTTTGAAATTATGAACAGACTGTAAATAAGTAAATATATAATATATATGTATGTACGATCAACTGTACGAATATAGCTTTATTTCTTGATTTGTTATCACTGTCGGTGACATTACTGGTTTAGGAAAATACTTACAGGTTGATACAAAGTAAACAACATGTCTAGCTAAAGACAATCAAAACATAATTTGACTTCCATGAATGAAGTGGTATTGGTACTAGTACTATAACGCATAAAACAAGGCAACTCACAAAATTCTTAATAAAAAAAAATGCCTACAATACATATTACATACATGGTAGTATTGAAAAAATACAAATGCATTTGTAATATTTGTTGTGTGGTGGTAATTTGAATAAAAAGGTAGTACATTCATTTATATTGTTTCGGTGATTATCGCACTTTTATATGTATATTTCGACTTATTGTAAGTTTCTTACGACTTTTTAGTTCTATTTTTGATGAAAAATAAAAAAATATAACGTGAATATTTCAACACTTGAAACATTTACATTGGCATTATTATTTTTTATTTTAGTTTATACTTTTTATTTTATTTTTATTTAAACAATTTAATTAGAAAAATCTTTCTCATTACTATATGGATCTACTTCATAACAATAAAACCCTTGTTGATACTGTCAGTCAGAATCGTTAATAGTTTTTTTCCGCTTCTTGGCTTGTGAAATCTTTTGCTTCGGCCAGTCCTCCTGAAAAGTAGTTCGTACAAATAATTTTGTAAATTTAACATTTTTATTAATCATACTTCGCTTGATTCCTCATCCGATGAGTAAATGGTTTTAACTGGATCCGAGTTTTTCTTATTGCTCGTACTATGGTTGTTTGTATCTTTTTTACTAGTTGGTTGCTTTCTACCACGCCCACTGCCACCACGTCTCCCCACGGCGGTTGTTTCGTCCTCAGCAGCTAGCGCAAATAAATCGCTGTATTGCTTCTAAAAAGTGCATTTCATTTGATTTGTATTTTTATACCATTAATAATAAAATACTATGTGTGTAGAAACATATGTACTAACTTACTTTTGTGCTTTCATTACTATGTGTATATGCCGCCTGTAGTGCACGTTGCATGGTATCGTAAACGTAAAGCCCAGTGCCCGTGCCGTGCCTACAACTTCGTCGATAATGCTCTAAGTGACTTAGCACCTGTGAGCGAAAATAATATCAAATGTATTTATCAATTGAAGTGAAAATTTATGGGTCGATTACAACCGAACTGCAGTTGGGTGGCCAGTTGCTGAAATAGTATTATAGATGGCAAGTGGCAACTGAAAGGTGGCAACCGAGGCAACGGCATTATTGTGGTTGCCGTAGAAATTTTAATTGAGATAATCTATTTCTTTTTTCAACTGTGTTTTCAGCATATTTACACTAAGTTGTTGTTGTTGTTGTAGCGGCTACAACAACCGCGCCCAGGACGGTTGGTATCTCAGTCGTTGTCGTCAAGTTCCACTAACGGCAACCCTAGGAAGCGTGCAGCTTCTGTGGGGTTTGTCCACAGGGACAAGGCCGTTAGGGTTGTCGGGTTTTCCGGGCATGCGAAGAGATGTTTCGAGTCGTGTGGGGTCTCTCCGCATGCCGGACACTCATTCGGCACATCCTCATTCAACCTACTCAGGTAGGAGTTCAACCTGCTGCAGTAACCGGAGCGAAGTTGTGCAAGTGTTGTGCGTGTCTCCCGAGGCAGATGAAGCTCCGTCTCGTCAATGTCCGGGGGTGGTATGCCTAGAACGGCATTCACAGGTCTAGAGTCTACATAACTCGAGACTGAGTCCCTGTGAATGCCGTTCAGGGCCTGTCGGTACGCTGCCGGGTCCAGAGGTTGCTTAATGAACGTCTGGACTTCGTCCGTCAGTTCATATAGATGCCTCCTGGCGTGCCTAGGCGAGGGCTCCTCTGCAAGCAGCTGTCTGCTTGGGTGGCCACTTCTGTGGCTCCCGATCAGGAACTGCTTGCAGAGCATTATATTGTGCTCCTTTACAGGGAGCATTTGCGCCTCGCCGTGCAGGTGGTGTTCAGGCGACATCAGGAGGCATCCTGTCGCTGTCCTAAGTGCGGTGTTCTGTACAGTCTGTAGCTTCGTCCACTGCGTCCTACTAGTCCCTGGCGACCACACTGGCGGTGCGTAATTCAAAACCGGCCGGCCTAATGCCATGTATGTTGCCAGCAACGTTTCTTTGTCTTTGCCCCAAGTACTGCCGGCTAGCGACTTGAGGACCTTGTTGCGGCTCTGTACTTTATTGACAATAGCGGTTGAGTGCGCAGAGAAGGAGAGCAGGCTGTCGAATGTTACTCCCACGACAGCCGGTTCTACGTACCGGAATGACTCGGGGGTTACCCGACCAAGGGCTGTTGTTTCGGCGATCTAACCCCGTTTAGGTCGGCGAAGTATCTCAGAAGTGGTCCGTCCATAGGGCTACATTCACTACGTATTTACCCTAAGTCTTAGTTGCTGGTTCTCCAAAATTCTATTACCTGCAACTTTATAGAACTAAACTATAGTTGCTATTCATAATATACATTTTCATTTCAGTAGCGTTGCCCATAGGCAACCCAACTGCGGTTGCGTTGTCATCCATAATCGACCCTTATTTATGCACACATATAGTTAATACCTGATCGGCGGAGGGTAGACTACTCAATCCTGAACTACCTTTCGTAAGCCTTTTCCGCTTGTTCGGAGAGGAGCTGGGATACTTCGATGTGAGCAGTGATGCTATGATTTCTGACAATTTTTCCTCGCCCCGCTGACACCAGAAGCTTTTAAAATATACGTAAATATAATTATATAAATCATTTTTACAATTATTAACAATAAAAAGTATAAAATTCGCTTACCGTAGAGCCGAAGTTACGAACGGATCGCCTCGAGACTTTGTCTCTCTACTGAGCAAAAGGCGTATCAGTTCATTTGTCGGTTCCTCGTTTTTAAGCCATAAGAGCATATAGCTGAGAGCTTCTGGATGACTTGAGGACTCTAGCTCGGGTAAGATATCCTAAAAAAGTGCAGTTTCAAATAGACTAAGTCAATCTTAAGTTAGGCATTTATGGCTCTATTATTTATGTCTAGTAGCTATGGCTAGCAATATCGTACTTTGTATACAGAAAAGCGCAGACGTAATGCAAATTTTATTATATGGTTGCCCATCAGCAATCAGTCGCCATTTTTGGAGCTTTTAAATACCGGACATTTTGGAACTTTGCTTTAAGTTAAGTAATAGTCTGTAGACTAATAGAAAATGAAATAAATATAGATTAGGGATGGCAACCGAACTTTAGTAACATTTTGATAGCTGACAAGTAAGCAAGTCTAAGTTCAGGCGGAGCCGAACATTAAATACCCGGCGCAAGTATTAAACATATGTTTTTTCACCTTTCCGAGACCTACCGCTAGATGGTAAGACGGGGTGTATCAATTTTGAGTAAATTAGCGTCCTTAAATTTCGAAATATTGCAGTTTCAAGCAGTTCTGAAATTTACCGTTATATGAAAAGCGGCCGTAATTTTAGTCTGATTTCAATAATTTTCAACGTTTTGCTTTTATGTGGCAAGCACAATAAAAATACCGAGTTTGATACAAATTGGTAGACCGTTTACCGATATACATATATGTGATTATAAGTGGGCGGTGCCACGCCCATTTTCCAAAATTTTGCCATAAACGTATTTCTTGGTAAAGAATTGTAGCAAGCATCAATTTTGAATAAATTAGCTTTAATATTTACTGATTTATCGAAGATTTTGTATTTTTCTAAATTACCGTTATATGGGATGTGGGCGTGGTTATTGTCCGATTTTTTAAATTTTCGGCCATTTAGTATGCTGTACCAAGGCCAACAACTGTGCCAAGTTTGGAAGAAATTGGTGCAGAGGTTACCAAGATATAGACATGCAACCATAAGTGGGCGTGGCTACGCCCATTTTCCAAAAAAATATAATATTTTAATTTTTCGTCTGAAAATTATTGTTAGAGCGTGTGTGAATCGGTAACAAAGTTCGCGGCGAGTAAATTTTTGACAACATGAGGTGAATAAAATTTCAGTAGCTCATGAGGCTAGTGAAATTTTTGACAAAGGCATAGAAAATTTTGACAATCGCAAAGATTGTTGATGTGTGCAACTTTTCGTTAAATAAAAGCTTAAATTGATGACTTGCAATCAACGATGGTAGATGTTTTCTTAAAGTATTAACTTCACTTCAATTTGTAATATTTTATTCCGCATAAATCTACGGTTATCAAAAATTTACTGCTGTCAAAAAAGATTTCATTTCACACAGCAGATTGGCAAAACTGTTCCACCATAGTAAAAATATTATTCAACAGCTTTCCCCATAGAACTTTGTTATCGATTCACACACGCCCTTAATATCAATTTTGAGTGAATAATCTTCAGTAGTTACTAAAATATCGCAGTTTTCGTATTTCTGGAAATTACCGTTATATGGGAAGTGGGCGTGGTTACAGTCCGATTTCGCCCATTTTCAATACCAACCTACCTTGGATTAATGGAAACTTACATACCAAATTGCGTTGAGATATCTAAATTTTTTCTCGAGTTATCGTGTACACGGACGGACAGACAGACATGGCTTAATCGACTTCTCTATTTATTCTGAGCATTTATGTATACATTTGTCTATATCTATCTCGATTCGTTTTGGCTGTTACAAACAACCGTTATGTGAACAAAATTAATATACCCTTGTGCACAAGTGCGCTCGGGTATAAAAATGTAATACAGATGACAACTGTAGATGTAACTGTATTTTGTAGTCACCAGGGAAATTATCACCCCTATTGCGAGTTCGACTAGTAGTAGATAAACTACTCTTATTCAATTATCGCTTTTCCATGGTATTTTGAACGTCGATTTCTCGTTCAATAAGCGACTGTGAACATTATAGGGAATTTACATGATTCAACTTTCACTGGCGATTAGTTGAACCAAAAGTTGAACGAAAGTAGGGAGCCGACCAACTTCATTGTAAGCGATTAGTTGAAAGGCTGTTTACACCATGCGATTGTTGCTTTCAACTAAAAATCGCCTGAAAAGTCGCCACATGTAAATTCCCTATTATATTTCATCTTGATTCAGTCTATGATTTACAATCTTACAGACTAGAAGTAGGCTTAAAAGTATTAACGGTGACTAGTATATGTACAATTACGAAAATAGGTTTCAAGAGATGATTTAAAAAGACTTTTTGGAAACGAAAAGTCGATATCTAAGCTCTTTGAGATATTGTTAAATTCCACAAGGCCTCGAAAAATAGGCGCAAAAAATGAGTAGTTAGTCTTAACGGCAGGAACGTAAAAGGGGATGTGAGAGCGAAGAGTTCTGAGGCACATTAAAGGTAACCTGCTCAAGAAGAGATGGGCAGTCAATGGAGCCAGAGATAAGATCGAAGACGAATAAGAGTAATTGGATACGCCTTCTATTTTCCAATGACAGCAAATTTATTGCTCAATTGACAGCTCAAGATGTAGGAGTTAAACAGTCGTGGGCAGCACGCTGCCCAACCCCCTGCTTAATTCGTCTTGGCTGAGAGGTTTGAGCTCGAAAGCGAACTGAAGACTGCCGACCTAATAGCACAATTCTCTCACTGAGGCAGTTTTACTTAAGGTCATAAGATACATTCGTGTTTATGGCGTTAAGTGCTACGGTGGTGCTGTGCACCTTACGTAGGGAAGTCATGTTGTACGAAGAGTACACGAGTAGTAAGGCATCCACGGACTTCACCATTTTATTGGCTGGCCTCCCGGGTTTCAGCAACGATACCACTCTTCTTGACAACCACATTTCAAGAATTATGAGAATGGCCAATGACAGATAGAGGACCTTAGCGAGGAAATCTATTCCCCTCGGCCTCAAAATATTTTTAGCATGAATATGAATAGTCCATCGGTGCTAGTCACTTTGAAGGCTTCGCTCCTCCCCGCGAGCTAACTGAACATTATCCCTTGAACTTGGTTTTGAAAAGTTGGGTAGCCCTCAGGCCACACATTTGGTCTTATCCAGCGTAGGGTTCAGTTTGAACTATTGGATAAAATAGTTCCTGTATTTCTCATAGCCCGACGAGTCGCCATCATAGAAGGCGATTTCCACCCTGTTATTACGCTTCGTAGTATTGGCCAAGGGCAACCGAACTCTACGTGGAGTAGGTAACCACACTCACAGTATGTAGCATACCGGTTGCGATGACGATCACATTATTACTAATATTGAAAAAAGGCTAATTAAATTATAGAATACATCAGTTTACCTGTAAACACTTAAGTGGGACATCGTGCGCTTGCACCAATTGCCAGAGACTTAGTTGTTCAAATGTTTCATAAACCAAGCTTTCTCGCAAGCAATCGATCAGTCCATCTTGCTTAAAGAGAGTAAGTTTTCCCTGCGCCACATAATAGATCAGGTCACGCAAGTTCTTCGCATCAATACACCTCAATGTGATACGCAGCAATTCGTTGTTGTTTATGGCTGTACTTTTGAACTCGCGATAAATGTCCGGTAACAACCACAGGAATATTGCCGTACTTTCCTTTTCTAGCATATCTAGATCACGTGCTAGGCAGTCGTCTATCTTTTCGCCACTCGCCTCACACAGCATGCGATAAATAGGAGTTTTAAATTGAGCTGCTTGTTGGCTATTTTTCCGTGTTTGCAGTTTGACGTGAACTTTCATGAAATAGAGTAACAAGTAACCGATTTCGGGAATCCGCTCGCATACCTCTGCAAGCAATGTTTGAAATGGTTTTTTGCTCTTCTCATCATTTTCATACAGAAAGCGAAACAATCCAAAAAGTGGATAGCTTATACTCTTTGCCAAATTTTTTTCATCTGTTTTACTGTCAGTAAAAATATTTTGTTGTGGCAATGTTTCGCGTAAGATTAAATGCGTATTCGAGATCACGTAATTCAACTGTGTTTCATCCAATGCGGAGGCAGGTAATGTTCGAAAGTCCGCCAAGAAAGCTTCCCACGTAAATGAGTTGCGTTTTGTGACGAAAGTTTCGAATGAGTCACTGATGGAGGCGGGTAGATCTATTTTCTCCGGTATCGGCTTCTCTTTTAATCGCACTTTTGATAAAGGTAAATCATCATCATCATCCGTAAGTTCCTCGTTCTTGACATCTTTCGACATATCTTCGTCATCTTCGCTGAAAGCAGCTTCGGTTTCAATATCATTACTTTCAGGTGATATAACCGTTAGTTTATTATCATCTTCGATGATAGGTGTACCACCGACACCACCACTACCACCACTGCCTATCCCGCTTGTTTCGATGACGCCTTGCGTTTCTAAATCGATCACACTAGAACCAAGCTGAAAATTATTTTGTAGATTTATTTCATGTTGCTGTGCCAATGGACCTCCGAAGAAGGCTTGCCCTCTATGCAGTATACGTTGATCTGCTTCCTTTTTAAACGCAGGCATTGCTACCAGTGGTGCCGCAGGATGGGTGGGTGATACGAATTCACGAAAATTTTCTCGAATCAAATTACGCAATTCTCGATCCAACTTCGGAGATTCGAATAGTGGCTGTAAGTTTGGAATGACCTGCAAAGAAAAGAAAATGTTTCATTTTTTCAAAGTTTATGAAATTTACTAATTTACTCGACTAGTACATTATTTCTCATTTCTGAACTATTATATCCGAGAAAGAGTCGAAAACAACTAGCGAATTATCTCTTTAATTATAAAAAAAAGTAGAAGAGTGATAACACAAACCAATTTTCGCGCGCATCGCTAAAGCATTATGGGCCTGTTCGAGGCACGTAATAAAAGCGGCATTACTGCCGTACTGATGAAAAATGGCAACATTGTTGCAACTGCCCAACTGATAACACATTGCTAGAAATTCACACAGATCGTGATACTTTAATAATTCGCGCATCACTGCGGTTGTGATTGCAACTCGAACAAGCCCTATGTTAAAAGCGTTAAGTTAGGAAAACTGGACAATATTAAAAAAAAAAAATGTTGACAATCATAATGTAAGTAAACATTAGGATGCCGATACAAACTAGTTAATATAACGCTATGAGAATAAATTATAAAAGGTTCGATACAGTTTTCCGTGGTATAAAAGTTTACACATATATACCTGCTTTTCGAGAATCTTATTTAATGAATTATATACGCCTGTACGTATCTTATCCTCGTGCCGCACATCGAAATTTTTCATTATGCGACAAAGAAAATCCAATAACGTACTGCTTACAAATGGATGATTTCGTATTGAATGATACATTACTAAAATACCCGGTTCAATGTTCATGATATTATCCTTAATCGGATCAAAAAAGAGCCAATCGTAGAAAAGGGAAAGCTTTGCATTAGCTAATGCAATGGGGTTTGTACAAGATGATATTAGCCAGCCAATTATAGCCCATCGCGGTATTATATCCGAACAAAGCATATCATTTGTAGGATGAATCACATTTATTATAAAACGGATTAAGTCTGAACGCAAACTGTGCGATTCTGGTGTTGCAAAATATTTGTCCTGGAACCAGTCCTGGTAACGTTTTTGATTTCCAAATTTAACCGAAGACGCAAGAAAGGTTAGTTTCCGTTCTATTTCTGGCGTTAAACGACTTTGCAGGAACCGCCTACTTGTACGTGTTTGTAAAAGTTGCCAAATCCCCGTGAATGTCGGATGTAGACTTTCGGGATTATGTAAAATATCGCGCCATAATTGTTCGAATTCGGGTACTCGCGCAACATTTTGCAAGAGTCTGAAAGTGTAAAATAGAATAATCGTTATATAGTGTTTACTGGGATCAAATAAAATTAAAATCTCTTTATATTAACGCCAACCATTCTAATAGCATAAATGGTATACACAATAACGTCTTATAGAACTACATACCTGACAAAATCTCTACCCAAAGGTATTATGTCCAAGAATCGATCACGAATCAAAGATATTATAAACTTTACTTCTTTTTGCCTGAGAGCAGTTAAGGATGGACTCGCATGATCTTCTATAAGTCGAACATAGCTGTACACAACTGTCTGCACGAGGAATGCCTGTGACTCTAACCAGGCACGATACTCAATGAAGATGTCCAATAAGCCTTCTACTAGGAATATATTTTTGATTGAAACGTCACCACCACCTGCTTGTCTAAGACAATTCCACACAATATTTTCTACCAATAGAACCTGATGTTTCACAAGCTCGCGAAGTAACCATATGAGCTGACGGCGTGCTACATCGGTTAATTTTCCATATTTTTCAGCCACAAGCATCGTAAGATTTGATACAACCATGTTCATTCCGTCGCGCGCGACAAGTGTCAAGTCTCGGTAAGCTTTTGGCGCCATGGCAGGATCGGTAAGCATTGTGTACAAAAATCCTATTGAAATATCCTCATGTTGCTTTTCCTTGCAGACGAGTTGTGACAAAATGTCATGCATATCCTTTTCATTGAGTCCATTGATTTGCTGTTGTAAACTTAGGTAGGCACGTTCAAATCGCTGCAAGCATATCAAAGAGTAAGATGCGAACGATAAGTGAAATGCAAGGCCACTTTACTAAAAAGTATTTATCTCATTTTCATAAAAGTGACATACACGTGAACTGAATATGCCACTTTAATGTAAACTTAACCAACCTCTTCCAATTCGTCTCGAAAATCAACGGCCGTACAAATGAACAATTTTGAGTTATTATGATTGCTGTGTTGCTCCATTTGTAGAGCTCCCTCCCGGTCGGGAATGTTGCGGTCGAAGTCACAATCTCTTTGTCGTTTTAGATACATGCAACTCTTAGTTCATAATTCAGGCTTCAGTGCCTTTGCCTCATTTAATGTGTTAGTATTTAATGGATTTTATTTTAAAATCTACATCGACAAATAAATAAAATGAAATTTCGGGTAAAATCCTAAAGCGAGAAAGCCAGCAGTTTTCATAAACGAGTTAACTACACAGAGTTGTATTCAAGTCCTGAAAAAAGTTTTCAGCTTCCAAAGCACGGTTGCGTGAAATTTTATACTTTGTTTACAATGCTTCATTAATTAACTTATTTAAATAAAGTATGAATGTTTTTCTTATAAAATCATTTCCAGACCTGTTATAAGATTGTTCAGATTGAGGCGGTGAAAACAGCCATAATTTATGAATGATAATTAAAAGTTGGGCTTAGTTATTGCAGTTAGTGGTAATGGAAGCGATTGCGTTTTTTAAAGCGGCGAATGAACGAGAAACATTGTTACAAACACAAGTTACAAACTGCAATGTTACGGTAATGGTTACCCATGTAACGCATATTTGAAAAAATGTTACGCTTACAGTTAGATAGATAGATAATAAAATGAGGTTTGCACCGCGACCTAGTGGTCTATTGTGCCCTCCACTCTTCACAATACCTCCTCCAAACCTAATTTCCTTAGAAAATTTAAAAGTACCTTGGGGGATAGGGACGTTGAGCCTAAACTTCTCTCCCGTCTTCTGCAGACTGCATCACATTCGGTGAGGATGTGTTGAGGTGTCTCACTGGTAGATTCGCAAACCTGAAAAGGTCACTCGACCATATCCCCAGCTTGCGTAGATGCCCCCTCAGCCTGCAGTGTCCTGTGAGGATACCTGTCATTATTCTAAGCTGCCCTTTTGGGAGGTTAATTAACCTTTGGAATCTCCTTTTGTTATAACCTCCCATGCGTCTTTGCCTGACGCATTCCTGACGAACTATGCCAGCTTAAATCCCTCAAAGTGATCCTCTCTATCCTGAGCTCCTCTTTTAGAGTGTTGGGACCCACTCCTAGGAAGGGCTCGGGGCCGACTGGAGTAGTGGCTGCCGCCTCTCTTGCGAGACAGTCACCCGCCTCGTTACCCTCTACTCCCTTGTGACCAGGTACCCGCGCTAACTTGATGTTATTGTGTCTGCCTAGGGAGTTAAGCTTCTCAATGCACTCCAGGACCAGCAACGATTTGACCTCATAGGATATGAGGGCCTTGAGTGCTGCCTGACTTTCGCTAAGGATTAGGATTCTCTCGTTTCTATACCCTCTACCCATGATTGTATCCGCACATAGGTAGATAGCGTAAACTTATGCTTGAAAGATGCTCGGATATATCCCCAAAGGAATAGAAATCCTGGCCCTGGGTCCAACAATTCCAGCACCTATTCCTTCTGGGGTCTTCGAGTCATCCGTGTACCAGTGCAGAGTGCAGCCCTGAAGTAATGTCTCGAAAGTGGAGACACTCCAGGTCGCTTTACTACAAAGTTCTATTTTGAATCTCTTCTCAAAGACTATGATCTTTCCTATGTCATCTCTAGGTAACAGGGCTAGTGGGAGCGAGGACCCTAGCTTCTCCATACTCCTAGAGGAAATGACTTTACCTTTACCAAACCCCTCTCTCGCAATGTTAAGCAGAGTTCTTTCGCCGCCGTCGTCGGACATGTTCGCATCGCTCCCGTTATACAAACACATGCCAATCGTTGTAGCTTGGTGAGCGATTGTCTCACCGTGGATAGAGTAGTTCTTGAAACCCAAGCTACCGCCCCATAGGTAATCATTGGCTGTACTATCAAGATGTAAAGCCATCTTACGATTCTGGGCGTACAACCCCAGGATTTTCACGCCAGACGCTTACACACCATTAAAGGTTTCGTTGCCGTAGAGATGATCGCGTCCACATGTTTCTTCCATAGAAGTTTGGTGTCTAGGACTAGTCCCAGATACTTCACTTCGCTGGCGACGTTAACCACGACCCCCTCCAAGGTTACGTTCCTCATGCCCGGAAGGGCTCTTTTTCTAGTGAAAGGAATGATGGCGGTTTTGGCAGGATTTATGATAAGCCCTAACTTATTGCACCATCCCTTCGTCAGTCTTAAGCCTCTTTGAATGATGTCGCAGAGCGTGCTCTCAAACTTCCCTCTGGCCATTATTACTATGTCATCCGCATAGCCTTGGCAGCGGATACCATTGTCAGAGAGAAGTTGAAGGAGTTCATCCACCACTAAGCTCCACAGAAGGGGTGATAGGACCCCTCCCTGCGGGCAACCCTTTGTTGTCTGAAGTTGTACCACGCTGTCTTCTACTCGGTTACAGCAATCCTTGTACGCAGGATCGCATCCACCCAATTGCAGATCGCTGGCTGCATGTTTCTCCTCTCCAGTGCCCTGCGCACTCCAGAGTGTGACGTGTTGTTAGACGCTCCCTCTATATCGAGAAAGGCGCAGAGCACTGATTCACCGCAATCGAGGGCCCCCTGAATCTCGGTTGTCAACTGGTACAGGGCTGTATCCGTGGACCTTCCAGTTCTGTATGCATGCTGACATGTGTGCAGGGGTATACTCCTCAGAATAGTAGACCTGATGTGGTTATCTATAATCTTCTCCATTGCCTTCAACACAAAGGAGGTTAAGCTTATTGGTCTAAACGACTTCGCTAGCGAGTAGTCTCTTTTACCCACTTTCGGAATAAAAATTACTCGCGCCCTTCGCCACATCTGTGGGACATATGCTTCCGTAAGACTGATTCTCATTATGTCCACGAGATGTGGTATTAAACTCTCACTGCCCTGTTGTACCATCACTGGCCGGATGTCATCTATCCCTGGAGCCTTGTAGCGCTCAAACGAGGCCAGCGCTCATCCGACTGAAGCCTGAGTGAAGTTAACTCTCGCCAGTCTCCAATCAGATGGTCGCGGCCTAGCTTGCTGGACCTCCCGCTCCGGGAAGTGTGCCAGCATCAAGGCAGTTGCCCTCTCCTCCCTAATATTGGTGTAGGTGCCATCTGCAAGCTTAAGCGCAAGCTCCGATTCAATGGTTCCTTTGGCTATAGCCTTATGTAACCTCGCGGCGGCCGGGGTATTCGAAATACCTTCACAGAAGGTTCTGAAACTTTCCCTCTTCGCCTTCCTAATCTCTTTGCTGTACTTTGTTAGACTAGCCGCATACTCTGCCCATCATCCCGTGCGCTTAGCCTTATTGAACAGCCTGCGCGTGTCTTTCCGAAGGGATGAGAGTACCCGAGACCACCACACTGTTTTCCCCTCCTTGGTTGGGTCTCGGGGCAGCTATAGTTAAAGGAATTAGTCATTATATCTGTTAGCCTATTAACTTTATGCTCTAATGCCATACATCCACCTTTATTGTGATCCCTCTCTAACCCGGGTAGGTTAAAATCAAGTAATTTCCTATAATTTTCCCAATTGGTGTTCCTTGGATTCCTCTTTAGAGTCAAGTCATGTAAACTGGAACTTTTTCAATAAAACTATTTCATTACAATTTAATGAAACATATGTATGTATGTATGTATATATTTACTTATGCACATACACATATATACGTACATACATATACATATCTATGAATTGTAGCAATTCATTAAATTGCATTAGTGTATGCATGCGCAGTCGGCTAATTTTTACATTTCCATTTGCCGACGGCATTTTGCATGCGCAAGAATTTCCTGTTGCTAAAAAATTGATGTACAATTAAAAGCGTTGTAAAAATATACTTACGTATGTAATACAATTATGTTGACATTATGTTATGTTATTAATTATGTT
>NW_023458557.1:68293670-68297450 GCF_013731165.1 Rhagoletis pomonella
GGTGGATTGAGAGACTGCAAAGTTATGACTTCGCTATTGAGCACCGCAAGGGAAGTGTCCACGGTAATGCTGATGCCATGTCCCGCCGACCATGTAGCCTGGAATGTAAACACTGCTCAAAAGCTGAGGGAAAAGAGGACATTATAGACGTCCGTCTAACGACAATAACACCAGCGGAAGAGTGGAAGGAAGAACAGCTACGAAAGTGTCAGCAGGAATATCCAGATCTGGAGCTTTTGATGCATGGACTGGAGGTGGACAGAAGGCCAACTAAGGAGCAAATGGCAGCGGAAAGCCCCATCGCAAAGGCGTACTGGGCACAATGGAACAGCTTAAAATTAATATCTGGCTGTTTGCACAGGGTATGGGAAAGCGAAGATGGCCAGTGCTCCCGCAGCTTGATAGTAGTTCCAAGGGTAAGAATTCCGGATGTACTCAAGGAATTCCACAATGGTCCTAGTGGAGGGCACCTGGGAATCACGAAAACCCTGGAAAAGATCAAGCAGAGGTTCTATTGGGTTGGTTGTCGGCAATCGGTCGCAGAGTGGATTGCTAACTGCGCGGAGTGTATTGCAGCTAAAGGGCCGAAATCCTGAAGTCACGGCCAGATGAAGCAGTATAACTCAGGAGCACCATTCGGGCGGATTGCCATGGATGTAGCCGGTCCATTTCCTTTGAGCGCACAATACAAACAAATACGTCCATGTGATTATGGACTACTTTAGCAAATGGCCGGAGGTATACCCGATTCCAAACCAGGAAGCTAAAACAGTAGCGGAGGTATTCACCTACAATTGGGTTGCGAGATACGGTGTACCTATAGAGCTGCACTCTGACCAGGGAAGAAATTTTGAATCGGTGGTATTCCAAGAGATGTGCCAGATACTGGGTATCCAGAAAACTCGAACAACGGCTCTTCATCCCCAATCAGATGGCATGGTGGAGCGGTTCAACCGAACTCTGGAAGAGCATTTGCGAAAGGTCGTGGACAAGAATCAGAAAGATTGGGATGTCCGCATACCCCTGTTCCTGATGGGATACCGGTCAGCAGTGCATGAAACAACGGGTAAAACTCCTGCAAGGGTAATCTTCGGCAGTGAGCTCCGGTTGCCTAGTGACCTGAAGTTTGGAGTAACTGGCGATGCAAGGAGAATTGGGAAAGAGACGTCCAACATCCTGGAAGACGAGTTGAGAGAAATACATGCTCTTGTGAGACGGCGAACTCAAATTATGAGTGACAAGATGAATGCCAGGTATGATAAGGCAATGAGGGTTTCCAAGAGGGAGACTTAGTGTTGCTGTACAATCCACAACGGAAGAAAGGTTTGTCCCCAAAACTACAATGCAACTGGGAAGGTCCGTATAAGGTCGTCAAACGGCTGAATGATGTAGTGTATCGAATCCAGACCCTTGGCAGACCAAGAAACAAGATGAAGGTGGTCCACTTGGAAAAGCTTGCAGCGTTTGGAACAGCAAGTGTGTCTGATCGGGACGATCAGACTTAGGTGGAGGGCAGTGTGACGAATACTGCGGCAACGCGAAGCGAACAACGAGAAATAGGCAGAATGTTCGAGGAATGACGTAGAATGTTCCACAAAGAGAAACGTCAAGTTGGATGAACACTGCGAACAGCGAGAGAAAGAGAATGAGCGATAAACTTCAGAGTATTGTAAAATTGTTTGTTGTACAATAAAGTTAATTGTACTACCATTTGGTCATCGGTAGCCTTTACTAACACTTAAACACTTAACAGCGATACGAACCGGATGATTTGGGAAATCCGGACGAGGGTTCAAGGATAATCGTAACAATATTCTCTGTTTTTCATCGTTTTTCGTAAAGCAAAAAACTGCAATATGTTTTTACCACGCGGTTCTGTTAAGCTGTGAAATTTGTTTCATTATGCATTTAATAAAGATTAAATTGCTGGTTGAATAAATAACGCCATAACTGGTGACCCCGACGTGACGAGGAAGACTTGGAGGCCTCCGCTGCTGAAATGTTATACGGCACAACATTGCGGTTGCCAGGAGAACTCATCACCAGCAGCCAAGAACAAGCACTCACGTCGCAATTCTTACCCAAAATTCGACAATACATGCAACAACTGCGTCCGGTTCCTGCAGCACATCACAGCAACAAAAAAACGTTTGTTCACAAAGACATTTACTCATGCAGACACGTTTTCCTTCGCAGCGACCACATTAAAAAACCACTCCAACCTCCGTATACAGGACCACATAGAGTAATAAAACGTATAAGCGGTCGCGTGTTCAACATCGAAATCAACGGCAAGCCTCAAAACATTTCAATCGAGAGGCTTAAGCCTGCGTTCATGGGGAGAGAACTCACCCAGCCAACAATGGTTCTAAGGAGTCATACTCGCAAGTCAGCACCTTGCGATGAACGTATAAATCGTCAGACATCACTAGGGGCAGGGTAGCTGTGGCAGCACTAAAGGCAATCATGCATAATTTTTGACACTCTCTCTTTTTCATCGTTTTTCGTAAAGCAAAAAACTGCAATATCTTTTTACCACGCGGTTCTGTTAAGCTGTGAAATTTATTTCGTTATACATTTAATAAAGTTAATCAAATAATAAATAACCCCATATATATTCAAAATACATCGGATTGTATATACTTATGTATATTGAAAAAAGAGAGATACGATAAGAAAATGTACCCAAAATTCAGGAGCGGATGAAAAATTCTTATTGAAAATATTTCGCATGTATAAATTAAAAAATATATCTCTTGCAAATCTCAATTGGCATAGAAGAAATACGACGTCCAGGCTTTATTAGATTCGGCCAAAATTTCCTAAGCGGTTACAGCGCTAAACAGGGATGATAAATGCGTTTTTAATTTTGTACTGGCAAAATAAAATTTACCAAATCAGCCGAAAAAGTACCAACATATATGTTTTTAAATTAGGTAAATTTCTCTATAGATACGTTCGTTTAAAATCGCCAGTAAAACATGCCCAGCAACAAATTCCTATGAAAGGGTGAAATGGCAACAGTGCAGGCCTTTGGATCACTGTAGCGTTTTCCAATGCAGGGAATACTTGAAAATTGCTCAAGGTCCGGGTGCCCCCTGACCTCATTCGGTCTACTTCTGGACAAATGGGCGTTAAGTCAGCTAAGGGCGTGCGCTGGCAAAGACCTTGGAGTGCAAGGTGGCTAAGTCCTTCTGGTCACTTGTGGACCGGCGGCGGTCCAGTGAACTCGTAAGACCAAGCAAGTTACACTTCTCACTTCTGGTGGGAGTTCTAACTGGTCTTTTTTTTTGACGTTGAGGTGGGGTAAAAAATGCCTTCGCCCATATAGGGACCGTCGTCCCTACGTGTGTGGTGTAGCCACTCCTCCTCTCCTAAATTCTTCACCTGCCCCGGCACTACTATTGCATTACTTCGGGGCAGGGATCCAAGACGGTATCCTGAAAAGGACTCACATTCTGTTACTCTCCCTGCGTCCAGGGCCGCCATTCTATTTTATAAAATTTGTGGCGCTGGTGTGCAATTGTTGCAGGTTTATGCCGTAGCAGTATTATGTTACGTCGTGATGATGATGTTCAGGAACTCTTTCCATTTCTCGCCGTTTCTTTTAATCACGTCTTCGACAATGTTTGCTACCGCATTCCAATAATCTACGTCTGACATCATTTTCTCTATAATATTTCCAGTCGTGTATGCTCCGATTGCCCGATCTAGCGCATATCTTTCATTATGCCATCGTTCGTACTTAAAGAACGTGTGCTCTGCGTCGTCAAATACTTG
>NW_023458557.1:68297550-68314419 GCF_013731165.1 Rhagoletis pomonella
GCATGGCACCTGTTATACAGGTGCTCGCCAGTCGCTGCAGCCTGGAAAGCGACGCCCTCACCGTGTTGAGGGCAGCCCGCTCGGATCATGCCACTGCTCCATATGTAACAATTGGCCTGACAATCATTGTGTACATCCATCGTAGGATGTAAGGGCTGCACCCCCACGATTTGCCGGCCAGTCTCCTGCACACCATTAAAGCTCTTGTGGCTTTTGTTACAGCGTACTCAATGTGCTTATTCCATAGCATTTTGCTGTCGAAGATGACTCCTAGATACTTTACTTCATTGCACATTTCTATCTCTATGCTTCCTAATGTTATAGGGTGCATTCCTGGAAAGTTTCTTCTCCTAGTAAAAGGAATAATGGCTGTTTTGGTGGGGTTTATGTTAAGGCCCACCGTGACATACCATCTTTTAGTTAGGATGAGTGCTCTTTGTACAATGTCGCAGAGGGTGCTTTCAAATTTGCCCCTCGCTATAACTACTATGTTTTCCGCGTATCCTTGACACAAAATGCCGTTGTTGGATAGTAACTCAAATAGTTCGTCTCAAGTATTTAGTTCGTCTTCGGCCATAAGCCGTCCACCCCAGGGGTCTTATAGAGCTCAAACGAATCGTGGGCCCATCGTACGGTCGGCCAGGTGAACAGGCATTTTGCCGTCCTCCAGTCCTCCGAGGCCGGTTTATGATATTCATCACTATCCTCTGCTACCGGAGTCAATGCTCCTGGGAAGTGGGTGGTCAGAAGGGCCAGGGCCCTCTCTTCCTCACATTTAGTGTAGCTGCCGTCTGCTAGTTTTATCGCGATATGGTTTTCACCTGTACTTCTAACTAGTGCCCTGTGCAATCTGGCAGCCTCCGGGGTGGAGGTGATTCCTTCACAGAACATCTTCTTCGCGAATCTCTTTATTATAGGTGGTCAGGGCTGACAAATAGTCATCCCAATTCCCAGTACGTTTCGCACGGTTAAAGAGTTTTCTGACCTCTTTCCGGTGACCTGAGAGGTTGAAGTTCCACCATGGGTTTCTATTCTGACCTTTTGGTGAAGTCAGCCGGCAGTTTGATGTATAGGCATTCGTTATTGCCTCATTTAAGCTGCCGACCTTAGCCTCCAATTCCACCTATCGCTTAGCCCTGTTCTCTACGTTTGTGGTGGTTAGGTTTGCCTGTAGTAGTCTGTGATAACTGTTCCAGTCGGTCTTCCTAGGATTCCTACAGGGCATGACTCTATTCATGGAGATCTCTAGGGAAAACTGTATGATCCTATGATCCGACATCGAGGGCTCTGAGGAGAGCCTCCAGTCCGAGATCAAATTATCCGCCCAGGTGTTCCCAAGGATAACGTCCAGAACTTCCTCTCTTACCCTAATTACAAAAGTGGGTTTATAACCTACATTGCAAATACTTAGGTCCTTACTTAATATAAAGTCTAGTAGAAGCTCACCCCTTTTATTGGTGTCAGTGCTGCCCCACTGTACATTATGTGCGTTGGCATCACATCCAAAAACCAATGGAATGCGCAGCTTCTCGCTGTACTCTACCAGTCCTCTGACTTCCTCCGGTGGTACGGCGGCATCCCCAGCGAAGTACGCCGAAGCAAAACTACTTCTCTTGCCTGTCCGTGGAGATTCACCGTTAGTTGAATTGCCACCATATCTCTCGTTAGAAACTCTGAAATGCAGAAGTAATTAGTCTCCTTCTTTAACATAACACAAGCTCTTGGGTTATCACATGATAAATCCCAGATTACCTTGATAGACTTCTCCGTCAGGCCCTTCACCTGACCTTTATACACCCACGGCTCTTGGACTATACCCAGATCCTCCGAAGTGAACTTTCTTGCGATAACTGCAGATGCAGCAACCGCGTGATGGAGATTAATCTGGGCAATCCTAAGGCGTGGTGTTGTCTTCATTTTTTGCTCGGGACCATCGGCTCGTCTACTTCTGAGAGCATTAGGTCCTCCGGTTCTCTGCCAGGGCTTTGAAGGTTCAAGCCTTCTGCCAGCTCCCTGGTCGACGGCACATCTTGTTGAGCTGCCCGTCCTGTAGTATCTGTCGTCGAGGTGGCTGCCGCGGAGGTCAAAGGCCCTTCCACGCGGTGCTCGTCGACAATTTTGTCTCTGTCACTTGCTATCGCTGAGGCAGCTGCGGAGGTCGAAGGCCCTTCTACGCACTGCTCATCGACGGCCATTGCCAAGTCTGTTAATGCCTCGCCAGTTGGCGTCGTGTGGGCAGCGTCCCCAGGAATTCTCTGCTTCCTTGGCTTGACGAGGACGTTGCCGTACCTGTAATTGAGCCTAAAGCTCTGCCGTCTCATACTGCAGAAGGAGTCTTCATCGACAGCCACATTCAGCCGTAGGTCCTCAACTTTTGCCTCCATGACTCTCCAGAGTGATGTGTTGAGGCTCTCATTCTGAGCTCCCAGGAGACCCAGTGCATAGTCCTGGCCCCTGTCTATGCTCCATGGGAGGAAGAGGGTGACATTATGGGTTGGTGGTATGCCATCCCCGCTCCTGGTGTAAAGCGCCGGCCCATCCCACCCGTTGAGCGACGGCACTGTTTGTCTCAGCCATTGGGCAGTTCCCTCGTCTCTGCAGTACACCAATAGTAGGCCCGGTCTGAAGTAGACGCCCATAAAAATAAGTGGGCGGGTCCACCCCCTCAGAACCTCATCCATAATGATGTCCTGCAGTCATGTGAGTTGCTCTGGAGTGAGAGACATGGCGGGGCACTCTTGGGGTAGCACCGCTATTCTTGTTACTCTCATTGCATCTGCGTAGCTCGATTGCTGGTCGTGGTTAGCGACTCCGTGCTCATTTTGTCTATGGCCGCTTTTCAGATCGCTGTTTCTCGGAGGCGACCCCGGCGGGTGATCTCTACGCTGCTTTGCAGGTTGCTTTTTTGTTGCTGTTGGCACACGTTGGTTGCCGGTGGTTTTGGCAGCTGGGCCTTTCGCTCTACTGGTCTCTCGGCTCGGCTCCGTGCAAAGTCAGGACTCATGCCTCTTGCCTGGTATCGAAGGTACCGTTCTACTCCAGCGCCGCTGAGACCCCTTCTTCGTGGGTCATCTCGTGCACCTGGTTTCCCTGGATCGGGAGCTACTGGTCCGCGCCGGCGTCTGGGTGCTCTTTTCTCCTCTGTTGGTCTGCGCTGCTCGCTTGTATACCGGTGTGAGAGTTGGGCGAGGTCATGCGGCCCTCAGTCCTTCCTCCATCCTCTGTGCTTGTTTAGTGCGAGAGGGCGAGGTCTCGGCCCTCGCGCTCGTCTATTTCGTCCGTGCGGTGATGCGTGTGATGTGGCGAGGTCATTCGACCCTTAAGCCTGCCCTCACCCTTCGTGTGCTGGTACATGCGCTGAGGCGAGGTCTTGCGGCCCTCAAGCCTATTCTTCTCGTTAGGGTTGTGTTGCGTAGGGCGAGGTAGGGAGGGGGGTCGACTGTTTATATCCCTGGTGTTCGCAAGGTGGTGGACACGAGGTGGCGTGGATCCTCTGCTGTCAATATGACGCTGTTTGGCGTTCAGTTGTTTGTCATTTCATCTAGGCGAGGTTCCAATGCCCTCGAGCCTACCCCATAAGGTTCCATGCTCGCGTGCATATGATGGCGAGGTTGTCCTGCCCTTAAGCCTGATGTTACCTCCCACCTGTTTGTGGCGCTTGCGGTGTGATGCGATGGTCCAATGCCCATCTGAGCTACTGTCGGAGTCGGCATCCGGATGCTTGCGGTTGAGTCTCCTTGCAGGCGCAGACCGTGACTGCGGTTCGGAGTGATGATGGGAGTGCGAAGGCGAGGTCATATGGCCCTCAAGCCCTCTGCAATCATTCCCGTATAGCTGCGCTGCGCCTAGGGAAGGAGTTAAATCTACCCTCTGGCTTTCTTCGTGGGTCTTCGCGTCGATGATGGTCGCGATAAGGCGAGGCCGTTCTGCCCTCCAGCGCTCCGCGCGTGCTGCCTTCCCGTAGCTGGTTGTCGCAATATGTTGAGGTCAGCCTGCCCTCAATCCTCAAGTGTTGGGGTTGGGAATCTACTTGCTGCATGGCGAGGGGAGGCGGGGTCGTACTGCCCTCTAGCCTCCTGTGTGTGGGCAGTTGGCGGTGGTCCCGGTACGATGAGGTTCTTCTGCCCTCTAGCCCTCCGCGCGCGTCTTCCCGTTGCTGAAAGTCGCGATATATTGAGGTCGGCCTGCCGACAATCATTGATTGCTGGGACACCATATGCTGCGTGTTGAGGGGAGGCGAGGTCATACTGTGGTTACCACTATGGGGCGAGGTCGTTTTGCCCTCAAGCCCTTTATGCGGGAAGTCATAGCTCCGGGCGTGTTGAGGCGCTGTTTCCGCCTGTGTGGCAGCTAGTTACCTGTAGTTGATGTCTCGGTGGTGGGATGGCCGTTTCCGCTGGGATCCAGCAGTGAGGTTGGCCTCCGAACTGCTATCTGAGTCGCTTCTTGGTCGTCTGCGTCCTCTCGTTCTTTTGCTTGCAAGTGAGGGCTCAGTTACCTCAGGCTGTTTGTCAGCGCTTCTCTCGGCGGGTATGTGCTGTGTGCTGACGGTAGGTGGGCTCAGTTGCTGGTTAGTGGACCGAGTTTTGTTCTCCTCGGTGTTTCGCCGATCTTTAACCTCTGCTGGGTTCGTCAGGCTTTTGCTGATGTTCGTCTCATCTGCATTGGTGGGGGGCTTTAACCCCCTCGTTTTGGCCTGGTCTGCCCCTACTGGATGAGGGGCGGTCATCGTCTCGGGCGTATTCTGCGAACAGCTCCGCTTCTTCCGGCGTTAAGTTTTTCAGGCTATCCAGCCATCTTGTTTGTATTTTTGTTCTTTTTGTGGTTCTTCATCTTGTTCGTACGACCACCTTCTTGTCGAGGCAAGTTCAGTGGTCTAAGTATAATACCGGGGATCTCATATCGTCCGCCGTGGTAGCGCCCCTTGCCACGGTAAGGCCACCGTTACTCCCTGAGGCGGCCCGGTATCAGGAAGGCGCCGTTATATTACAGCCGGATTGTTGACCCCCCTAGCTGCAAACCCTCCAATGGGCACGGTGTCGCATGACACCCTGAATTAGGGGGGTGGCAGTTCTTGGTCACTGTCCATCAGCGGGTCGCACCAGGGCAGTGCAGCGCGCCCGTACCATACCTGAGAGGTGAGTGGTCGTTTATTAAGCACCACAAACACCGCATTATTTGCGGAAATGCTTGTCTGAATGCGGTGCACCCCATTATACGAGCACTTAATCAAATTTAAATACAGAGGATATGTGAGATGTATTTTCATTAATTCCATTCATATTTATTTCATTTACCCAACATAACTTTTTATATACATAAAATAAATATTACACATCTTTATACGTATCACACAATTTCAACAGCAAGTAGGTACTTACATATATGCTTTTAGGGTCCCTATTATGAGTTGCATTCGATCTTCGACTGTGGTCGAAAGTGCTGATTAAACGAATTTTTATTTGGTATTATGGCGCTCATTCGATGAAGAATAGCGCTATTGTGAATTTCGCTTGTTTAGGTTGTTCACAATAGTATATTTTTCACTGCTGAGAAGCTTTGTTTACAAATCGAGCAAACTAAATAGTGTGCTTATACATATGTACATATGTAAATTTGTGCAAACTAAAATGAAACAAAAAAGAAAGCGAGTTTATAAAAACGTGGTAAAAAAAAAAAATAAAATTTAATTAGTACAACGGAGTTCTGATTGGACGATTCGTCAGAGGATGAGAGCTTAGAAAACTGGCCAGGAGCAGAAAACGTTTAAGAGAGTTTAAGTGTAGTCTTTCGAATATATTTTGACATACAATATATTTAAGAAATTGTATGATCCAAATCTATTATTAAAATATGTATATTAAAACTATAAAGAGCTCCATGATTTTGTTCTCACTGATCGTGCCAACAGCATATTGGGATTTTCTTTCATAAGTAAAGCCACGACTTTCGAGCTTGTGTTTAGTATTCACGACGTTAGAACTCCATGAAATTAATGAAAATTGTTTAAAATTAGTGTCTAGCCGCCAAAAAGTAAGAAAACAAAAGCAAAATCGTAAATTTTTCACAATTTTTTAACATTCGATACACCAATGAAAGCAAAATTCTATTCGACACAAAATTCGATACTCAACGAAAATTTCGACACGCTTGCATAGCCAGCGAAGATCGAAAATCGAATGAAACTCATAATAAGGGAGTAGATTACTTAATTCATTTAATCCCATTTCGTATATAGTGTCGGGAAAATAAATAGAATCGCGACATCTTGACAACTTTTGACTGTTTTTATTTTGTTTGTTTAACGTTTCTTAGTTTTGTATAAAAGTATATTGTAGTTCATTCCTAAAGATGTAATAATAAAACAACCGCACTTATTCGATGTCAATTTACGACTGACTGTATAGGCTTCGTTATGCATACTTGGCGTTGCTTGAAGTTCTGAACACATTGAAAACGACGAGCTACCGACCACAGCTTCCAATTTGTCATCTTTATTATCTAAGCGCTTTGTCGATGGCAACATGATTTCTTTGAACGCGGCAGCGACATCATGAATTTGTATGAGTTTGACATAAAAGAAGAGGAAGAACCTTATCTGTCGCCAGAAAAATAGAAATAGATCTAATCTGGCCACAACCACAGCCGTCGCGTAGCCCGGTCGTCGCCAAAATAATTATCTACATAAGAGTACGTGTTAAAATAATTTGACAGCTGTGGTTTGTAGCTCGTCGTTTTCATTGTGTTCGGGCTATGAGAGTTGTCACATAAGGAATCTGTTAAATGAGCTTCGCGTGTAAGCGGTTACCCAACGCACAGTATTACATACGTAAAAGTCTGTAGGTTTTTGATTTCTACGTAAAAATGGTATAGCAGTGCATGCAATGCCAAGTATGCATAACAGAGCCTTATTTCATGTCCAACACTAATAAAAGCGCAAACAGTCAACGACGTAGCGTAGATGTAGGTTACCGCAGACAAGATCTACCTTATAGGATTCGCGTTTTAACGAAAACTCACGACGCACGGCGGTGACGTTGCCATTGCTTCTCTCTCCCTCTATCAACAGTAAATTTGATACGCTGCTACGTACATCAACGTACGTTTACGCTACGTTGCTGACTGTTTGCGCTTTAAATACTATGTGATAACAAGTAGGGACACGATATCGAACCGAAAGTATCGATATAATACTCATTTAAAGTATCGCAGTAAAAATGTCTGGTACCAATCAAATATCGATACAAAACTCAAAAAATTAAATCTGAATATTGGTCTCATTTTCTAATAAAAAATTAACACTTTGCACATTAATACGTACATCACTGAAGACGCGCCACATTGCAACCTAAGATAGTAGACATTTCTGGGCTTTAAAGCGCAAAATATATCCATGTTGCTTAACATATAAATTCCAAAGTAAGTAAAAAGGTTATAGTACGACAGAGATTTGCAAATAATGAAACCTTAGCTAAGGCTAAAACTCATGTCTTATTTGCATAACAAATTTGTTTAAAAACAATATTAACAAGAAAACTTTCACTGGTCAAAGCGACATCGCAAAAAAATTTAGAAAAAAGGTTTTTCTTAACGGCGATGGCCCCTCTGCAGGCAATGTCAAACCTCCGAGGGTATTTCTGCCATGAAAAACAGCTTTTCATGAAAATACAATAACCGTTCGGAGTCGGCGTAAAACTGTAGGTCTCTCCACTTTGTGTGAAAACATCAAGGCGCACGCCACAAATCGGATGAGAAGCTCGGCCAAACACTAACATATGTGTAAGTGCCAATCTATTATTATTATTATTACTACAAAAAGATTTATACAAATAGTTTTGCCCAATTCCAGAGTTTTTAAGTTTTGACGTTTTCATTTTATTTTCTAACAATTTGTCATAGAAATGTCATGCCACGCTAGATTGGAAATGCCCAATACAATATACCATTATTCACATTAACTTTGTAATGTACATTTACGATTCGATACGATACAAGAGTTCTGGTACCCAATTCCAAAATATATCGTTTGAAAGCTATCGAGTAGAAATTATCGGTATCGAATGGCAAAAATGTCGATGCAGTATCGTATTGTTTTTCGTGTCCCTAATAACAAGAATGATAGTATACAAGATTTCGCATTCCCGGTGGCGATGAGATTTCTCAAGTAAAAGTAAACAAAGCCGAATGGGAGGAGAAAAGAAACTTTCAAACAGTGAATTTTCTCAATTTCTCAATATAAAATTTTCGTCGCGAAACGTGGTTTTATTGTGTAAAAATGCAAAATATATGATTTATAAAAAGAACTAAAAAATAAATTGTAAAAGATCGGAGATTTTTGTGAAAGTATTAGCACGTTACAGTGCGTCTAAAGTTTTTAAGGCGTTGTTTACTTTTACTTGAGAATTGTCAAAATCGGCAAAACCCAAGTTAAAAGTTTTGGGAAATGTTTAGTAGCGCCCACATCGTTTTTAGGGTGGGGCGGAGACCCCCAAACCCTCCCCACTAGAAAGGGGACAGTCCCCGATTTCTAAAAAGGCGTATTCCCCCCTTGGGCTCCTTCCACAGTCCCCTAGGGAACCATTTGAAAAAGGGGAAAAAATAGAATTTTCTTAGGCAAACTGAGCAGTTTGAAGTGGAATATGACCCAACTAACAGAAAACATGGGATTATTTAATAAAAGAAATTATGCCAAATTAGATATCGGACGATTTTGAATAAAGAATAAGAAAGTTAATTAAAAATAGAAAAAACAAGTTTTTATAAAAAAAATGTTCTTTTTAACAAATGTATTTTTGCGTAGAATTCCTTTCTGCGTAGGCGGCCTTCGGCCGCACTTAGGGATTATAACCCTCAGGCAGTAGAATTCTCCTTTCTGTGCTGCCAAAGAAGGGGGGGCTGATAGGCGGCCTTCGGCCGCACTTAGGGATTATAACCCTCAGCAGTAGAATTCTACTTTCTGTGCTGCCAAAGAAGGGGGGCTGAACACCTTTTGCAGATAACATCTTTCTGCGTAGGCGGCCTTCGGACGCACTTAGGGATTATAACCCTCAGGCAGTAGAATTCTCCTTTCTGTGTTGCCAAAGAAGGGGGCTGAACACCTTTTGCGGAGAACACCTTTCTGCGTAGGCGGCCTTCGGCCGCACTTAGGGATTATAACCCTCAGGCAGTAGAATTCTCCTTTCTGTTTTGCGAAGAAAAGGAGCTGAACACCTTTTGCAGAGAACACCTTTGTATATGTTAAATGCTTACTGGGTTATATCCTATCTTCTTTTGTCTCTCATTCTTTTGCATATTTTGGAGTTTGACAGCTGAACTCCGCCATTTAATTTGCATATGGGCATTCCCATGGTGGCGCACGTAACAGTCGTACGATTTCAATGTGATACAAAAAACGAATACCATTTGTTTTCTTTAACTTTTTTGGGCCATTGTATAGCACATAATTAGCTCTATATTTAACCGAAAAATGAAATCAATCGAACTGCTTGGTCCTGAAATATAAGCATTTAAAGAGAGTGTCGATACGTCACAAAAAATTGAAGTTGATTTTTTCTTTTCTTACAAAATCGCAAAACTCTGCGAATTGTGGATGGCTATTTTCATGAAACTTATTTTAATATGATTTGGAGCAATTCTAGTTGTTTTTAGAGTTTTTTGTATTAATGCAAATCGTTTCAATTCTCTTTTACAACCCCAAGTGTGAAACGTGACGTGACGTGGCGTCACGTGACATAAATTTCCATCGTTATATTTTTGTTAATATTGCTTTTAAATGAATTTTCAACGCAAATAAAACATGTATTTTATGTAGAATATACTTTATATTTTGACTTCAGCGCCAATTCAGGGCTAATTTATTACAAATCTATGATTTATTATGTTTCAACCACATACGCCAAATTCGAACCAAATCGGACTATAAATACGGTTTTTCGAAATATCTCAACCTTGGCACCACCTAGGAAGACCATTTTATGCGCACATGATTCTACTTACATAGCAAGTATATATTTTAAAAAGCAGACAAATCGGCCCGTAAATACGTTAGATATAAAACTTTTATTTTTTTTGTCGTGGTGGACCTTCCGCTGGAAACACCCATATGCAACCAAAGTCAGACGCGTGATTTTGAAGGTGTTTTTATTTAATGAATTCTGATTAATTGATTAATATTAAAGTCGTAAAGCAAGTTATAACTAATCGAGTGAAGTGTAAAGTGAAGGGGAATACAAAAATGTATTGGTGAAGTGGTTGCTTTAAGGAGAATAGGAGTGATATATGTACGCTAATTTCCGAATTTTACAAAAAAGGACATAATTCAAACCCAATTTGTAAATAAATTAGTGACCAAAATTTACAAAAGTGAGTGTAAAATAATGCGTAGACCCTTGACTATAAGTATGTGGAATTTTTCTTTGGATCGGGCCACCCCTTTGGACGGAATAGCCCGATATAGTTGTGAGCGCTACTAAACCCCACCCAAAGTTTTTCGTAGAGATTCTAATTAAAAGATTTGCAGTTTAGGCGAAACTTTTTTTTAATTTTAGTAAAAAGTTCGATCCAAAACTGGAGATCTACCACAAAAAATTTTCATTAAGTCCGATCACTGGATTTGAGCTATAGAATGACCTAGAAAATTGAGATAGAGAATAAAGAATAATAAATTGAATAAACTGACGAGCTTAACTAACGGCTGATATCCAAATTAACCCTTTGATGGTTGGGCATAATATAACAATTATATACTTGAAGCTTACTGTAGGTGAACAATGAGTGAGATAGTATCTTATTACTACAATTCGGTCATTCTGACCTTGAGATCACTCGATCTCTTGTACTTTTTAAGTTATGCATTTGCCTAACCAAGACCGTATATTTGCAACAGCCCATACCCCTTTGTATGGTATTCTAGATTGTTGAAACCCTTCAACATCCTCCAATACATATCGGTCATTGCGTAAAACTTTACAAATTGTATATGGGCCTTTAAATTTAGGAATCAACTTTCTACAAACTCCTGCTGTTGAGCCGAAATTTTTAACTAAAACGTAATCACCTTTTTTGTACTGGTTCGCAACCCTCCGATTACCATTAACGTTAGTATTATTATAAGACTGTAAATGTTTTTCGTTTTCCAAGGCTTGCATACTAATTTCTTTATGATTTTCTTGAGCGTTTTGTTTTCCTTCAATCAACTCTTCACTGACAAAATCTACAGATTGCCCTCGTTGTTTAACGCCAAAAAGCATAACACTCGGATATTGTTTTATTGTCCTATGAATATTATTGTTAAGTGCAAATTCAACTGTTTCTATTACATTGTTCCAATATATTTTTCGTTCGGGTTCGCATAATTTAGCTTCGTTCGCTTGGGGAGACCCTGTCGCTACTTTTACATGCTGAATCAGGGATGATAAATGCGTTTTTTAATTTTGTACCAAATGGCAAAGAAAAATGTACCAAATCAGCCGAAAAAGTACAACATATATGTTTTTAAATTAGGTAAAATTCGTTCGTTTAAAATCTCCAGTAAAACATGCCCAGCAACAAAATTCCAGTATAGTATGCGAACAGAAAGTTTGCAGAAACCTTCAAGCTCTCTGAACATCTGATGAAATTTTAGTTTTCATTCAAAAATGTAAAAAGAAAAAATTCTCCATCAACCTATAGTTCAGGCCTCCGGATCACTGTAGCGTTTTCCAAGCAGAGATAGCCGCTATACAGGAGGCTTCGGATTGCTTGCTCTCCAGTGTATTACCTCTACAATGCAGGGAACACTTGAGGAATTGCTCAAGGTCTGGGTACTCCCCTGACCTCAAGCGGTCTACTTCTGGACAGATGGGCGTTTAGCGTGCCCATGGGCAAATACCTTGGAATGCAGGGCGGCTAAGTCCTTCTGGTCACATGTAGACCGAGGGCGGTCCAGGGAGCTCGTGGGCAAGTAACAGTTCTCACTTCTGGTGGTCATTGCGTGATAGGTACGCATGCAGTAAGGCTGAATATCATCGATGACCATGAATAACTATAGTTTAAAAAGGCCATCAAACCCCTTAGAATTCAGTTCTGAGCACATGAACCTCATTTTGTGAAGTTGTACTCTAAGTATCAATATCGAGGCAAGCAACAAAAGCATTCAAGTAGGTTTATTAAGTGCAAGTAACACAAAACTTTACAAAAAAGGATTGGATTCAATGCAATCGAAGTTTCAGACAAATATTTTGCAAAATATTTAGTCTTTTCACCGTTTTATATTATGACAGCAACTGTTTATTGATTTTAGCAAGTCTTTCGTTTTTAATACACACCACGTCTTGTAAGAAGTGGAAAAAGATGAGTATATTTTCATCCACAAACATTCAAATTTTCAAGTATACATAGTGGTATTTCGACAGTTTGGCGCAGTGCCGTATTTTGACAAAATTGTATCAAAAATGTCGATGTAGTACCAATGTACTTTTGAGATTCAAAATGTACCAAAAAAGTACAATTGTACCATCAATTTCATCAATGTGCTGAATAAATATGTTCTGCCTCCATGAACTTCATAAAATCATTCGACGTAAAACAGCTGCCTCGATCTGATATTATTGTTTTTGGTCTAGTAAGAGCGAAAGTAATCTTTAACCGCATTTATCACCTCTTTGGTACTCGAATATGTGCTTCTTTGAACGCCAATTGTCTATTGGTCCAAAACGATCTATATGTACCGCTTCGAATGGATTACCTGTTTTAGGAATATTGTGTAGAAATCCCTCCTCCTTTCCGTGCTTTGCCTGAAAACGCTATACACTTTAAACAATTTTGAATGTGGTTAGACGTCTTACCTTACGATATTGAGGCTATGCTGAAATGTTGTAGCTGTAATTTTTAGAGCTTCACGAAAACGCTTATTGCACGAGAATTAATGAAGCGATTTCAAAGAAAAGTGTGGCATTTCAAAGATAAAATTCCAAACCTATAAACACATACATTTCTGTAAGTAACCGATTCGGTGTCTGTCCTAGAAACAACGGTAATTATTGCTCTATTTTGGGGTCAATTCTGGGCCTTTAAAGTGCTAAAGCTGCTTATGATTTGCAGATATAACTTTCATTTTCGGGATATAGATTCTTTATAGAATAGAGATATTATCGTGTACAGATTTTATATAATTGTAAATGTAGAATTCGAGAACCAGATCTGTGTTCTAACGTACAGTAAAACCCGCTTAAGTACCTCACGAAAAATTTCTGCTTTTTGAGGTACTTAGGCGGGTTGGGTACTTAAAAGAACCTCGCTGCGGGTACTTAAGCGAACATATTACTGATGTAGTTACATCTTCCTGTTAACTTACATAACTACTTGAATAACAACATTTAATGAAGTATACACAGTTTAAAACCAAAATCGTAGCATTATTTAAACACAAAAACTTATTTAGCGGGGTTCACTGTATAATCAAAATTTTGCAACTCGAATGCCCACCTCGCTATTCTGGGATACAATTCTTTTTTGTTTAGTGTCATAGTTAATGAATTGCAATCTGTGACTATCTTAAATTTAAGGCCTTGGAGGTATACACGGAACCGCTGAAGCGACAAAGTTTCAGGCTCAAAGCCATGGTATTTCGATTTTGCATCACTAGTTCGTTTTGAAAAATAAAACACAGGGTCAATTCTACGGTCCCCCTTCCGTTGCATTAATATTGCTCCAAATCCCAGAGCGCTCGCATCACAGTGCAATTCTGTTTCATGATTGGGATCATAAATAGCTAATATTAGCGCGCCCAACAGCTTTTGTTTCAATAACTCAAAACCCTTTAACTCTTCTTTGCCGAAATGAAACGTTTTGTCTTTTCGTGTCAGATCATACAACGGTTTTGGTTTTACCGAGAAATCTTTTATAACCCGCCTAAAATACGAGCACAACCCTAAGAAACTTTTGCACCGGCTGTACTTTTGTTGGCACTGGAAAATTTTTAATCGCTTCCAAGCCCTAATCGTCAGCTTAAATTCCATCCTGGGTGTAGCCCAAATATTTGGTATCATGTTGCAATAATTCGCATTTGTCTATTCTCAAATTTAAATTGTTGACGGCCAATCTTTGAAAAACCTCCGCTAATATATCAAAATCTTCTTTCATGTCTTTTGTTGCGATCATTATATCATCTTAATATATTATTACTTTACCTTCTTCTATCAGAAAAAATTTTGTTTACGAAACGCTGAAATGTTGACGGTGCGTTTTTTAGTCCAAAAGGCATTCGCAAAAATTCGAACTGTCCCAATGGTGTTACAAAAGATGTATATTTAATTAAATCTGAATGCATATGGGCAAATCTAAAAAACAGGTAACATTGTTGTTATTTAGCTTAATTTTAACTGTTGGAAACTATATCAAGCTGGTTGCTTTTGGATATCATTCATTGATGTATACTTGAAGCCTCAAAACAAATTTTGATCAATTTGCTGCATAACTTTTGATTTATAGGTGTTCAAATTTAAAAAAAATAATGAAAACAAGTGAAGTTTTTATGTAATTTTTAAGAGGGGCAAAATTAATTATGTCATAACTTTTGAAGCACACCATATTCTGACTTGAACTTTAATGGGCATTTAGCACTTATGTGTATACTTCATATGTAGTACGTAAGAAAAGTGTGCACTACAAAATAACGAAATGGCAAGTAACTCAAAGTTTGTAACTCCACATTTCACAATTTTCAAAAGTTTCGGTTTATCGCTTATAGTTTTTGAAGCATTTAAATTTAAGAACTTCTTAAGTATGTGTTGTATTCTACAAACAATTACGAATAATTTGATACCTTAGCAAGAGGTGTGCCTTCAGAATAAACCAACTTTTAAAGATAAAATATTCTGCGATCTTGAGTGTAATTTTTTTCCAAAAATATCTTAATTGAAGGCACATTTGGAAAATACGTCGAAACGATCTAAATTTTTTTAAACCTACTAGTCCTTATAACGTTGCATGTACCTGTAAAACGCTTCAAAAAAATGTATCTAGAAGTGTGTAAAAACCCCGATTTAAAATCATCGAAATCGGTTCACTCTAAAATCTAAGTCCCATACAACTGATTGTCCAGAGACGTTGTTTTGCCTTATAAGTCCTCCAATTAAGCAGGTCAAAATTTAGTATAGGCTCACTTTAACATATAGCACGCATACAATTTATTAATCAGATATGAAGTTAGTGTTATAGCGGAAAAACACATATTTGAATAATCAGTTGTATTGGAGCTATACGTTAAAGTGCACCCATTTCGATAATTTTAAGGAATAATTAAGGTAATATTAAAAAACCGATATGTGCAAAATTTTAGTAAAATAACTTCAAAAGAGTTATTTATAAAATAGTTAAAATTTAATCAAATCTTTAAATACCGTTATCTCGTAAACCGGAGCCAATCTGGTAAAACGGGGGATGCCATTGAATTTAAACGTCCCGATTAGGTGAGTTCACCTTTCAAAATCTCTGCTCAAAATTTACAACTTGAACACAGTAATTTGAACCCAGCTTATTCTTTTGTTTTCTATTTCATGTTTATTCCTCGTCTAACTTTTGAAGCACTTGATGGAAATGAATTACACTTATAACAATCGATTTATTAAGAGAACACGAATAAAATGATATGTAAAATATCACCTATATTACCTGCTCACAAATTTAAAAATACAAATTTCTTTTTGGAGGTGTACTTTTTTTAGATTTGCCCATATACACTTGAAAAAATCCATTCTTCAGATCCAGTTTCGTAAACAAACTTTTATTTGCCATCCTATCCAACAAGTCGTCAATAATAGGAATGGGGTAATTATCTTTGGCTGTTATTTTATTAAGTGTTCGATAATCGACACACATCCTATTGTCTCTGGTCTTTTTACGCACCAGTACAATCGGTGATATGAATTCCGACTTACTCGGCCTAATGATTTTGTTTCCAAATATTCATCCAATAACTTTTGTAACTCATTTTTCCCAGTGTATGATAACCGTCTCGGAGGACAGTTGAAAGGTTTTACACTTTCGATAATTAACTTCATTTCGCATTTAACATTCGGCTCAGTGGAGCGCTTCGTATTTTTATAATATGTATTAAATATATATATAGTTTTTCTACATCGTAACGACTTGTATTAGTGTCTACTTTAAAGTTTAAATTTTCATCGTCAATATTAGAATTTAGTAAAAGTTGTCTTACAAAATTTTGTTCCCCTTCGTTATGTGGAACAAACTTATCACTTATACCTTTAATTACGTCATTATTTTCCTCGACAACACGTTCAATTCTTAAATAATCCTTTGCCCTATGGTCATAATTATTGTTTTCATTTTTGTAAATCAAATTTTTGTTTTCAGATATTTCATTGTATGTTTCTTTCATATTTCTTTCTATATTATCAATAACTTTAACGCACAAAGCTACCTCTTTTGATTCTCCATTTAGCTTTGCTTGATCATTTGCTTCGTTCAGTATTATTAATAAATTTACAAACCTCTAAAAAGTCTCCACTTTACACAGCTTCGCAATGCATAGTGCAGTCGTCCACTATTACAAAATTTATTTTAAATAAATCATTGTTTATTTTAATAAAACATAAAAGCTTTCCAGAAGTTATAATTTTCTCATTGTATAAACCAAAATAAAAAGTATTCAATTTTGAAATCTGCGTTAAATCCAATTTACCAATTACGCACGATCGCCTTATGAAGCTGATTGGGCTACCCGTATCGATCAAGCATTCTAATGAAAAGAAAATATTTGTACATTTTTTAATTATAGTCTGTTCCTTTGAACCTCGGACTAAAACCTGTGAAACTGTCAAACTACAATTTTACTCTCTCAAGTGAGAGTAAAAGGAGAAGAGATGC
>NW_023458557.1:68319419-68332624 GCF_013731165.1 Rhagoletis pomonella
ATGCAGAAGTGCACGGGAACGCAAAAAGCAATATTTCCTGTAAAAACGTCAGTCGGTTTGTTTACATGTCACTGGTACAACACTGATTTGGCTGAAATATCACTAAATAATTATTAAAATCTATACATATTCAATCATTTCTTTGTTTACTTCCATTTTTTTACAAATATAAGTTTCTTTGCCTTCAACGCTTTCGGGTTTTGTTTGCACATGCAAATCAGCTGATCGTTTCAGACTTTTCATGAACTTACAGGAAAAAAACTCCGGACTAAATCCTGTAACTTCTGACTAGGAACAGTTGCTCAGTTGCTCTCTCGAAAGTGTTCCTATGTCAATAGGAACGACTTCCTGTAAGTTCTGACTAAATCCTCTAAACCGGACTGCTATTGGAACAGACTAAATATGAAACGTTCTTACATAGTCCTCCAGCATATGAATGTTCTTCTTCTATGAACATACCTCTGCCTTATGATCCTTACTGCCACAGACGTAACATGCGCCCATCTCGAGTTTTGGCTTACGACATTCAGTTGTAACATGCCCACGTACGTTGCAGTTATAACACCTTACGTCTCGTACGTTATGCTCTGCTGCTGCTGAATTACCATTCCTCTTTACTTCTATTTTTGAAAAAGCCTGAAGTAATTCCGCCTTCGTTGAATAATTTTGTAGATACGCTTGCGTACGTAGTCGTTAATCAGCATTCATTCAATTATGTAATCGACCACCTCTTCTTCATCGAATTGTATTTGATTCGCCAGTATTATTTTGTCATTGAAATACTGTAGAAAGCTTTCGCCTGGCTTCCGTTTTCTGGCCTCTAAACGCCACCGCAGCACTATTCGGTTTTCTTTGATACCAAAAATTTCGTTCATATCTTCAATTAATTTGTCTACACTCTCAGAAGCGAAGTCTGGTTTGCTATGTAACCAACACTGAGCTTTGCCCTTCAGTTTAAAATCACACGCATTGGTAATAGAAAAACAATGAACTCTGGAAAAAATCTGATATTTTATCCAACCAAAGACCTTTTCGTATAAAAGGGAAAGTATACGACACCAGCTTACCGGCTCGATCAAGTGATTGTACCATCAGGTTCGACACATATAACTTACCAGAAAGCTGGTACAATATTTATTTCATTACAAATGAGGTCGAGGAAAGATCGAAATGATTTGAGCCGAAATTTCATAGTTTTTCGACCATTTTGTTAAACATTGTTTTTTTTTTTTATTTACAACTGCAAATCGTGAACTTAGTATCCCACAAACACGGCTCGGAAATTTCCGCCAAAATATTTTTTACTTAGAAAATTGAGCTAATTTCACCACTCACAACAACAGCATGCTGGTACAATCATAAAATTTTCAAATAGTTTTTGAAGTCGCACCAGCAGCTGGTACAATCACACCACAAGAACATACACGGTCAATCGACTTGATGGGCCATTTAACTAATCAAGCATATTAGGGGCCAGTTTTTCAGTGCACGGCCGTGGTTCAAACTAAGTTTAAACGCCCGATCCTACTGGTTTAAATTAAGATCAGCCAATCAAGTGTAAGCCAGCTGTTCAATTTAAACCCAGCTTACTTAATCTGAGTTTAAACTGACACTGAAAAACTGGCCCCTAGGGCAGTAAACTTATCTATTTTAAACCATAGTTAAATCGTTAATAGATAAGTTAAAAAAAAAAACCCTAACACTTATACAGTATGTATGTATAAAAACGTAAGGAACATACAATACATATGTGTCAGTCTTTCTTAGTTTAAAAATTCATCTCTTACATAAATGCAAAAAAAATAGGTCGAATTAAGCATATACAACTTTTTCATGCCCAGTATGGGCCTGTGCCAATCGGTAACTTTTTTCTCCGTGGTGAGACGGGGTGGAAAAATTTGCTATGGTGTACAAATAAATTGAATTTTGCTGTGCCAAATGCAGAGTAAAATTTTGACAGTTGAAAAACCAAACAAACGCTCGTGCGAAAGCTTTATTTTTGTGTGTTGCTGAAATTCTTAAAATTTATGTTTATTTTATAATTTGCAAGTAACGTACGCTTTTTTATGCTGTTTCAGCTTTCATTTTCATGTTCACTCCTTATTACCGCCAAGCAATATTATGTGTATACATGGTAATAAGCTGTCAAAATTTTACCTAGCCCCATGAGCTAGGTAAAATTTTGACGTTCGTATTCACCACGAGAAGTGTCAAATTTTTACTTTGATCCGTCAAAATTTTCTATTTTCTATCAATTGGCACAGGGCCTATGAATAAATTCTCCAAAGGGCTAAAAAAGGGCTAGGGGCAATTTTAAATTTATGTGGCCAAAAAAGGTAAGTAGGTAGCTAAATCTAGCCACCAAAGGGCTAAAACGGCAACACTGTGTACCACACTATAGCTGGTAAAATCTTCACCGTCCATTGTTCACTCGTTTTTATGTCTTAATTATTTTTCTTTCACTCAGTTTTTTTAAATACTCGCTATTACATCCGCTGCTCGTTTTTTCATTTAAGTCTTTGTTATGAACTCGACTGTTTCTTTTTCGGTATGAACTTGTGATTTCACTCGTTTTGCGCTTTCAACTATTGCGCTAATAGAATAGAAAAAAAAAAACCAAACGATATTTAGGCGATGGAATATCCCTCTTCTGAGAAAATGTAATAATAAAACAACCGCACTTATTCGATGTCAATATAGGGAGGTAAATGCACTACAATGTCACCAAAAAAAAATATATATATATCAAAAATGTCGGGATTTTTCAACATCTTTGCAATTGCACTTTATTATACTAAAAGTTCATGGGTTATAAAACGGCTTATCAAAGTTGTTTAACAAAATTCTTATTAAAAAGTTTGCAAAATTAATTATTTTTAAAAAGTTTGAAAGTTGGACTTAACATAATTTTTGTTAGATATAGAGCTTTACTTTTATAAAAGATTAATAAGTATTCAACAAACAAAACAATAGCCAAAAATTTTTAAAATGCCGCAAACGTATTTTTTTCCTACACTACATATTCATAAAATATCTTATATGTACAAATGAATTGCTGTCCGTTTGTCTCGCTAAAACTCAAAAACGGCTTGACCGATTTAAAAAATTCTTTTTTTGTCACTGTTCGTTGTAATTTCCGGGTAGTTTAAAACTCAAACAAATTTATGAGTTGCTACCTGTTTAAAAATTTCAATATAAGTAATTGATTACATAAAGTAGGTATTAAAATATGGGTGTCAAAAGAAAGAGGTTTAAGAAGCCTTACATCCGAAAATATTTTTCAGGAAGGTTGCCTATTTAAAAAATTTAATTCAATTGAATTGCTAAGATAAATTTAATATTACAATATTGGTACCAAACTAAAGAGGTTTAAGAAAGCTTGCTATCGAAAATATTCTTGATCTGGGCTGCCACCTGTTTAAAAATTTGAGTACAACTAAACTGATAAGATAAATTTAATCTTGCAAAATGGATATCAAACTAAAAAGGTATAAGAAAGCTTACTGCTGAATATATTTTTGAGGCGGGTTGCCATCTATTTCGAAACTTTAATTTAATTAAATTGATAAGATAAACTTTCGACGTTTTCTTTCTACAAAAAACATACTTAGAAGGCAACATTTTTCGGTAGAAAAGAAAACACCATAAGTATGTTTTATAATATAGGTATCAAACGAAAGATATTGAAAAATCTTTGATTTAGAAATATGTTCAATAATATAATAAAATTTTAACATAAATTACTTCATTCGGGGTCAAAGGAAGAGCTCATTCAGTGTGTTTTCCCGAAATTAGCGCAACAATTCAAAAATCATAAATGGCTGAGCGAACGATACATATATGTACGAATTTCAATTATCCAATTGCCTTAATTCAAGTTGAATTTGACTTTTTAAACATGTAGAAACAGAAATAAAGATTTTCCAAACCCCCTTCGATTGATAACCATATTTTAATAATTCATTCAACATATTGAATAATTTGAATTTAACTTTTTAAACAGGCGGAAACCTTCTTCCATCACCTCACAAATTTGTTTAGTGTTCAAACTAAAGATTTCTTAACACACTTTCGTTTGACATCCATATTTTGATATTGCGCTCGCTCGTGGGCGTCACAATAACATTGTTATCACTTTGGAACTACGTGCTGTTTAAATCTGAAACTTCTTCAAAAACTTCCCTAGATATTCGTCTATAATGCTGCATTAAAACAAAAACAAACATTTATATTCTATAACACAACTTTTGTATTTGAAAAACTACCCCCATAATTTTTATAAAAAGGTTAAAAAATCCGCCATTTTGTTTTTAATTAGTATTAAGAACTGTAGTTAAACTCTGTTCCTTAAAATTGTATATAGTTTATTGTGTAAAAATTTCAAATCAATCGATAATAAACTGTCTGAAATATAGCGAGTTTAAGTTAAAACTTCGCAAAAATTGGCCGCCGTGAAAAGTCAGGTTTTTGGCTTTTTCGACATGAAGGTACCAGTAAAAACTTGATTAAAATTATCTGTGTAAGCTATCGATTACAATTGCTTTCAATCAGTTACTTAGACCCAAACACTTTATTAATTTCTAAAGCACTTTTTGGGGATAATCCAAATACGAACTATTTATAGCACCTTTTAGCCGAAGTCGACATGAAAATGCGGTGCCACATGATGCAATAACGATGCTTTGCTCGAACACAAAACACTCAAACACAACATCATTTGAGCTTGCGGTGGCGGGGAATCTCGTTACTATGAGTTAATGAGTTTGAGTGGTACAGTAAATAAATGTCGTTGCGGTGTACTCGAAAATGCGATACATCGCAGCTGATCTCTGATCGTAATAGGAATGCTCGATGTTTAAAAAAGTATCGATAATTATCACAAATTATCGCTAATTTCTGCTGGAAAGTGTTTCTTAACACCCGATTTACATGATTCAAGTACTTGAAAGCAATTCTTGCTCATTCTCTTTTGTGTTTTCTATTTGCTTTTACACGTTTCAATTCTGTTGAATTCAAGTTTTTGGTTCTTTAAATGGGAAGCAACGAAAATGCCAAAAGCAAAGCAAGAAAGTTGAAACGACTGGACGGTACAGACGCATGTGTACTCGTCCCTTTTCTTCTGACCACCTCTCTTCCACATGCGAGCAGAATTGAATTCAATACTTGAACTGTGTAAAAGCAGTCTAACCAAAAAAACTAGCAGAAACTAGCTGCTCTCTCTTGTTCTTACGCTCTTCTATTTTTGGCTCTCCTGCTAATTTCTGCTAGTAAAGCTGAAATTAGTAAACCTACCGGTACGTAAACCCGAGTCAGCTGACACGATCTGTCTTACCAAAGCGCCATGTAAATGAAAACTCAACACCGCAGAATTTTTCTGTAGTTGTAGCCCGTAGCGCTGAAATCTGCGGAATTTAGATTTTTCCGTGTCAGCTGATTTCTCCTTCTTTAGATGGTTGCCACTTCGTCAGTTTTGCAGATGGTAAAAAAGTTATAAGTTCCTATTCGAAATATGTTTAAAATATTTGAAATTTACTATTAAATAAGGTTTTTGTTGAAAACTAAGTAGTTTATATTTAGTTACAATCTATTATAGCACGAAAAATTGTGGTTGAAAGGGTAAGTTTATAAAAAGGCATTGAAGAGTGGCAACACTGTAGTAAGCAACACTGAGGGCTCCAGTAATCGACAAAATTCTGCGTATACAGACTGCGTTTAAGTATACGTTCTGCGTTCTCGACTAATTTCAGCTTAAAAGTGTATTTCTGCCATGAAAAACAGCTTTTCATAAAAATGCAATCGCCGTTCGGAGTCGGCGTTTGCATCTAGGTCCCTCCGCTTTGTGTGACAACATCAAGGCGCACGCCACAAATCGGAGGAGAAGCTCGGCCAAACACTAACATATGTGTAAGCGCCAATCTATTATTATTATTATACTTGAAAATTTGAATGTTTGTAGATGAAAATATTCCAATTTTTTCCACTTCATATTTACAAGTAAATACGTGGTGTTTATTAAAAACGAAATACTTGCTAAAATCAATAAACAGTTTCTGTAATAAATAATATAAACCCTAGAAAATACTAAATATTTTCGCATTAAATGCATCTCTTTTTTGCAAAGTTTTTGTGTTACTTGCACTTAATAAGCATACCTGCTTGCATGCTTTTGTGGATTGCCTTGATATATTTATTTGTATTGGAAACCTAAAGTACCACAATGCTTTTCATGCGTTCAGAAATGTATTTTTAGGGGTTTGATGGCCTTTTTAAACTATTCATGGTCATCGGTGATATTGAGGCTTACTGCATGCTTACCTATCACGCAATGACAATTTAGCCGGGTTCTGGCAGGTGCCCGATGTCTAAACGGAATAACCAAACATGAAGATACTCCAAGCCATTCCCACGACAGCCGGTTCTACGTACCGGAATGACTCGGGTTTCACCCGACCAAGGGCTGTTGTTTCGGCGATCTAACCCCGTTTAGGTCGGCGAAGTATCTCAGAAGTTGTCCGTCCATAGGGCTACATTCACTACGTATTCTCCTACTCAGGGCTGGCATCGAGCCAAACCCTGGGCCAGAAACATACACCTGCTGTGTATGCCGCAGACGATTACACCACAACTCCACCTCAGTCAAGTGTAATGCCTGCGAGGGGTGGAGTCACCTCAGAGCTGCTCGGGACTACGGACACATAGACAGTGGACCACGTCGTACGTGGCCCCCTGTTGCTCAAACAGAGCAGCCTCCACGGCTAACCCCAGTCCGCCCGAGCAGCCCCACACACTCACACAGCAGCCACACACAGTCACCACAACACAACAACATAATAACACCCCAGACCGTACCACAGCCACTACAGACCACATAACACACACAACCGCACCACCACCCACACGCCGCCGCCAACAACTCCTGGTTCCCCCTACAATCTGCAAGGTATGTCAGACCAGGATATTCCGTAATGTGACATCAGTCAAGTGCAACACCTGCCTTGGCTGGTGCCACTTTAGGGCTTGCTCAGGTCTGCGTACCACGCGAGATTGGACTGGGAACTTCGAGGGCCCGTGTTGCGCTGCTCGGTCGCAGACCCCAATTGCGACGCACCCCACCACCACCACAGGGCGGCATTCACCTCAGCAGCACACACAGCCAATGGCGGCAAGAACATACACTTCACTTACACCCCACATCACGACACGTCTCCCGAACCACATTAACTGTAACGGGCTACAGAGCAAGATTGAGGAGATAACCGTCTTCATGTGTCGGCATGGTATATTGATAGCTGCGGTCCAAGAGACGAAGTTGCACAGCAATTCAACTTTGTTGAATTGCGCCGGGTACAACGTGCACCGTCGAGATCGCGAGCGAGATAATGGTGGTGGCTTAGCGTTCATCACGCACCACACCGTGCAGTATCGTCTTATCGAAGCAGACATCGACCGCAGGGATACCACCCTAGAATGTCAGGGCATCGCTATCCGGTCAGGCGATGTCGAACTCGAAATATTTAACATATACATACCCCCTGTCACCTGCTGCTCGGCAGGATATCACCCTGATATAGGTGCGCTCCTCAGAGGTGAAAACCGTATGGTAGTAGGTGACTTTAATGCGCACCACGATCTTTGGCACTCAAGCCTGTCAAACGATCGTAGGGGAACAGACTTGGCTGAGCAGATAGACGATTCGACATTCTGCACAATGAACGACGACGCACCCACCAGGATTATGGGTAACTGCAGTAGCTCGCCAGACATCACAGTAGTCAGCGCTGGTCTGATAAACAGCATAACGTGGCGACCTATGCTGACTCTAGCATCAGACCATCTACCCATAGTCATCTCGATAGATAAACCAACCGACTTTGCCTCCGCCAAACACCGAACCTATATCAACTTTTCTAAAGCTGATTGGAAAGGTTACGCGGAGTTTTCCGAAAACACCTTCGCAGCGCTCCCCACACCAACCGACGTCCATCTCGGTGAACGTAAGTTCCGCAGGGCTATCACTGCTGCTGCAGCTCGCTTCATACCGGCAGGATGTATATCGGACCCACGTCCAAACTTCCCTGCCGAAGCGGCTGTTCTAGCCGATGAGCGTGATAGCCTTCGTCAGGCCGATCCCGGAGATCCCCGTATCAGGGATCTCAACGCGGAGATTCGGCAACTTGTAAACGTACATAAGCGGAAGAAGTGGGAGGAGCATCTGAAGACTTGTAATTTCACCTCTGGTGTGAGCAAGCTTTGGTCAACCGTGCGGTCATTGTCTAATCCGACGAAGCACGACGACAGAGTCGAAATTTCCTTCGGCGACCATGCCTCACTTGCGGTGAAGTTCAGGTGTCCATCGGGAAGGCGAAAGCCTCCAAAGCCATGGGTCCCGACGGAATATGCATGCTGATGCTGAAAAATTTGGGTCCTGCGGGGGTAGCGTACCTAACGGAGGTCCTCAACTTGTCAATGGCCACTCTCATCATCCCAGACATCTGGAAGGTGGGGAGAGTGGTCCCACTGCTCAAACCGGGGAAACCTGCCAACAAAGGAGATTCGTATCGTCCGATTACACTCCTTTCCCCGGTAGCGAAGAAATTCGAGGCCTTGCTACTCCCGTACTTCACAAACCACGTGACCCCAGCGAAGCATCAGCATGGTTTCCGTAAAGTGCACAGTACTACAACAGCACTTAACGCCATAAATACTCAGATAACTCGTGGCCTTAACCGTAACCGTCCCTGTGAGAGAACGATTCTAGTAGCGTTGGACTTGTCAAAGGCGTTTGACACCGTCTGCCATTCCACGCTGCTAGAAGATATAGAGGCCTCCTCTCTCCCACAGAGGCTCAAACGGTGATCGGCAAATTATCTGAGTGGTCGACATTCGTCGGTAATGTTTAGAGACAAAACGAGTAAGCAGCGAAAAATAAAACAGGGGGTTCCTCAGGGTGGTGTCCTTTCCCCGCTACTGTTTAACTTTTACATTTCAAAGCTCCCTCAACCACCAGAGGGAGTCTCGATTGTCTCTTATGCCGACGATTGCTCGATCATGGCGACTGGGAATGGAATTGATGACCTGTGTTCGAAAGTAAACGGCTATCTCTCCGAACTTTCTCGCTTCTTCACTGCAAAGTGTCTAGCCCTCTCCCCTACGAAATCCTCCGCGACCCTGTTCACAACCTGGACGAAGGAGGTCAGGCTACCGCTGGGGATTCACGTCGATGACACACCAATTCCGACGGTGAATAACCCCAAAATACTCGGAGTAACATTCGACAGCCTGCTCTCCTTCTCTGCGCACTCAACCGCTATTGTCAATAAAGTACAGAGCCGCAACAAGGTCCTCAAGTCGCTAGCCGGCAGTACTTGGGGCAAAGACAAAGAAACGTTGCTGGCAACATACAAGGCAATAGGCCGGCCGGTTTTGAACTACGCAGCGCCAGTGTGGTCGCCAGGGACTAGTAGGACGCAGTGGACGAAGCTACAGACTGTACAGAACACCGCACTCAGGACAGCGACGGGATGCCTCTTGATGTCGCCGGCGAGGCGCAAATGCTCCCTGTAAAGGAGCATAATATAATGCTCTGCAAGCAGTTCCTGATCGGGAGCCACAGAAGTGGCCACCCAAGCAGACAGCTGCTTGCAGAGGAGCCCTCGCCTAGGCACGTCAGGAGGCATCTATATGAACTGAGGGACGAAGTCCAGAGGTTCATTAAGCAACCTCTGGACCCGAAAGCTTACAGACAGGCCCTGAACGGCATTCACAGGGACTCAGTCTCGAGTTATGTAGACTCTAGACCTGTGAATGCCGTTCTAGGCATACCACCCCCGGACATAGACGAGACGGAGCTTCATCTGCCTCGGGAGACACGCACAACACTCGCCCAACTTCGCTCCGGCTACTGCAGCAGGTTGAACTCCTACTTGAGTAGGTTGAATGAGGATGTGCCGAATGAGTGTCCGGCATGCGGAGAGACCTCACATGACTCGAAACATCTCTTCGCATGCCCGGAAAACCCGACAACCCTAACGGCCTTGTCCCTGTGGACAAACCCCACAGAAGCTGCACGCTTCCTAGGGTTGCCGTTAGTGGAACTTGACGACAACGACTGAGATACCAACCGATCTGGGCGGGGTTGTTGTATCCGCTACAACAACAACAACATACTCCAAGCTAACATGCATAGGAGCAAGACAGCAGATGCACTTATAGAGCAACATATCGTTGAAAAGGAAGTACATGCAGAGATAATCAGTGAACAATATGCACACAATTCACGATGGTATGGTCGAAGACGAGTCAGGAACTGCCGCCATCTGTCTTCCCCAAGGAAGTAACTACACTTTTGCTAAAAAGGGATCTGGAGACGGTTTTTTATACTTCCAAAACAACATATTCACCATAATGAGCTACTACTTTACGCCTAGCGACAACGTCGAATATTTCACTCGAAACTAGAACTCATCGAAAACAAAGCGTAATAAATAGGAGACCGTATAATAAAGGCAGGAGACTTTAATGCAAAAGCAATAGAATGGGGCTCGTCTACATCGAACTCAAGAGGTAGGCGGATACTGCACATGGCTGCTAGATTAGGACTAGTCGTCGTCAACACAGGCAACTCTGCAACTTTCCTGAGACCAGGATGTACTGGGACCATACCTGACATAACTTTAGCTTCGGAGAGTATAGCCGGATGAATTAAGGAGTGGAAAGTTCTAGAAGATTTCACTGGAAGCGGTCATCAATACATCATCTTCAACATTGAATTGAGACACCGTCAAGGCTCAAAGAAAAAGAAAACTGGTACACGCAGGTGGAATGTAAAAACGCTGAAGCCTCCGTTGCTCATCGCAAAAATTGACGAAAACGCGAGCCGAATCTGCGTCAACAGCGACGCCAGGAAATTAGTAAGGACAACCATGCGATGCACAACAGAAGGGCGCAATGCTTCAATGCTATGCATGTAATTTAAAAAGAAGAGCGGTATACTGGTGAACGGCAGAAATTGCTGAACTCAGGAAGGTCTGTCTACGGAAGCGAAGAATACTCACTCGGGCTAGGCGATTAGGACCGACGCCCATGGAATCTAAAGACTACAAAAAGAGGAGAAAAGCCCTAAAACAGGCAATAAGCAGTAGCATGATTCAATAATGCAAGGTTCGATAAACTGACAGTTGTCTCTCTCGCACCGCTCCCTTCGCAGTGGCACCGTGTTGCTTCTTTGCAAATTTACTTGGAAAAGTGTAGCTTTGCTGTGAAATAGAAGTACAAGCTTTAGTGCAATATGTTTATTTGTATATGCATATAAAGCACATTTAACTGATGAAAACATCAATTGTTTTTAAATTGGATGTTTATGTAAATCTCATAGTGGTTTTATTTTAATTTTGAGTCCTTTTGCTATGTTTATATAGCTAAATAGCACATAAATTACGTAATTCACGTAGATATATTTCGTTCAATATTTTGTTTAAAATGCCCGATTTCCTGCAAATACATTAGAATTTACAAAAGGTATTTCACTACTAATTGCCTACTTTGCGTACTTTTCTACTACCATTTTCGCAACAAGGGATTGCATTATTCCCCTTTCTCTGCCCTTCGTAAATGCAACCTTTTGTAAGGGAGTGTCAAACCGCGGCTGTCAGTAATTATCTAACCTTGTATTATTGAGTCATGAAGCAGTAGTAAAAAGAAAAAATGGGAAGAACTCAGAGACGACCTTAATAACAACTCCTGGGGACTGGGTTATAAAATTGTGATGAAAAAGCTGGGAGCAAAGTTACCAGCGACTGAAATGACATGCGACGTGATTAGCAAGATAGTGGACACTCTGTTTTCTACGCATGAGCCTCTGTTAGAAGTGTCTCACAGCAGAAGATCTTGTACTGGCAGCGAAGTGGCTAAAAACAATAAAGCGGCGTGACCTGACGGAATATCTACGAAGGTGTTAAAAGCTTTAGCGACTAACATGTACAACGCCTGTCTGAAAGAAGGAGTCTTTCCCGAGTCTGGAAAAGCAGAAGTTAATGCTGATTAGTAAAGACAAGGTGGATCCGTCCACTGCTTCTTCATACGGGCCACTTTGTATGTTTGATAGCGTAGGAAAACTTTTCGAAAAGATGATCAAATATCGACTTACTGAGGCGATAGAAAACTGCGGCGGCCTGTCTGAGAGACAGCACGGTTTTAGAGCCGGCATGTCAACATTAGGAGCAATTCAATATGTGATGGAGAATGTAGAAATCGCTCAACGTGGTAACCAACACTCGAGGCAGATAGTGTTACTTGCAACCCTGGACATCAGAAATGCTTTTAACAGTCTCAGATGGGCCGACATAATAAATGCATTGGAAACAAGGTTTTTAATCCCGAACTACCTAGGGAAGATAATTCGGAGTTACCTAAGCAACCGACTGATTATATATGAAACCAGTGGTGGTCAGAAATCAAAGCAAATATCTTCGGGGGCGGCCCAAGATTCCATTCTCGGCCCAGACCTCTGGAATATGAGCTACGACGAAATATTGCATATAGAGATGCCTGACGGCGTTCATCTTGTTGGCTACGCTATAATAACCGCTCGTAATACCGAAAAGTCAAAAAGCTGAACCAAGTGATGATAAGAGTACAAGCATGGCTTGAGGACCATGGTCTGAAACTCGCTACAGAGCTGATCCTTCTGACAAAAAGGCACATACCGTTAGAGGTCGACATGCAAGTCCTTGACACAATACTGACTACAAAAATGGTGGTAAAGTACTTAGGTGTACAACTACATCCTCGTCTGACATTTTGAGTGCATATAAAAAACGCCGCAGAAAAAGCTGCGCGGGTAACGGGAATGCTAAGCAAACTGATGGCAAATATTGGAGGTCCAAGTCAAAGCAAGCATAGACCGCTTACCTAAAAGCAAGCGTAGACCTTAGCTGAGGATCGCAGACAACAATGGGAAGCAAAAAAGATGGGGCTGCCGGGACTAAATCCCCAAGAAGTGAGTCAATAAACCATAGAGATGTGGCAAGCAAGATGGAACACCGAAACAAGCTGAAGGTAGACAGCGAAACTAATACCCGACCTCAGAGAATGGACTCAAAGAAAGTTTCTATCCGACCATGGATACTTTAAAAAGTATTTGCATCGAATGGGAAAAGCAGACCAACCTAGATGTATACATAGTGACACATTTGAGTTATTCACAC
>NW_023458557.1:68337624-68395782 GCF_013731165.1 Rhagoletis pomonella
GGCTACATGGTCGGCGGGACATGGCATCAGCATTGCCGTGGACACTTTCCTTGCGGTGCTCTATAGCGAAGTCATAACTTTGCAGTCTCTCAATCCACCGAGCTAGCTGTCCTTCTGGATTCTTAAACTGTAGTAGCCACTTCAGCGCTGCATGGTCCGTTCGAACTCGGAAACGTTGCCCATAGAGGTACTTGTGGAAATGTTTGACGCACTCCACCAACGCTAGTAGTTCTCTCCGAGTTACGCAGTAGTTCCTTTCTGGTTTTCCAATCGACCGGCTATAGTAGGCAACCACCTTCTCCTGACCATCAATTACCTGCGACAGTACGCCTCCTATGGCATAACCACTAGCATCCGTATCCAAAATAAACGTTGCACCTGGAACAGGATACGCTAGCATAGGTGCAGTACATAGTCGTTCCTTCAGAGTCTGGAAAGCCTCCTCCTGCTCCTTGTTCCACTCGAAGGTTCTACTTTTCCTAGTGAGCTCGTGGAGGCTATTAGCAACGCTGGCGAAATTCGGAACAAATCGGCGGTAGTTGGTGCATAGCCCAAGAAAACTCCGTAGTTCGTGCAGGTTCCTAGGTCTTGGCCAATCCTCTACTGCTTCTATCTTTTCCTTCGCAGTACAGACGCCCTCCGTTGTCACCTTGTGCCCTAAGTAGTTCACCTGCAGTCCTTTGAGCACATGGTCCATAAGTCGTTCAAAAGTGGCAGGAGCGTTGCATAATCCAAAGGGCATCACCGTGAATTGCCACAGACCGTCTCCAACGCTCAAAGCTGTCTTCTCCTTATCCTCGTCACTTACCTCCACTTGCCAATAGCCGCTCTTAAGGTCGAGTGTTGAGAGCCACTTTGTTCCAGTCAACGAGTCCAGAGTGTCATCGATCCTGGGAAGAGGATAGCTGTCCTTTTTCGTCACATCGTTTAGTTTCCGGTAGTCTACGCAGAACCGCATTTGACCATCCTTCTTCTTCACAAGTACTACCGGCGAACTCCATGGACTCGCTGATGGTTCAATCACACCACTCTCGCTCATTTCTTTTATTATTTGGCTAACAGTTTCACGTTTGGCAAGTGGAACACTCCGAGCAGCTTGACGGATTGGCCTTGCATCGCCAGAATCAATGCGATGTTTCACGACGTTAGTCCTGCCTGGTTTTTCGCCATCCTTGTCGAATATGTTGGAGTATCTTCGAAGAAGTTCCTTAGCCTTGTGCTGGTATTTTTCTTCCAACCCTTCCGTCCATGCATTAATGTCTTCCGCAATTTCATTCTCGCCAATGGACTCGCTTTCAGGTAATTTTTCGCAGTTGAAGATTGCCTCTACCTCTCGACATTGCCCCAGTACAGTTCCTCTTCGGAGTTTGACTGGTGATTTGAACTCATTGAGCACTCGAACTGGGATGCGTCCATCCTTTTGCGTCTTAGCCAGGGTTTTACCAATAAGTACGTCCGGTGTAGAATTTTGTGTTGCTTCAACAACCCACAATTTGTTTGTCCCACAATCTCCATCAATCTTTGCCAACACAACTGCTTCTGACTTCGGTGGAATCTGCTCGTTTTCCTCTAGGATCACTCGCTTGCTGCTGTAGGGACCATCATACCCAAACCTAAGGGGCACTTCCATGTTGTCGTACTTCATGATCCTGTTCTTCATGTCGATCTTCATACCTTGTCCAAATAAAAAGTCTAATCCAATGATGACTTCATCCATAATCGCCGCGACTATGAACTTGTGTAACACCGTCACATTCCCTATTGCGACTTTGCATGTTACCTCTCCTACAACTTGGGTGTCCTCACCAGTTGCTGTCCTCAACCTTGCTCCAGGTAATGGCCCTACCTCTTTAGTGACCAAATCAGATCGAATGATGGAATGTGATGCGCCCGTATCCACAGTTAGTACTCGCTCATGTCCGTCCACATATCCACCAACAGTAACGTTGCTCGCTTTTCTGCCAATTCTCGAGACGGAGATTATGGGGCATTCAATTGCGGGAGCCAGCGTGCGCCCCTTGCTGCTGGCTCGTTTTAGTTTAACGACTGATCGGAGTCGGGCTCGTCATCCTCAGTCCTGCTTTTACGTACTGCCGAACTGTTTGACCTGGTGGAACCCGTCTTACATTCGCGTGCGAAGTGGCCTGGTTTTCCGCATCTAAAGCATTTCCTAGCACCATCCTTTCTCTCGGTTGCACCAGGAGTATTCTTCTCTGCCATCGACTTGAGTGTTTTCAGGATCTCGTTCATCACGTCAGGTGTCTCCACTTCTACTCGATGGTCTATGTAGGATGGTCTACTTAGGAGCGCCGCCGTTTCACGTGTCTGAGCATACTAGACCGTTTCAGCAAATGTTGGCTTTGGATTTGCATACGTCTCGCGCTTGGTATACACGTCCCGCATTCCGTTGATGAACCTCTGGATTTTTACTCTTTCGAGGTGCTCACCAGATGCATCTCCAATTGCCAAATGAGCCAACCTTTCAACCTCGGAGGCGAATTCCTGTAGAGTCTCGTTGGATTTCTGGCAGCGATTCTCTAGCTCCATCTGGTAAATCTGTCTCCTGTGCTCGCTACCATAACGTCTTTCCACTGCACCCATTAATGCATCGTAATTGTTCCTTTCACAGTCAGGAATTGTCTGCAAGATTTCCGCTGCAGGTCCTTTTAATGCCACGAACAGAGCAGCGGATTTATCCTCCATGCTCCAACGATACAGCAGTAGCTGTCTTCTCACACTGGAGCTTAAAGACTTGGAAAGGAATCGTGCCGTCAAAGGATGGAGTCTTTACCTTAGGATCACTTGTCGAAGTAGCTGGACGATTCATCTGCAAATCTCGGAGGCGACCTTCCAACTCTTCTCCCTTTGCTTCGACTTTCTCCTGAATTAGCTCTTCGATTTTATCTGGTCGTTCCTCGATTTTATCCTGTCTCTCTCTGAGTTCCGCGTTATCTTTAAATAAATTCTCTTGTAGCTGAGTAATCTTTTCATCTAGCTGCGATGACATGTACGTGCTGTGCTTCCAGCTGCGACGACATGCGTGTTTCCTGCACTTGCAGCTGGGATGAAATCTGTGATGACATCTGTGACATGGCAGCCAATAACGTGTTCATGTCCATAGCTGGTGATGACGACGGAGCCTTTTGCTGTTCTTCAACCTGCCCGGATGTCTGCTGCATATCCTTCGACGAACAAGCGGCCTCATCCTTCTGTTCACCCTTTGCGGATGCATCGTCAAGTTTACCCCGGAAGTCGTATTTGTCCACGTCGATGCCTTCTGCTTCCATAGCAGCCGTGATAGTAACTCCACTTTTCTTCCGGAGGTTGCTAAATTTCGCTTCTCCAACTCCTGTTTGAGTTCCCCAATCTTTAAGTCCTGAATTTTTGGCATTTTCAAAAGTTTATCCTTCGGGATTTATTTAACAATCCCACTTCTGACTCCAATTGTTACGATTATCCTTGAACCCTCGTCCGGATTCCCCAAATCTTCCGGTTCGTATCGCTGGATTGTTAAATAAAGGCTTACGATGACCAAATGGTAGTACAATTAACTTTATTGTACAACAAACAATTTTACAATACTTGCTAATACAGTAAAAACACTACAATACTTGTTAAAGCAATTACAACGCTTTACTGAAAAAATTTGCTCACCCGTAGCTCTTGGCATCCATTCATACTAAAATATTGATACTTAAGGCCCGTCTATATACAGCTTAGGCGTTGCTTTGGCGTTTGCGTTGCTTCAACAGCCGACTATGATAATAAAAATGCTGCAGGTAATACAAATTATGTCAAATATTTTTCCTTTTTTTTTATCAAATTCGGGCAAGAAATGTCGTTTTAATTTAGTGGCCAAAGTTTTCGCTGCCAAGCGTTCATTGAAGCGTTACTTGCGCTGATGTAAAAGCGACGCCATCGCCAACGCAATGCCAACATTGTACATAGATGGGCCCTTAGACATAAGAAGAAAAGATAATTAGGGATAATAGATAGAACCGTTTTGAAATAAGACAAGTTTTACTTTCTCCTATAAAATTTGGGCAACCTCACATACGAGATTTTGCATTTAGGGCCGGTTACTCAATGTCTGGTTAACACTAATCTCTGGTTAAACATCTTTATCGACTCCCTGTTATATGAATGGAATCGAATACGTCGATAGCAATGTTTAACCGGACATTAGTGTTAACCAGACATTGAGTAACCGGCCCTTAATGTCTTGAAGCATAGGGAGGTGTCGCTTAAGCTGATACCAGATAAAACACTTGCTTCGCTTGCACAGCTAAAATGAATTGTATGAAAATGCACAAAGCATGCCACAGATCGTTGCAGCTGCAGCGCGAAGCAAAAAGATGGCTAACTCCCATCTTTTTGCGCGCGTTGACAATCAGCCGGTTTAATATTTATTTTGTCTTGTCCAAATTAGAGTTTTCATGCAGAAACATAAAATTTAATTACATTGCTGATATTTTTAAAGCTAAATATATAAAATCCACAGCAATTGTTTTCTTGGCGGTCATTGTGGCATACCTTTTTCGTCTGGCGCTTTGCTGGCAAACTGCCGTCCCTGAATTGGAGCGCTAAGCGTTGCGTTTTCTATTGTCAAGGAGTGTCAGCGCGCTCTATCCCCAAATCAACGCTGCGTAATTTTTGACGTTTTCTCATTTCCTCCCGTTTTTATTATTATTATTATTATTATTTATTAACAAACTAATTAATTAATTGGCTAATATAGAGGAAGGAGCATTAGCTGCCATGGCTATCGGCTCTATTTACATTTACTTTCGTGGTGCATTATATATATATATATATATATATAATTTGTCAGATGTTAGAAGTTAAATAAAATTACGAAAAATAGTTAGAATATATTTGAATAGATTTGGTGATTGTTGTTATATACGGGCTCTTATATGGCTGATGTAATTGTTGATGCTTTTTATGTTTTCTGTGGTAGGTGATTTGAGGATTTCAATCCAATTGTTTTTGAGGTGTTGATGTCTGGCTGCTCCGAGGGCAGGGCAGTGTTCGAAGATATGGCTTAAGGAGAGGTTGCCTCCACATAGTGGACATGTTGGAGGTGGTTGGCCTTTCAGAAGATGTTCATGGGTGTCTATTGTATGGCCTAAGCGTAGACGAGAGAAGTTTTGTATATGCCTTTTCGGTAATCCAGATGGATATTGTGGCGCTATGAAATTTCTATTGATAAGTGTATAGTGGTGGTGATTATACAATAGCCAGTCTTGTTTCGATTTTTCGAGGAGCTGTCGTTTTAATCTCGCTTGTAAGTCTTTCTTCTCTAGAGCGTATTCCATAGTAACCGGTGCGTGTGAAGCTGATTTTGCTGATTTGTCGGCCATTTCATTGCCATAAATCCCAGCGTGACCCGGTATCCAAAGCAGTCGTGTAGATGAAACGTTGTCGATGAGCAGGTCTCGTATTTGATTGATTATGTTGAAGTTAGAAGCAGGATTTTGAACAGCTTTTAGAACGGATCTGCTATCGGTGCATATGAGTGTTTTGTTATGATTATTTTGTGCCATGATTAAGGCAGTGCGAATTGCGACCGCTTCCGCTGTAAAGACAGATGCTAGATCGGGTAACGTTTGGACTCTCAGAGTTTTGCCCAATTTATTGACTACTGCGAAACTAGCTGGGCCGTAATCGGTTTTAGATCCATCCGTGAACCAAATGGTCCAATTGTCGGCTTCGTTCTGCGCTTTGCGTTCCTGAAAGATAGAAGCGTATACATCTCTTGGTGTGTTTCTTTTAGTATATCTGGTTAGCGAGAGGTCACACGAGACTTTTTTGATTTCCCAGGGGGGGGTTTTTTGTCTGGTAAGATTCAGATGAATATGGAAGTTCCATGTTCTGTGTAGGCTCAAAGATCGTATGCATAACCGAATGATGGCGTTTGTTTCTGTTGATGTTATTTATGTTACTTATGTTTTCGTTGATGGCCGAGTTGCACGAGAAGGCAAGTTTAGATACCAGTCTTGTTTTGATTTGATATGCCCTTTCTTCGATCGTCGGTAATCCGGTAAAAGATTATGGATGGGAGTTGTGTGAAACGCAAAGGTACTCGCTCTCGCTGCTTGGTGGTACAAAGCTTTTAAGATGTTTAGAGTTGACTTTGGGGAGCTTCCGAAAAGAAAGAGCCCGTAATCTATTTTGATTAACACTAAGGTTTTAGTTAAATATATTAATGTGTTGATATGTACATGACATGCTTTGCTTGCAAGGTAAGTAATTATATTTATTCTGGCAGCTAATGATTTCTTTAGATACAAGCAGTGTTCGTTCCATTTATAATTATGAGAGAATATAATGCCTAAAATCTTTAGTTTTTTTACATTTTCAATTTCGACATTATTTATATATATTATTTATATACGGTTGAAAAAGTCGCATGAACGTTTTCTACAAATGTGAAAATTTTTTGTTTTTTTAATGATATCCTGGCTCCGGACTGGTCAGACCATTCCAGTATATCTTTTACTATATTTTTGAAAATTAAATTGGTTTCTTCATTGTCGTTACTTTTACAGAGAATATAGACGTCGTCAGCATACAGGCAGTGATCGACTCGATTGTAGGATTTTATAATGTCGCTGATTTCGTTAAAGGCAATATTAAAGAGAATGACTGAAAGCGGAGAGCCCTGTGGGATTCCATTGCTTAAGGGATATATGTTGGAAAATACATTTTGGATCCTTACCCGGAATTTTCTATTGCTTAAAAAGGATTTTATGAACTTCAAGATTTTGGGCCAACTCCCCAAGAATGAAGCCGCCGAAGAATTATGTGTGACCCGATTCGGTCAAATGCTTTTTCGAAATCCAGTGACAGAATGGAGACGTGGTTGCTAGCTGAAAGAGCTTTTGTGACATAGAAGTCTACGTGGAGTAGTGCGTCAGTGCAGCCTCTATTTGCTCTGAAAGCAACCTGGTTGGGGTTTATTAGTTGCTGTGTCTCGATAAGCCACGCAATTCGGTTCGCGATTATCCGCTCAAGTGTTTTTGATAAACAAGAAAGTAGTGATATCGGACGGTATCCATCGGTAGTGAGGGGGTTTTTATTCGGCTTACGGATAGGTATTATGGTTGCTATTTTCCAATTCTGTGGAATAATGCCCGTTTCAAATATACTGTTATATAGGTGTAAAAGTCGAGATTTCCCTATTGCCGATAGCTCGTTAATCATCTTGTAGGAAATACGGTCGAAGCCGGGTGTTTTTCCTTTTGCTTTGGCAGTGCACATAGATAATTCGATTTCACAGATTTGTTTTTCGATAAGAGCTGCTGATGGATGTACTTCATTAAGTGGGGATATCTGATTTAAGACCATGTCTTTTTCTATTGTAAAATTATTAGGAAAATTGCTGTCAGATGAATAGGTGGACCATACTGATCCAAACTGGTTGGCAATCACAGTAGGGTCTGAGGAAGTGGTGTTGTTGGTTTTTATGGCGACGATGGGGTTGTGTGGGCTTCGGTGGCAGAGCCTATTTATTTTGTCCCATATTTCAGGGACGGATGAGGAGGGGGATATGGATTCTGTGAACTTTTGGAAGCTAGCTCTTTTTTGGGTTTTCATTTCTTTTCTGAACTTTGCGTTTAGCTTTTTGAAGTTTATAAGGTTTTCGGAAGTTTGGTTGTTTTTGAACTTGTACCAGGCTTTCATCTTTTCTGTCCTGAGGATAGAAAGGTCTTTATTCCACCATGGAACATGGGTTCTAGGAGAATTAGACGCTTGTGGAATATGAAGGTTGGCGGCGGAGCGGATTGCTTTGGATATGTTTGCAGCCTCTACGTTTTGCCCTTTGTTCAAGCTCAATGTCGACATGATTGGAATATTTTGGCCAGTCGGCGAAGTCCAATAGGAATTTTGGAGGAACCTTTGTTCGTTGAGGGGTGTTAGGATTATGTGTAAACTTCAAAATTATGGGAAAGTGGTCACTATGGTGGTCATCGAGAATTTGCCATGTTATTAAAGGAAATAAGGAAGGTGAGCATAGGGAGATGTCAACGTGGGAGAAGGTGGAATGGGTGGAAAAATGAGTCGGCCTACCATCATTCAAGACGCATAGGTCAGACAGTCTTAAAGCTCTTTCAATAGTGAGTCCGCGGTGGTTGGTGGTGCTTGATCCCCATAAATGGCTCCATCCATTGAAGTCGCCAAGTACTATTAGCGGAGTGTTTATTGCGCAGAAAATATCTGTAAGATCCCTACTACTAAATTGCTGACTAGGCGGTAGATATAGGGACGCTACCGTGAATTTAATGTTTAATTCAACTTCTATTATAACAATCTGAAGAGGAGAGTTGATGTTAATCCTTTTATGTGGAATGTGGTTTTTTATCATCATACCAACACCCTGCTTGGATGTTGTGTTAGTTGTAGTGTTTGTAAAGTAGTTAGTGTAATTGTTTGGAAAAGTTAGTGTAGAGTTGAAGCTACAGTGTGTTTCTTGTATTGAGATTATACTTGGGTTGTGTTGCTTGATCAGAATTTGTAATTCTGAGAAGTTATTGTAATAACCTTTCATATTCCATTGTAGAATATTCAGGTTCATGATGAAAAAAGAGAGATTCTCCACGCTTGAAAGGTGACTTTACAAGGAGAGAATATAAATATTAATGCTGAAGGTCGTCTGCAGAGAGATTTGTAGGATTGTCGAGATTTCCGACGCTTTTTATAAAATAATCATTGTTTTTTAGGAGGTTTTGGGTAAAAAGAGATATTGGTGACATTGTTGTTTGGTTGGTTTGACTAGTTGAGCTAGGTAGCGCAACTGGATTTGGATTTTCTGATGCCAGGCTAAAGTTGGCGTTGTTTGAGGTTGTTGGTTGTTGTTGTTTAAGTGGTTGTTCTTTAGGTGGTTGTTCTTTTTGTTGGTTTTGAGGTACAACTAATGCGGTTGCTTCTGTTATGATGGATGACTCTAGCTTATTGGAATTTTGGTTTTGTGGTGATGTTGTGGCGGTATCTTTCGATACTGCATTTGAAGAAGGGTTAGTTTCATTTTCCCTGACTATGTCTGAATAAGTGCCGCGAAGTGGGGGGAGGCGTACAGTGCTTTTGTATTTTCGTCGGGCTTCGCCCACACTGCATTTTTCCAAGGTTTGGATTTTCAGAATTTCTTTGGCCTCTTTAAACTTACTGCAGTTCTTATCAGAGGAAGGATGTTCTTCCTCACAGTTAGCGCATTGGATTCTAGTGCAACCTTCTGGGTCGTGTGGAGGAAGGTTGCAGATGAAGCACATCGGGTTGCGTTCACAACGTTTGATGGTATGCCCCAATTTTTGGCATCTTTTACATCTCATTGGGCTGGGGATGTAGGGTTGCACCTTAACCTTATACCAAGCAACGTCGACTGTCTCAGGGAGACGGTATAGATCGAAAGTAAGGACCATTTGGCCAGTAATTGTTCGTTCGCCTTTTATTATCTTAGAAAATTTGTAGACGCCTGTGACGTGTTGGTCTTTCATTTCATTGATTATTTCCTCTTCGTCCACGTGCTTTAAGCAAGGGGCATAAATAACACCTTTTACGGAGTTTAAGGTATCATGAAGTTTGACGTTTACTAGACATAGGTTAGAAAAGGTTTTTATTTTCAAGAATTTCTCTGCGACTTGCGGGTTGCGCGTTAGCACAAGAAGATTGCCGTCGCGGAGTTGGGATATGGAGTCGACTTCAGTTGAAACGGCTTCAATGCATTTTTTGATAGCAAATGGACTGAGTTTAGAAAGTGACACGTTGTTGTCTGGTGAAGAAATTAATATAAATTTAGGATTAGGTGTGGCATTACGCTTTAGAGTAAGTTTTGGGAAAATGTCGGTATTTGAGTTAGGTTTTCTTTTCTTTTTGGTTGGGATGTCTAGAAAATCTGCTAAAGCAGAGAATCTATTTGGCGACCTATCCGGGGGCCCCGAGGCCATGATAACAGAACTAAAATGTAGGTAGTTTGGTATCTATCACGTGGTTTGGCACAATATTAATTAGTCGAAGAAAAACAAATATGAGCACAAAGTAGATTACGCGATTAACGGAATGTTAACACACAAGTAAGCACAACCAATCACTGCGAGAGAAAAGACGTCTGTTCGCTTTGAATGATAGTCGGTGACTGTCCCGTTTTTATTCTCGTTTCGTCTTTCACCTTTTTTTCCTTTTTCTTTCTTTCCGTCTTCTGTATCCAAATTCAACACGTTACGCCCCGTCAAAAATGAAAATTTCATTTGCTCGGCGCTAGCGCCGCGTTATTGTGGGATGGTCCATACAAATTTTATGGGCATGATGATTTTTGACAATTGTTTTTATTTAGGGACGGCAGAAAATTATAAATGTCACGCAAGGCCACAAAGTTTTATTTGGCATCGGCTTTAAACTATGTTCCCATTGGCGTAATTTAGAGGTCAATCTTAATTTACGCATAAATTAAGTACAAACTAAGGGCCGGTTACTCAATGTCTGGTTAACACTAATCTCTGGTTAAACATCTTTATCGACGTTACCGACTCCCTGTTATATGAATGGAGTCGAATACGTCGATAACAATGTTTAACCGGACATTAGTGTTAACAAGACATTGAGTAACCGGCCCTAAGTAATTTCGCGTTGTAAAGTCTCTCAGGGCCGGTTACTCAATGTCTGGTTAACACTAATCTGCGGTTAAACATAGTTATCGACGGTACCGACTCCATCTTGTATGCATTGTGGCGAAGACGTCGGTAACGATGTTTAACCGCAGATTAGTGTTAACCAGACATTGAGTAACCGGCCCTCAGTAAATTAAGATGAAAGTACGTAGTTTATGTTAAACCAAGAACCAAATCACGAACACATCAGTGTCGGCTCTAATTTTATCGATAATAATCGAAAAAAGTATTGTCCCACAACTGATAAGTCATTGTGTTTGGACATTTTTGTTTTTAATAATCGCGCGTGGTAGTTTGTAAAATATTTCCAGCTTTCCAGAAGCTTTCTCTTTTGATCACTCATCTAAAATCTAAAAAATTACCACAATCAACTCAGAATATAAAAATATACGCAATTGCATATTCGCGATCTCTTTTCGTTAAATAAACAATAACACAGGGTTGCTACAAAGCTGTCAAGGCAAATAAAGAAACGCGTGTATGAACGCACTTATTTTAGTGAGGTATTTTAAACGAGACTAAGGGCCGGTTGTTCAATGTCTGATTTGCACAAATCAGAGGTAGAAGCTCCGGTTAAATACAACGACTGCTTTATAGATCACATGTTATAAGCATGGTGTCAAAAACGTCGATAATGATGTTTAACCGGCAAGTAGTGATAACCAGACATTGAACAACCGGCCCTAAGTAATGTAATGTAATGTGAACATTGTTTTAGTTTGTCAAGGCGCTTGTGTTGTGCACAACAATACATGTATTTCGCTCTTAACTGGTCGACCGTGCATTTTCCGATATCAAATTTAAACTAAATTAATCGATAACAGTTTTTTCCATCTCTTGTTTTGCAAAGTGTCGAGTTGTCTTATCTGTTTTAGTTCTGATTTTAATTCGTATTGCTAAATTATTGTCAGATCTGTTGCCTTTGTAGCGTTTGTTAAAAAATTCAAAGTGGAGCTGGAAAAGGAAGAACTCAAAATCATGGAGGAAATGATGGAGACGGTGGTAGCGCAGGAGGATTTTGATGTATGCCATGATAAGCAAATCAATTATTAGGAAATACAACTTTTAATATTTTGCAGCACAATGAGCAAAGATATCTTCGGGAACTCGAATTGGATGGGCGTGCAAGTATAGAAGCTAAGTTCGGATATGCATTTTGCCTGGTCAGATGCGCTCACAAGCAGGACATCGCTAAGGTATTTGTACTTGTATTCACCATGTCGAAAATGCAAAACATTTTGCGTCATGGCAGTACTAATGAATCATCAATTATTTATGCGTAGAATGTTATTGCATTTTTTGCAAATGTATGTATATACTCTGATCTGGTTTAGGGTATAGAATTACTGGAGGAATTAATGGAACAACATCACGACGGAAGACGAGATTACCTTTATTATTTGGCATTAGGGGAAGCACGCATGAAAAACTATTCTCTTGCCTTGAATTATTGTAAAGTTTTCTTGGAAATAGAAGATAATCCACAAGTACGGTCTTTAGAGGTATGTATTTCATGAAAAATTCAATATAAATTAGAGACTATAACGAATATTTTACTATAAATCTATTAAGTTATGAAATTATAAAAAAAAAACATTGCAAATCTTGGGAAAGATCTTGAATCCCAATTTACAAAACAAACTTAATTTTCTATTGTTTTTGCAGGAGTATATTCAAACGCGATATGACAAAGATTTAAAGAAGGGTCTGGCAGTGGCAGGCGGAGCTGTGCTTGTGTTGGGCGGTATTTTAGGCCTCGGCATGGCGCTTGCAAAAAAGTAATTTTGTAATCAAGTAAAACTAATATAGATATTAACGCAAAACGTACACATATAAGAAACTAATTTGTTAATCAGCCACATTGAACTCTTTTTAAATTTATAATTTTTCGGAAACACATTTCATCTGACTTTATTTTGTAGTCAATCATATACTTTATTTATTATTATTATTATATTTGTAGTAAAAACAGACGTGATAAATAAATAATTAACGAGCGAGGATAACGAATGACATCTTATAATAATGAAGCCAAAAACTTGTTGAAACTAACTACATATATGTGTAACATAATGGTTACACGGATTTATTCTGGATCTGATTTTTGAAATATCGTAGAGTAAATATTAGTGAGTTCTGCCCAACACTTTCTCAAGAGTACGTATGGCCAAAGGAAGACTTTATAAGACTTTTTCACAAAATTGCGTCAACACATCCATTCAGTCTTCGAACATATCGATTGTCTTCGTTGCATCACCGAACGCTTAAAAAAGTTTCGAGAAAATAACAACGATCTTTGTTAAGTGCATATCTATTTTTATTAATTCTCACTGATGAAAAAATAATACGTTAATAAAAATGTTTAGTCGAACTTTATAAATTATATCAGAATTTGGCAAATAGGAATATATTTAAAAGGAGCACTTCGACACAAATGAATAAATTACGGTCAGAATTTTACACAATCCAGGACCATAACGGTCAAGATATTTATAATACAAATTATTTGACCCTTAAAATTCTACTTCTATTTTTTCGACCGAGAATAATCGTTAATTTTAGATATTTGTTTTTATCGAACATATTTAATTATTTTCAGATTTTTTTAGATCATACAAGATTCAACGCGCTCATATGAAAGCAAAAATATGTATAAAATTTAATATCAATACTGATGGTCAAAAATGATGGAATAAATAAAAATCCAAAATAAGGTTTATTTTTTAACGAAAAATTTAAAATAAAAAAATAACGTTTAAATATGACCGAAAAAATCTAAATAACCAAAATAAATATGTTCGACCCTTGCCATAATTTACTTAAAGCTTTCTGAAGTACATATGGTTCAATAGAATCTTCAAAGCAAAGTAACATTTATGATTTATTTACTGAGGCAACGAAAATTCGAAGTTTTGAAGTTACGACTAAACATTGTCTGATGATGGGTCACGAGTTCTAAAAAGCAAAAACTTGCGCTTTTTATGTGCTAAAAGGCAGGGAACGTTTTTAAGGCGTATTTTTTTTTTTTTGTAAAAAAATTGGTTTGTGATTGCTTAATCTTTGTATTTAGCCCATTCTTAAGCTATGTATGTATGAATAAATTGCATGCAGGTGTTCTGATTAAAGTCCAATTGTTACGGATGGCAACCGAACTTCAGTTGGGTGGTCAGTGGCTGAAATGGTATTAAAAATGGCAACTGGCAACTGAGTTGCTATATTGGTAACTACATTTTTGTGGTTGCCATGGTAATTTTGATTGAGATAACTAATTTCTTTTTTAAACTGTTTCTTCAGCTTATTTAGACTCAAGTGTTAGTTGCTAGTTCTTCAAAATATTACTACCTTCAACTATATAGTACTTAACTATAGCTGCCATTCATAATAAAAATTTCCATTTCAGTGGCGTTGCCCAACTTAGGTTGCGTTGCCATCCATAATCAACCGATGTGATAGGTATGTAGTTGCAGTTGTTAATTGCCTTGTTTTTAATCTTAAACTAATATGTATAATAATTGCACATGTTTACAATAAAAAGTAGAAAATCCCATTCGTATAAATACAAAAATATACATAAGTAAATGCATCCGTTTCCAAAATTTAAGCATCTTTAATAAATATCGTTGAATTTACGGCTTCTGAGTTTTAATAATTCACCAATTCTTTTATGGCTGCTAGACATCGATATTTGTCAGGCAAGTAAAATGGTTCAAAAACATGCGGAAACGGTGTGTCCCAACCAGTAACGCGTTTTACTGGTGCTTCCAGGCGCAGAAAACAATTCTCTTGTATAGATGCAGCCAGCTCAGCTCCAAAACCTTGAGTAAGTGGTGCTTCATGCGCAACAATAACTCTACCTGTTTTTTTGACCGACTGAAGAGCGAAGTTCAATCATTTGGTGGACACAATATTTATAATTTTTTTCCATAAATCTGCTTACCTTATACACTGCGTCACGATCCCATGGCAATATAGAGACTAAATCAATGACTTCGCAGTCAATTTGAAATTCTTTGTTGGCTATTTCTGCTACCTTAAGAAACCATACAAGAAAATTAATTTAAATTAATTTTTAGGGAGTGTCTACTTACGCGCGCCACGGTAACTTTTACCGTAGATTCACGGTAAAAATTACGCCGAAAGAAGTTCTGTCCCACTTCTCCGGCAAAACGGAAAGGAGAATTCTGAGTGGTAAGGGTTATAATCCCTAAGTGCGGCCGAGGGCCGCCTACGCAGAAAGAAGTTCTGCCCCACTTCTCCGGCAACACATAATACACGTAAAAATTATATACGGTAAAATTTGCCATCGCACGTGTGTGTCGACACTGCCTAATTTTTAAGATAAAAATTACCGTGTATCCACGGTTAAAATCACAGTGTATCCACGGTAAACAATTACCGTATAACCACGGTAAAAACTTACTGTGGATCCTCGGCAATTTCTGAAGATGTTTGCTTGCCGAAGAAGATGTTTGATTTCCGAAGTGCGCGAAGAACCACCTTTTTAATTTAGATGTACGGTAAAAGATAGGCTGACTTCCAAATCGTATCAAATGTTGTAGCGGCTACAACAACCCCGCCCAGATCGGTTGATATCTCAGTCGTTGTCGTCAAGTTCCACTAACGGCAGCCCTAGGAAGCGTGCAGCCTCTATCGGGTCGGTCCACAAGGACAAAGCCGTTAGGGTTGTCGGGTTTTCCGGGCATGCGAAGAGATTTTTCGAGTCAGGTGGGGTCTCTCCGCATGCCGGGCACTCATTTGGCACATCCTCATTCAATCTACTTAGGTAGGAGTTTAACCCGCTGCAGTAGCCAGAGCGAAGTTGGGCTAACGTTGTTCGTGTCTCCCGAGGCAGATGAAGCTCCGTCTCGTCTCTGTCCGGTGGTGGTGTGCCTAGAACGGCATTCACAGGTCTAGAGTCTACATAACCCGAGACTGACCCCCTGTGCATGCCGTTCAGGGCATAGGATACTGTCATACTGCGGTATTCAAACTGTTGTGTTGCTGTGAAAAGTTGCGAAACATTGCAACCACATATATTCCATTTTTAAAACACCAATGGCAACCAAAAACAAAGGAAGCATCAACTTTGTTTCTGATGCGCTGATTTTTCTAGCGATGCGTTACGATATCTTTTCGGATGCGTTTTGCAAAGGTATACACTGTCACTGTTTTGTAGTTCGGCGTTATGGAACATTATACTTTGTACATCAAATAATTAACGAATTGATTTTTGACTGAATGGCAGTAATTTAGGTATGTACATTAGACTGCATCGCTCCCCATACAAAAAAAATCGGTACTATTTTATTTTTGGAATTATAAAATCTATTTTATTTTAAGACGACCACCAAAATATTTCGGAAAAATATTAAGATTTAAGTGAGCTGGACCGATTTGAAAATACCTCCAAAAATGGAGTTTTTTATTAATAAAAATAGTTTCTTAAAGATATTTTTTGAAAAAATCCCCTCAAATGACAAAACGGTTTAAGCTCAAAATATTTGCATAAAAATATTTAAAAAATTTAAAAAAATGTTGAACGGAATCGTAATGATGAGATTTTTGATGCTGATTTTTAACTTTTTCAAAGATTGGTATAAGAAAAACTTGAATAACTGAACCTAAACTCTTCGGATTTAGACTTGAGAGGTGTCATTGGAAAGGTATTTTCTCACCCTTTTTATTTCTTTGCTAATAAACTCATTCAAAGGATGGAAGAGAAAGGTAGGAGGAACGAACGTCATTCAAAGTTGAATTAAGAATTGTTGGTACTCGAAGAAAACAGATGGGACACGAATGACATTTTTTTGGCCAGAAATAAAAACAGTTGGGGTGTTCACAGTTCGTTCCAAATTGTGTCTGAAAATGTAGACGTCTACATTTTGAGACATCTTTAGCATCAAACTGTGAGCACCCCTTTCTACCAGTCGTCTCAAAACTTTGCTGGTGTTGCCAGACATTTCTTCTTTGCGTGCTTTTTTATATGTCGCCTTTCGATTTGTTTCTGAAAAAATGTAATTATTTAACTTTATTACCAATTCCTAATATTTGTTATTTCTTTTCCTTGATTTGTTTCTTTTCATCAGAAATTGCGCTCAAATTAAATGCAAATACAGAAAACGTGCCCAATAAAAAAAAAATGCGATTAGTATTGCCATAATGCAACCCTGCTGCGAGGTTGCAAAATGTAGACGCGTAAAAAACATACCTTTGAGTGTGACAAAATGTAGACGGCGTCGTTTTCCAATTTTGTATGGGAAACAACACCACAGATTTTACGGTTAGAAAACGTCTTAAAATGTAGACGTCTACATTTTGAGACACTATTTGGAACGAACTGTGAACACCCCAAGTGTGAAAATACCTTTCTACTGAGATCCCATAAGTCTAAATCAGAACATTTTTGGCCCAGTTATTCAAGTTTTTCGTAAAGCAATCTTTGAAAAAGTAAAAAAAAGAGCATCAAAAATCTCATTCTTACGATTCCGTTTAAAAGATTTTTAAATATTTTTATGCAGATTTTTTAAGCTTAATCTAGTTTGTCATCTGAGGGGGACTTTTTTCAAAAAGTTCTATAAGAAACTATTTTTATTCATAAAAAACTTCGTTTTTGGAGGTATTTTCAAATCGGCCCAGCTCACTTAAATCTTAATATTTATCCGAAATATTTTGGTGGACGTCTTAAAATATAACAAATTTTGTAATCCCGGCGGAACAACCGCAACTTTTTTTGGTGATGCAGTCTAATGTACATGCTTCTATTGTGAGCAAATCAAATACTACGCATGTTGAATACACTCGTGTACCACGAGAAATTAGGATTGTTCATTCACGTTGGAAAACTAGATAACCTCGGTCGACACTAATTTTTGTCGTAGATCTACTGTTAAAAAATACAGATTTCCGCACGCTTCGAAAACCACTGTGAATCCACGGTAATTTTTTTTTCGCGGATTCGCGGTAGATATACTTTCTCAGAAGTTATCGTGGATCTTCGGTAATTTTTAGCGAGGATCTACGGTAATTTTTACCTTGGATATACGGTAATTTTACCGTGGATCTACGGTAATTTTTCCCGCTGATCTACCGTAATTTTACCGCGGAACTACTGTAATTTTACCGTGGATCTACGGTAATCCACGTAATCGACGGTAAACCGTGGCGCGCGTAAATAGACACTCCCAATTTTTAATCGTGAATTTTACCTCAAGTAGTACATGCACTTGGGTTCCCCATGCTATTAAAGTTACATCTTTACCCTTGCGCAGCACTTCTGCTTTGCCTAATTCAGAGACGTAATCGCCTGTGGGCACTTCTTCCACGGCAGCTCGGTACAATGTTTTTGGTTCAAATATAATACATGGATCAGGTTCCCGTATGCAAGCTAATAGTAATCCTTTAGCCTTGATCGGCCCACGAGGAATAACTACCTTCAAACCGGGCGTATGTGCAAAGTATGCCTCCGGACTTTGAGAATGATAAAGAGCACCGTGACCAACCGCACCACATGGAACACGAAAGGTCAAAGAGCCACAATCAAATATACCGCCACTGCGGTAACGGTATTTAGCAGCTTCATTAACAATTTGGTCGAAAGCTGGGAAAATGTAGTCAGCGAATTGTATTTCGGCAATGGCTGTGGCGCCTACATTTGCAACACCAATGGCGAAACCAGCTATTCCTTGCTCGCAAAGTGGTGTATTAAAAACGCGCTCTTTACCATATTTATCGCGGAGATTCATTGAACATCGAAATACTCCACCAAAACCAACATCTTCACCGAATAGTAACGCTTTTGAATCTTGCGCAAGTGCTAAGTCCATAGCATTATTGATCGCTTGAAACATATTCATTTTTTCGGTGACATTGCCACTGGATGCAACCTCCTTGGAAGCCTTGTCAGGATAATATGTGAAATGAGATCGGCTCAATGGCACCACAGTCCGTGATTTCAAAGCGTTCATTAATGGCCAAAAAGATTTGTTCATTTTTTAAGTATTAAATAGTAATTCACTCTCCTAAAACCACTGAATTGTTTCGGTGATAACGTTGTTATCAATTTTAGGTTATGTAATCGAACGATCGTTTATTGTGATCAAATGTTTGTAACAGTTGCCAACATATTTTAATATCAATCAATCGAAAAGTTAACAGTACAGTGTTACGTAGCAGTGCAAGAACTTGCACGATATAATTGCAAGTGGCAAAATTAAGAAGTATTACACTATATAAAATATTTCGTGGAAACTTTTCAATAAGGGCGTTGGTTAAAGGGGCGGTTGGCGGAAGAGGAGGCTGCGTGGCACCTCCCATGAACCAAAAATACAAGATCACATAAGAACGCGACGTTGTATTTGTAACTGGTTTTGAGAAAAAAGTTTGCGAAAGCGGGTTCGTCAGCTGAGCGTTTGTTTACATCACAAGCACCACTATTTTACACTTTTATTCAAGTATAGAAGAGTTAATTCACCATGACAACACATTTTAAAGCATTTTGTTGCATCATTTTACCTAAATTGTGCGACAACAATTTTGGCTAATTTTGGTTTTCGTTGTTTTCTTTACTTTGTTTACTTTTCGCTCGTTTTCCAGTGAAACAAGATGGCGTAGAACCCGCTAAAAAAAATTTACTTTTTTCACTCTCTTGTTCTTACGTGATCTTGTGTCTTTCGTTCATGGGCACTTCCTACCCCTCTTTTTGGAAAGGGTATGAAACGCTATTAACAAAAATGCAACCCCGACTACCTAGACCCCCTGTAGATCCCTAGGGACCCATTAGAAAAATGACCAAAAATCACAATTTTCACTTGAGTTTTCGCTTGTTTTAAGTAAATGAAAGCACTTGGGGCAAACTTAACGGTAGCCTTCTATTTTTTAATATATATAATATTTAAAGTTTTTTTTTTTTTACTTAAGAAATCAACGACACCGTATTTTAGACAAAAGTTGTGTTTTTGTATTCTCCAGCAAAAAATATCCAGTAACTTGCCCAGTAACAAAATTTCGGAGAGTAAGCCAATATTTACTCCCAATTAGTGAAATATGCAAGAAAGTACGAAAACGCAAAACCAGCAAGAAGTTCCTAGTTTTATGAACAGCTGATTAATTTGTTATTTTCCGATGCAATTTTCTTAGAAAACTAGTATTTTCCATCTTATTATATATTTAAATAGGTTTATTTTGTCAATTGCAACTCTAAAAGCACCACAAAGAATTATTTTGTTAATGTGATTTACAGTAAAAATCCAGTAAAACTTGCAAGTTCAGCTGTCAATTTTGCTCTCTCAATTTCCCCTCTTTTGCAAGTTTCTTGCAAGTTTTTGCGTACGAAAACGACATCCAGTAAAAAACCAGTAAAATTAGTACTGGATTTACTGGATAGTGCATACGCGAACAGGGCGAAAGCAACACAAACTTCTTCTTCTTCTTCTTTTTTGGCGCTGTAACCGCCTAAGGCCGTGGTTACGCCATCAATTTCGATTGGCAATCACCGTGAAATTGTTGTTGTGCACAGCACGGAGTGAGAGAATTTTCGAAATCGAACAGCCAGCACGATTTGCTGGGTGAACCAAACAGCCAGCACGCCAATTTTTCAGGGTGGCAATACGCTATTTTCCGAAAAAGAATTAGGACCGGTTACTCAATGTCTGGTTAACACTAATCTGCGGTTAAACATCGTTATCGACGTCTACGACTCCATGCATATAGCACGGTTTCGATAACGTCGATAACGATGTTTAACCAGAGATTAGTGTCAACCAGACTTTGAGTAACCGGCCCTTAGTATTAAATACTAGAATAGTAAGAAATATTTTTTTATTATTTTTATAAAGTAGACATTAAAAAAATATTATTATAAAAACTAAGTATTAAAGAAAGAAAAAATATTAAGTTGTTCTACCAATTTTCATTTTCTGACTTCAATTTTGATGCATTTTTGGTTGCATTTTTACTTCAGTGCTGCCATTGTGTGCGAAATTGTATGAAATGGAAAAAGGCATTTCTTAAGAAGCAACCCTGTGCTCGCCAATCAGCAAACAGAGCGTAACCACTTCTCACCAATTACCAAAATTTTTTTCTTTTGATTGCCAATTAAAATTGGTGGCATAACCACGGCCTAAGCGATTTTGGCAGAGTTCAGCAAAGCACGCCAGTCGTTTCTCTTCTGTGCCAACTGACGCCAATTGGAAACGCCAAGTGAAGCCAAGTCCTTCTTCACTTGGTCCTTCCATCGCAGTTGGGGCCTTCATCTTCCATCATCGCGACCCGCGTTAAATACTCTCAGAGCTGAAGCGATTCCGTACATTCGTAGGACATGGCCAAGCTGGCGTAGCCGTTGTATTTTGGTTCGCTGCACTATATGCATGCCGTTGCAAAGCTCACGTTCCATCGTCTGCGGTACTTGCCGTCGCCAATGAGAAACGGCCCATAAATCTTTCGCAGAATCTTTCTCTCGAAAACTCCAAGAGCCGTATCATCAGATGTTTTCATTGTCATTGACGCTTATGCTCTGATTATTCGTGAGACGATATGAAATACGTCATTTTGTACACCATCAGACCCATACGCTTTGCTTCTCTTTCTAACTCCGAGAAGGCAGAACAGACGTGGCCCTTATTTCTAGGAATAATGTCGAAATCGTCGGCATACGCCAGCAATTGTACGCTCTTGTGAAGTATTGTGCGTGCGCGGTTCAGTTCTGCGACTCTTAGGGCCGGTTGCTCAAAGCCCGATTGACACTAATCACCGATTAAAATCGTTATCGACGTTTTCGGCTCCATGCAAATAACATGGTGTCGGTAACGTCGATAACGATGTTTAACCGGGGATTAGTGTCAACCAGGCTTTGAGCAACCGGCCCTTATTATCTTCTCCAACATCAGATTAAAGATATCACCAAAACCGAAATGAGAACAAAACTGTCGAGACTGTTATCAATAGGAATTATATAAGAACAAAACCCTGTGGAATTATATAAGAACAAAACGGGAAGAAAAGTCTAAGGAACTGTCTTTCGAAGAACAATTTGGTAACTTAAGTATTAAGAACTTTTTGACAGAGAACGAGCGAGAACAAATCTTCTATGGACTCTTCGCGAAGAATGGAAGCGATGACAAAATTTTACTCTTCTTCTTCTTCTTCTTTTTTGGCGCTGTAACCGCCTAAGCGATTTTGGCCGAGTTCAGCAAAGCACGCCAGTCGTTTCTCCTCTGTGCCAACTGACGCCAATTGGAAACGCCAAGTGAAGCCAAGTCCTTCTCCACCTGATCTTTCCATCGCAGTGGGGACCTCCCTCTTCCTCTGCTACCACCAGCGGGTTCCGAGTTGAATACTTTCAGAGCTGGAGCGTCGGCGTCCATTCGAACGACATGACCAAGCCAGCGGAGCCGCTGTATTTTAATTGGCTGCACTATGTCCATATCGTTGTAAAGCTCATACAGCTCATCGTTCCATCGTCTGCGGTACTCGCCGTCGCCAACGCGTAAAGGCCCGTAAATCTTCCGCAAAATCTTTCTCTCAAACACTCCAAGAGCCACCTCATCGGATGTTGTCATTGTCCATGCTTCTGCGCCATATACCAGCACAGGCATGATGAGTGACTTATAGAGCGTGGTTTTCGTACGTCGAGAGAGGACTTTACTCCTGAATTGCCTACTCAGTCCAAAGTAGCGCTTGCTGGCAAGAGTGATTCTGCGTTGGATTTCAATGCTGACATTATTATCGGTGTTAATGCTGGTTCCCAAGTAAACGAAATTCTCTACTTTCTCGAAATTGTAACTGTCAACAGTGACGTGGGTGCCAAGGCGTGAATGTGCTGACTGTTTGTTTGATGACAGGAGATACTTAGTCTTGTCCTCGTTTACCACCAGACCCATTCGCTTTGCTTCCCTAACCAATTTGGAAAAGGCAGAACAGACTTCGCGGTTTTTGTTACCGATGATGTCGATGTCATCGGCATAAGCCAGCAATTGCACGCTCTTGTAGTAAATTGTTCCTGAGCGGTTCAGTTCTGCAGCTTTTATTATCTTCTCCAACATCAGATTAAAGTAGTCACATGAAAGGGAGTCGCCCTGTCTGAAACCCTGTTTTGTGGCGAACGGCTCGGAGAGGTCTCTCCCAATTCTGACGGAGCTGGTGGTATTGCTCAACGTCATTTTACACAGCCGTATAAGTTTTGAGGGGATGCCAAATTCAGACATAGCGGCGTATAGGCAACTCCTTTTAGTGCTGTCAAAGGCGGCTTTAAAGTCGACAAATACGTGGTGAGTGTCGATCCTTTTCTCGCGGGTCTTTTCCAAGATTTGGCGTATTGTGAATACCTGGTCTATGGTGGCTTTTCCAGGTCTAAAGCCACACTGATAACGCCCAATCAGTTCATTGACGGTGGGCTTAAGTCTTTCACACAGTACGCTCGATAAGACCTTGTAGCCTATGCCTAGAAGGCTGATCCCGCGGTAGTTGGCGCGAATGGCGGGGTCACCTTTCTTGTGGATTGGGCACAGCACACTTAAATTCCAGTCGTCGGGCATGCGTTCATCTGACCATATTCTGCACAAGAGTTGATGCATGCACCTTATCAACTCCTCGCCGCCGTACTTGAATAGCTCAGCTGGCAGGCTGTCAGCTCCAGCAGCTTTGTTGTTTTTCAGCCGCGTTATTGCTATACGTACCTCGTCATAGCCAGGCGGTTGAACGTCGACTCCGTCATCATCGACTGCGGGCTCGGGTTCTTCTTCTCCACGACTTTCCGTGCTGCTTCCATTTAGTAGGGCGGAAAAGTGTTCCCTCCATAATTTAAGTACGCTCTGGACATCAGTTACTAGGTCGCCATTATTGTTCTTACAGGAGTACTCCCCGGTCTTTAAACCTTCCGTAAGTCGCCTAACTCTCTGGTAAAATTTTCGGGCATTCTTCCTGTTGGCGAGCATTTCAAGCTCTTCGCACTCACGTATTTCGGCCTCTCTCTTCTTATTGCGGCAAATACGTCTCGCTTCCCTCTTCAGATCCCTATAGCGGTCCCACATAGCGCGCGTTGCGCCCGATCGCAGCGTGGTCCTGTAGGCGGCATCTTTTTTTATGCCGCTTCCTGACACTCCTCATCGTACCAGTTGTTCTTTCGGGCTCGCTGAAATCCGACTACTTTTTCGGCGTCGGTACTTAATGAGCGGGAAATGTGGTTCCACTGCTCGCATCTGTCGGTTTGTTGAAGAGTGCTCTCTGAGAGCAGGTGTGAAAGTCGAGTAGCGAAAGCGCTGGCTGTCTGTTGTGATTGCAGCTTTTCGACGTTAAGCTTTCCTTGCATATTTGGGCGCACATTTTTTGCTGCACAGAGGCGGGTGCGTATCTTGGCTGCAAGAAGATAGTGGTCCGAGTCGATGTTTGGGCCTCGGAGTGTGCGTACGTCTAAAACACTGGAAGCGTGCCTTCCGTCTATCACAACATGAACGATTTGGTTTCTCGTTTTTCGATCCGGAGACAGCCACGTAGCTTGATGGATCTTTTTATGCTTGAACCTAGTACTGCATACTACCATGTTTCGGGCCCCGGCGAAGTCGATCAGCCTCAATCCGTTGTCGGACGTTTCGTCGTGGAGGCTGAATTTTCCGACGGTGGTTCCAAAGATCCCTTCCTTGCCCACCCTGGCATTGAAGTCGCCAAGCACGATTTTGATATCATGACGGGGGCAGCGCTCGTATGTGCGCTCCAAGCGCTCATAGAAGAGATCCTTGGATGCCTCATCCTTCTCTTCCGTCGGGGCATGGGCGCAGATGAGCGAGATGTTGAAGAATCTCGCTTTGACGCGGATTGTGGCTAGACGCTCTTCCACCGGGGTGAACGACAGTACTCGGCGACGGAGTCTCTCTCCCACCACAAATCCAACACCGAATTTGCGCTCCTTTACATGGCAGCTGTAGTAGACGTCGCAAGGCCCCAGACATTGCTTGCCTTGCCCCGTCCAACGCATTTCTTGGATGGCGGTGATGTCAGCTTTTATCCTTACGAGGACATCAACCAGCCGGGCAGAGGCACTTTCCCCATTAAGGGTCCGGACATTCCAGGTGCATGCCCTCAAATCGTAGTCCTTTAAACGTTTGCCGTGGTCGTCATCATAACGGGGGTCTCATCCGAGGCTTTGCCTTGCTTCTTCACTGGAAGTGGTTTTTGCGTGGCGGGTCCCAAGCCCAGCGCACAACCCATTGCTGGGAAGGGGGTGGTTTCGCAACCAAATACGAGTTTATATAGCGAGCCGCTTGCTCCAAGCAGACACCCGCTTGCAGCCGCACCTACTGGTGAACAGACGCTGCAGACTTCAGAGAGCCCTTAAACCGAATAAGTCGGAGTGGCCCCACCGAAGCTTCCTCTCTTTCTGCCGTGACCCAAGGCTCCACTCGGATTGGTTTCCGCATCTCGCACATGGGTTGCTCACGTTGCCCAGAGTGCGCGAACGAGGACGCAAAAGTCGGGATTGAGTATAGCCATGCAACTGTAACTGCATACCCAGCGCAACGACTATACCCCATTGCACTCCATTTTACCATTAGCGTTTCAAAGAAGAACAAATTACTTAGGCTCGCAAATTAATTCAACGAAAGACTTAAGACACAAACTTTTCTTGCACAGGAAATGGAAATTTTTCCATAAATGGACAGTTCACCCAAATTATAAACGATCTGGAGGCTAAAATGATCCAGCTTTCTTCTGGCTTAGAATTAATAATCGTGGTTCTCGCTGAAATGACTTTTGATCCCAGCACCCAGACGCCCCTCTCACTCTTAACGTTAAGTTCTCAAAACTTTGTTCTCGTTTTGTTTTCTAGCAGAATGTTTCCTAGACTTTTATTCTTATTTAATCCTCCTTGAAAACGTCCTCGATACTTTCGTTCTTATTTTGTTGGTTCTCAAACCGATTGTTCTCATTTTGTTCCCGTTCAAACTGCCCTCAGTACTTTTGTTCCAGTGGCTCTTTTGTGGGAACGATCATGACATTACATTTAGTCTGTTCCTTTGAACTTCGGACTAAAACCTGTGGAACTATCAAACTACAATTTTAGGCTCTCAAATGAGAGTAAAAGGAGAACAGATGCAGAAGTGCATAGGAACGCAAAAAGCACTATTTCCTGTAAAAACGTCAGACGGTTTGTTTACATGTCATTGGCACTACACTGATTTGGCTGAAATATCACTAAATAATTAATAAAATCTATACATATTTAAATATTTCGTTGTTTACTTCCATTTTATAACAAATATAAGGTTCTTTGCTTTCACCGCTTTCTGTTTTTGTTTGCACATGTAAATCAGCTGATCGTTTGACACTTTTCATGAACTTACAGGAAAAAAATCTCCGGACTAAATTCTGTAACTTCTGACTAGGAACAGTTGCTCAGTTACTCTCTCAAATGTGTTCCCACTTACAGGTTTTATGTCAATAGGAACGACTTCCTGTAAGTTCTGACTAAATCCTGTAAACCGGACTGCTATTGGAACAGACTAATTTTGTTCTCGCGCAGAACTAAACAAAATTGAAAGGCGTTATCGGTCTCTAGTTTGAAATCAACTTTCATCCAGGCTCTTCGACCGCTGCATTATTTCTTAGATATAGCAAAAGATAGCAGCTGCAGCAAAAGCAAAAGAGTCGGCGACTGAATTCACCACCCCCAACGCTCGTATGAAAGTATTCATTGACAGTCGGTTAAAATTAAAGTTATGATGAACAACTCGGTCTGTATATGACAGTGAAGCACACAAATAGTTGAACTTTGTACCAATAGAAGTGTGGCTATTTGCTGTGTACCAGGCCGCAACGGAACAGATGGGAACGAGAAGGCGAATACGCAAGCGAAAATCGGCGAAAGTCTGACATCGGTCAACGGGGCAACCTTCCTCGCTTCCATCTCCTCATTGAGCAAAAAATTAACAAATTAGACTCGCAAAACAGTACATCAGGAGCAATGATCGGACTTCTACCACATTGTGGTAGATCTGTCACTTTCTGGAGCATCTACCACATCTACCACACAAGGTCTGAAATCTACCACATATTCGCGTTTTTGAGTAGTTTTATTTTTGCTCGACATATTTTGCTTACTTTAAGCACAAAAATTGTCCAACACTAAACACTAATAACAGGCAGAATGGGATGATAAAATAAATTGTAAAATAGTAAATTTTTAAATAAATATTCAATTTTTCCACAGGAAACGTGGTTTTATTGTTTTAAATTGCAAAATATATGATTTATAAAAAGAATTAATAGCGAAAATGTTAAAAAACGGCGGTTTTTGTGAAAGTATTAGCAAATTTCAGTGCATCTAAAGTTTCTTAAGCGTTGTTTACTTTTTTTTTCAAAATAAGACTCGCAAAAAAGTACATCAGGAGCAGCGTTGCCAGTTTAGCCGTTTTCCGGCTAGATTTAGCCGGTTATGATAGCAACTAGCCGGAGAAAATTCGATCTAGCCGGCAGCCGATTTGTTAGCCGGTTTGTAAAAAAAAGTTAGCCGTTTTTAGCCGATTTTACTATTTGCCTAATTTTCAGGTGCAAAAAGTAAACAAGTTGTTCGAAAGCAATAATGCAGACCCAATGAAGATTTTTAATGAACTCAATGGCCCGTAGTCATAGTCAAAATAAAGTCGACTTTAAAGTTAGTTGCAGCTTTTTGACATAATTTTCAATGGGATATCTGTCAAAAAAGCTGCAACTAACTTTAAAGTCCAATGTTTTACTTTCGCATCTATGATCCCTAGTGGTTATTAGCGCGGACACATTTGATCCTATATGCTCCCCGTTGGAACCATACCTTGCTCCATTTCCTCAGTTTTATCACAGTTTTGAAGAGTATTTAAAAACAAAAGTAAGCACAAACGCTTTTGACCACGAAGCCGAGAAAATAATTCGAGAAAATGGTCGCTATTTTATTATCACTTTAATAAAGGAATTACGCCAACGCCTCCCTACAAATATTGCCACACTAAAAAAATTGACTTTTTTCGGTTGGAAATGCATTAAGAGTAATTAAACCAAAAGTATTTGTCCAACTACAGCAACAAAAACACAAATATAATGCCGACGAAATAACATCCATAGAGATGCAATGGCAACGGTTAACGTTACATACCTGGAGTAATTTAGACTCAACTGTAAAATTTTGGGCCGAAGTTTATCAATTTCGAAATGCCTTAGGAGAAAACCCTTTTGCTGACCTTTGCAACCTAGTTTTTAGTTTTCTTGTTTTGCCTATAAGTAATGCAGAAGTAGAGCGAATATTTAGTTCAATGAATATAATAAAAACTAAGCAAAGAAATCCAATGTGCGTTAAAACGTTAAACGCTATTTTATATATAAGATACGGTTTAAAACGTAAAGAAAAATGCTGCCATAATTTTACTGTAGATGACGATCTCTTAAAATTAATGAATTCAGGTGATATATACAATAGTGATTTATTTGATGATGAGGAATATACACTCGATATAAATTAATGGTGTTAACTAGTCTTTCGTTTCTTGCGATTTATTTAAATAAAGTATGTGGATTTTCACTAAAACATTTTAGCCGTTTTTAGCCGCTTTTTTTGCCAATCTAGCCGGTCGGCCCAAAAAGGTCTGGTAACACTGATCAGGAGCAGTGAACGGACTTCTACCACATCTACCAAAAAAGGTTTGAAATCTACCCCATATTCACGTTTTTGTGTAGTTTTATTTTTGCTCGACATAATTATCCTAATTTTAGGATTAACAATTCTCTTCTTCTCCTCTTCTTTTTTGGCGCTGTAACCGCCTAAGCGATTTTGGCCGAGTTCAGCAAAGCACGCCAGTCGTTTCTCCTCTGTGCCAACTGACGCCAATTGGAAACGCCAAGTGAAGCCAAGTCCTTCTCCACCTGATCTTTCCATCGCAGTGGGGGCCTCCCTCTTCCTCTGCTACCACCAGCGGGTTCCGAGATGAATACTTTCAGAGCTGGAGCGTCGGTGTCCATTCGAACGACATGGCCAAGCCAGCGGAGCCGCTGTATTTTAATTCGCTGCACTATGTCCGTGTCGGTGTAAAGCTCATACAGTTCATCGTTCCTTTGTCGGCGGTACTCGCAGTCGCAAAATCTTTCCCTCTAATACTCCAAGAGCCGCCTCATCGGATGTTGTCATTGCCCATGCTTCTGCGCCATATACCAGCACGGGCATGATGAGTGACTTATAGAGCGTGGTTTTCGTACGTTGAGACGACTTTACTCCTGAATTGCCTACTCAGTCCAAAGTAGCACTTGTTGGCAAGAGTGATTCTGCGTTGGATTTCAATGCTGGCATTATTATCGGTGTTAAGGCTGGTTCCCAAGCAAACGAAATTCTCTACTTTCTCGAAATTGTAACTGTCAAAAGTGACGTGGGTGCCAAGGCGCGAATGTGCTGACTGTTTGTTTGATGACAGGAGATACTTCGTATTGTCATCGTTTACCACCACACCCATTCGCTTTGCTACCTTATCCAACTAGGAAAATGTAGAACAGACTTCGCGCGGTTTTAATACCGATGATATCGATCTCATCGGCATAAGCCAGCAATTTCACGCTCTTGTAGTAAATTGTTCCTGAGCGGTTGAGTTCTGCAGCTTTTATTATCTTCTCCAACATCAGATTAAAGAAGTCACAGAACGGCTCGAACAGAACTTTCCCAATTCTGACGAAGCTAGTGGTGTTGCTCAACGCCATTTTACACAGCCGTATGAGTTTTGAGGGGATGCCAAATTCAGACACAGCGGCGTATAGGCAACTCCTTTTAGTGCTGTCAAAAGCGGCTTTAAAGTCGACAAATAGGTGGTCAGTGTTGATCCTTTTCTTGCGGGTCTTTTCCAAGATTTTGCGTATTGTGAATACCTGGTCTATGGTGGATTTGTCAGGTCTAAAGCCACACTGATAAGGCCCAACCAGTTCATTGATGGTGGGCTTCAGTCTTTCACACAATACGCTCGATAAGACCTTGTAACCTATGCTTAGAAGGCTGATCCCGCGGGAGTTAGCGCGAATGGCGGGGTCATCTTTCTTATGGATTGGGCAGAGCCCACTTAAATTCCAGTCGTTGGGCATGCGTTCATCTGACCATATTCTGCAAAGAGTTGATGCATGCACCTTATCAACTCCTCGCCGCCGTACTTGAATAGCTCAGCAACACAAACATATACGTCAAAAACTCTTCACAAGAGTTAAAATTGATTCAGCTTGCATTAGTATGTACTTTTACTTGAATATCACTTTGGTATGAAGTAATATCGTTTAAAAATTTCGTGCGAAAAGCCATTTGTACCTCAGCGTAAATGCTACAATATAAACAATGAAAGGAATATGTTGCCACATGGGTCAAGCAATATAAAAAATATAAATATAACTAGCTGTACCCTGCCACGCTTTGCTGTGGCATATTTCTGTTATATGGACGATAAATTATTAACGAAACAAAGCATACGTTTCATATGTGTTTGGTTATGTAACAAGTACTCGTGTGCACACAATATTTGTTATTTCTGATATCTGGTTTGCCGACACAGGAACACGCAACATCTGAGAAGCAATCCGCATCTAAATCTAAACCATACTTTTCCAAAGTTCGACCTGGAGCATTATTGATTGTGATTCCGAGTGTCAATCGAATTGGGAATTCAAATCTTTTAAATTGAATCATCATCATTAAATGGAATCACGTTAAAATCTTTTCTTACATTACGTTCTTCATCAATTTCTTAACTGCGAGTCGCATTCCGTTGCAGAGTTTTCGCTGATTAATATTCGGCAACATAATAACTGTCAAACCTATTTTTAATTTCAGTATGTGAGGTCTCCCTGGAAGATTAATCGAGTTCAAAAATTTCGTTGGATGGTCTTTTTCCACAACGGTGTTTATCGACGTATATGCTATTTCCTCACGTTGAATGCTGCATTGAATAACATTAGTGGTACTCACCACAGTGAGCAAGTGGTCTGGCAGTCTAGTAAAAGAGCTGATCAGCTCAAGCAACGACTGTTGTCAATACCACTATTATTTAGTTGATAGGCCTCCTTATTCTTCGCAGCAAGAATAGCCCGTTCACTGAGCCAATTGTGATTCCTAAAATTAATTTTCTTAATAAAGAAACATTCTTTCGATCGAAAGGAGAACTTCCTTTCGATGTTTCTAATTTACAAAAATTATCAGGCCATAAAATTCGTCTTAATCCCTCATTGACTGGCAGCTTTGCGTTCCCAATGTCCAGTTATTGTCGCGCGAATACTTCAGCTGCAGTGTATGTATATTCGTCTTGTCGCAATGTTGACTATTTCAGGCAAGCATTTATCTCTCGTGTTAATCGAGAAACTACAGACAATGTTTTCGTAAAATCTCCTGCGAGCAATATCCCGAATGGTTGAACGTTTCCACGCAAATCCCGCAACAATGGATCAAAAGCCTCAAACGATTTTTTATGTGCCATGGGGCACTCATCCCAAACAATGAATTTAATTTTTTGGTAAACTTTTTTCATACCGGATGCTCTGGAAATATTGCACGTGGGAGTTTCGATGATTTATATGTTCAATGGCAGCTAAAGAGCTGAATTGGCAATGTTTGCACCTGGTAATAATGTCGCAGCAATTCCAGACGAAGCGATGGCTAAGGTAATGTAATTTTTTGATCGAACCGTTGCCAGAATCCTTCTGATAAGGAAAATTTTGCTGGTTCCTCCTGGCGCATCCAAGAAAATCATTTGCATATTCTTCTTCTACTTTGGCTTTGTAACCGCCTAGCCCATTTTGGCCGAGCTCCACAAAGAACGCCAGTCATTTCTCTCTGTGCCAACTTGGTCTCTCCATTGCCATGGGTGCTTCCTATTCGTCTGCTACCACCATAGGCTTGCGAGTTGAATTCTTTTACGCCTGAAACTTCGGTTCCTATTGAACGACATGTCTAAGCAAGCGGAGCCGCTCTATATACATTCGCTGCACTATGTACATTTGGTTGTAAAGCTCATACAACTCATCGTTCCATCGTCTACGGTAACATCGTCGCCCATGCGTAGAAGCCTGTATATCTTCCGTAAGATCTTTCTCTCGGATACTCCAAGAGCCGCCTCATAAAATGTTATCATTGTCTAAGCTTCTGCGGCATATAACAGCTCGGGCATGATGAGTGACTTATAGAGTGCGGTTTTTGTACGTCGAGAAAGGACTTTACTCCACAATTGCCTACTCAGTCCAAAGCAGCACCTGTTGGCAAGAGTAATTCTGCGTGGGTTTCCATGCTGATATTTTTATCGGTGATAGTGCTAGTTCCCTAGTAAATGAAATTCTCCACTTTCCCGAAATTATAACTGTCAACAGTGACGTAGGTTCCAAGGCGCGAACGCGGTGACTGGAAATACTTCGTCTTGTCCTCGTTTACCACCAAGCGCATTCGCTTTGCTTCCTTATCCAGCTTGGAAAAGGCAGAAGAGACTTCGCTATTTTCGTTACCGTTGATTTCGATGTCATCGGCACACGCCAGAAACTACACGCCCTTGTAAAAAGAATGTTCCTTCATGGTTCAGTTCTGCAGCTCTTATTATCTTAACATTTGCATCATGCGATCGTAAATGCTCTTCTGCTTTCGCTTTAATTTGGGAATCCTTGATTGGGAATAGGAGTTCACAATATTAATGATAATCATAATCATAATAATATTATCTCATGTTATTGAAAGTTTCTTTACTCGCAATATACGTAGTAGGCTTTGGCGACCCCAAACGAAATTGCTTACGATTAAAAATTGACTGATTTATAATGCTAGGGAATGGTGTCAACAATTTTATGTTTTCATTAAGTATTTTTTAAACAGCTTTCATGATAGTTTTTTGTTTTCGGTACTCTTTTATCATTTTGTTATTTGTTTCAGTAGTTTTTAGCCGACTTCAAAAAAAAGGAGAAGGTTATCAATTCGGCGGATTTTTTTTTATGCATGTTACCGCATAACTTTGGACCACGTCAATCGATTTCCAGGTAATCCCATACTAATTTGGTTTAGATCCGATCATTGGATCATGAAAAAATTAACGGTACTATTACACTTTTATATGAGAATTGGAGTCGGTGTGTTGTTCGCTTAAAAATTACTTGTTTATGAATTTTTTACATTAAGTAATTTGTGTACCAGCTCTTCGTTGATAATATGATCACTTCGTTTGATAAGATGTTGTAAATTCTATATTTATTTACAATGTTCGGATTTTGGATAAGTGGAAAGATTTAAAAAAATTCCCTAGTAAAGCTTTCCCAAATACTTTTCGTTTGGAACCAGTTATGTAATATTTCATTTCATTTCAATATTTTCAGTCTTTACTTTTAGATAGATGATAATCCTATAAAAAATATTTCCAAATCCAGATTTTTCAAATACCTTTCGTTTGGCACCCATATTGCTCCTCAAACATATTTTCGATTGTAAGTCTTCTTAAAACTCTTTAGTTTGATACCGACATTGCAATATTTCATTTATTTAATCAATCCAAAACGGTCCACCCTAATGCTTAATAATATAGGTACATATGTACGCTTACATGTACACTAAAGTTGTCCAAAAATGTATGTAAAAAAATAAGGTCGGATTTTTAATGCCGCCACCCCCTAGGATTGTTATATACCGAAAAAAATATACCCATATTTATTATTTTGAAATAAAAAATAATTTAGGTAGTGCTCAAAGCGCTAAAAGTTTTCCATGTATTTTATATGGAAAAAAAAACATCTTTTCGTAGAAATAGTGTAGAATTCTTGAAAATTCGATCGGAAAACTTTACTTATCTTCAGGAGATTCCCGGTAATAATACTCAATTGTTTCTTTAACAATTTTTTCATGGTAACTATATTTTATAGGTCCTCCAAAGCCCTTAGAAAATGCAATGGGAGGACCAATAAAAAATCTTTAATCATAAAAAGTGGTAAAATAAATAATTGGATATTAGTCTCCTGAAGAGAACCATAGTTTTCCGGTCGAAAAATATTGATTTTCAAGAGTTTTATACCATTTCTACGAAAAATTGTTTTTTCTCCATATAAAATACATGGAAAACATTGAACGCTCTGAGCACTCCCTAAATATTTTTTGATTTCAAAATAAAAAAATAGGGGTATATTTTTTTCGATATGGATCAATCCTAGGGTGTGCCGGCATTAAAACTCCGACTTTATTTTTTTGGATCACTCTAATGTACATACATATGTATTTATTAGAAACTGTCATAAATTTTTCCCGCCAAATTAACTATTTTTTAACTTCCCCTCCAAACAGTTTTACTGCTTTGAGGTTGAACTCAATTCTATTGAAAAGAGCGCGGGTACTTATTTTCCAGTATTCAACCAGGAACTGCCGTCAGCCACCACACATCGTCCGTACCCGCTCTACATTTGTACATATCCATAAAAAAATAATAATAAATCAAACGTATTTGACAAGGGACTAATTTTTCGTTGGTTTATTTATTTTATCGCTTTATATTGAAAATACATTGGTGCAACATACTAAGCTTTCGAGTTAAAATTTTCAAAAAGGTGGCAACTCTCCTCAAAAATATTTCCAACAGTCATCTATCTTAACCTTCCTTAATTGAATACCTATCTTTTAATAAGTCATTTATTTTATCAATTATGTAAATTTAGTTCAATTTTCAAACAGGTGGCAGCCCTCCTCAAATATATTTTCGGCCGTAAACCTTAATATTGAAATACTTCATTTATTTATTTTTGTAATATAAATGATCCTGCTATGATACCGAACAATACAAAAAAAATTATTCAACTCAGTTCAGCGGTTCTCGAGTTTCGATGACCGTGACAAAGGAACACAACATTTTTTTATATATAAATATAGATTTCTAAATCAAGATTTTTAAATGCCTTTAGTTTGGTACCGATATTGTAACATTTAATTTATTTTACCAATTTAATTGAGATAAATTTTCAAACAGGTGGCAACCCTCTTCCAAGAAACTTTCTACTGTAGGACTTTTAAAAACTCTTTAGTTCGCTACCTACATTGCAATATTTCATTTGTTTAATCAATATAACTGAGTTAAAATTTTCAAATAGGTGGCAATCCTGCACAAAAGTATTTCCTAAAGTTTTCTTTCCTCAACCTCTTTATTTGATACCAATTATATTGAGTTAAATTTTCAAACAGGTGGCAACCCTCCTCAGGCATATTTTCGGCTATAAGCCTTCTTAAAAATCTAAAGATTGATACCCAAATTACCGTATTTCATTTATTTTATCAAAATAACTGAGTTTAAATTTTCAAAGATGTGGCAACTTTACTCAAAAATATTTCCAGCAGCTATCTTTCTTAAAACTCTTGAATTTAATATCTATATTGTAATATATCATTTAGTTTATCAATAAAATTGCGCTTAATTTTTTAACAGGTGGCAACCCTCCTTTAAAATATTTTCGACTGTAACCCTTCTTAAAATTCTTTAGTTTGATATCCACATAGCAATATTTAATTTACTTTATCAATTTAACTGAGTTAAAATTTAAAAATTGGTGGCAACCCTTCTCCAAAATATTTCCAACAGATATCTTTCTTAAACCTCTTTAATTTGATACCCATAATGTAATATTTCATTTATTTTATCGATGTACTTTAGTTAAATTTTCAAACAGGTGGCAACACTCTTCAAACATATTTTCGGCTGTACCCCTTCTTAAAACTCTATAGTTTTACACCCACATGGCAATAATTCATTTATTTTATCAATTTGTTTGAGTTAAAATTTTCAAATAGGTGGCAACCCTCGTCAAAAATATTTCCAGCAGTTATCTTTCTAAAAACTCTTTAATTTGATACCCATATTGTAACAATTTATTTATTTTATCAATATAATTGGGTTTAAAATTTTTTAAATAGGTGGCAACCCTCCAATTTTCTGCGATATCATTGGTTCTGGTATTATACCGAACAATACAAAAAAAATTATTCAAATCGGTTCAGCCGTTCTCGAGTTTTGAGGACCGTGACATACGAACACAGCATTTTTATTAATATAGATGCCGCTGAACACCTTTTTGCCTAGGCGGGATATAGGGATTATAACCCTCACTACGTATAATTCTCCTTTCTGTGTTGCCAAAGAAAAGGGGCTGAACACCTTTTGCATAGAACACCTTTCTGTGTAGGGGGCCTTCCGCCGCGCTTAGGGATTATAACCCTCACTACGTAGAATTCTCCTTTCTGTCTTGCCAAAGAAAAGGGTATGAACACCTTTTGCCGAGAACACCCTTCTGCGTAGGCGGTCTTCGGCCGTGCTTCGTGATTATAACCCTCACTACGTAGAATTCTCCTTTCCGTGTTGCCAAAGAAAAGGGGAGGAACACCTTTGCAGATACCACCTTTCTGCGTAGGTGGCCTGCGGGCGCGCTTATGGATTATAACCCTCACTACATAGAATTCTCCTCTCTGTATTGGTAAAGAAAAGGGTCTGAACACCTTTTGCAGAGAACACCTTTCTGCGTAGGCGCCCTTCAGCCACGCTTAGGGATTATAACCCTCACTACGTAGAATTCTCCTTTCTGTGTTGCCAAAGGAAAGGCGCTAAACACCGTTTGCATAGAACACCTTCCTACGTAGGCGGCCTTAGCCACGCTTAGGGATTATAACCCTCACTACGTAGAATTCTTCATTCCGTGTTGCCAAAGAAAAGGGGCTGAACACCATTTGCATAGAACACCTTTCAGCGTAGGCGGCCTTCAGCCACGCTTAGGGATTATAACCCTCACTACGTAGAATTCTCCTTTCTGTGTTGCCAAAGAAAAGGGGGTGAACACCTTTTGCAGAGAACAGCTTTCCGCGTAGGAGGCCTTCGGCCGCGCTTAGTGATTATAACCCGCACTACGTTGAATTCTCCTTTCTGTGTTACCAGAGAAAAGAGGCGCAACATCTTTCTGCAAGGTCCCTCTCCTCTTTTCAAAAAAAAAAGGCTCTTTCCCTAACAATCCGGACCGGATCCGGTAATTAGAGAATAAGCGAATAGTTTGCTCTCAAAAATGGAACATAATCCAGAAGTATGGGTAGACAAAAAACCACATTTCTAGCCCAAAATTTGAGAAACAGTTGATTCGCGTTGTTTTTGTTTTTGTCACTTAAATGCAAACTCTTGGAAATTGAATTTTTGTTTCACAAATTTGGTTTTGAGTATATAAAAATTGAAAACACATTCACTATTCCTTAAAAGCCCAAGTAAATGCAGGCAACATGTAAACACAACATTTTGTTGAGTACGGGAATGATTTCTGGGCTATTTCGGGCACCCGCGGGATCCCGCGTTGCGTATGGGAAAGAACCTAATATATAACATTTATTGTGCAGATAAATATTCAAGGTGGAGGATCATAACCAATAATCAGCAGAGCCCTTCTTTTAGAATATGAAATATATATATCTTTATATATATGCAAAACATTTGCTTTGAGGAGGCATAAAACCTCAACCCGTCATAAGTGTAAAACTCACGGCGAATAGAGCAAAAGAAATAAAAGCAAACTTCACAAACGTTCTTCTCTTTCATTTATTTTATTTTTCATTTTGACAATCTGGTAACACATTCGTTTTATGCCAATACGCAAGCCACCATCTACGCTAGTTGTGAAATCAAGAAACAAATATTTAATAAATAAAATATAACTGTTTTTCTAAGGGAAACAGTAAAAAATTAATAATAACTAAAGAATTTAAATTGATTTGAAGTGTACTTAATGCAGCGTTTTTTGCTGTATTTAAAATGCAACATTTAGCACTTTCGAACATATGTTTTCGAAGAGCGTTCATGCTATCGCATTTAGTAAATGTACATTTAGGGCTCTGTCACACCGTCAGTAATTATCACGATATTTGGATCGCGATCCATATTGATGGATTGATGGATCGCGCACGAATGCTACATGTTCAACATTTATCGCGTCAGTATTTGCATAATTTTTGTGCTGAGAGCTTATTTTGACGCAAGAAAATATTTTTATTTTGTACGTATAATTTACAGATAATGCATTCCACAATTATTTTAAAATTTCCAATGTTAATTAAAATTTTTTTTGCAAGATTTTAAGCCCCGACAGCGAAGGCAGAGCCGATGTTCGCGTTATGAGAGTAAAATATGTACTGACGAAATGTATGGATCGCGTTTTGAAAGTGCTGCACGTTCAATATTTATTGATGGTATTGCGATCCGCGATCCAGATTTCAAAATTTTTAGAAATTTTGCGATATGGATCACGATCCATCAACACTGCATGCTACACCGTCAATAAATGTCGCGATACTTGGATCAAGTCAATAAATACTGACCGTGTGACAGTGCCCTTACGCGAGTTCGAAACCGTTGGGGTGTTCACAGTTCGTTCCAAATTGTGTCTGAAAATGTAGACGTCTACATTTTGAGACAGTTTTAGCATCAAACTGAGAGCACCCCTTTCTAGCAGTCGTCGCAAAATCGTCTCAAAACTTTGCTGGTGTTGCCAGACATTTCTTCCTTGCGTGTATTTCTTATATGTCGCCTTTCGGTTTTGTTTCTGAAAAATTGTAATTATTTAACTTAATTACCAATTCGTAATATTTGTTATTTCTTTTCCTTGATTTGTTTCTTTTCATCAGAAATTGCGCTCCAATTAAATGCAAATACAGAAAACGTGCCCAATAAATAAAAAAAATGTGATTAGTATTGCCATAATGCAACCCTGCTGCGAGGTTGCAAAATGTAGACGCTTAAAAAACATACCTTTGAGTGTGACAAAATGTAGACGGCGTCGTTTTCCAATTTTGTATGGGAAACAACAACTCCACAGATTTTACGGTTAGAAAACGTCTTAAAATGTAGACGTCTACATTTTGAGACACTATTTGGAACGAACTGTGAACACCCCACGTATGCTTTTCATGAACGAAAGACAAAGTATTTTTCGTTCATGGTATGCTTTTGACAAACAGCCGTGTTCCAGTCGCTTATTCAGATCCGTATCTATTGCGATCAATTCTCACGCAGAAGATTATGTGCAAAAAACCCTACTGAAAAGGAAAAAATAAATTTTAAGCCAAAAATTCAATACAATAACTTGAATTGTTTTAACCATAACCGAACATTTGTTTGTGTATATATTCACCTGTCGGTGCTGTCAATTAAAATTTCCTCACTTAATTAGGAAACAAAAAAAACAGAGTTGATCACAAATTGATCCAGATTTCTATCAGCATCACATCGATGTTGAATTTGCGTAACTTTTCTTTATCCAAATAATGTAAAATAATAAATGAAATCTCGATCGGCGATCACTTAAACGCAGCCAGCCACTGTATACGCGAAAAAGCAATGTTGCCACTTTATCTCATTAAACCATGTTAGAATTGTGGAAATTTTGGAAGATCAAAGGGTTGCTTTTGCATTTAGATTCTTAATGCAAAAATGGAGTTGCATTTAGGTGACGAATTTTGTATGGATAAATGTACATTTAGAGTAGCATTTAGAGCTAAATGCGCTAAATATGCTTTTACGCTAAGAAAAAAGAGTCTATATGGTGTATGTTCGTGTTGATTTGTCTAATACGTAGTGTTGCTTACTAAGCAAGTAAAAAATTTAATACTAAATATTTCAAAAACTTGAAGGCACCCGCACCTAAAAGTGGGTATATCTGAAAAGTGGAGGACTCCAGCTCTCCAATGATACCATTTTTAATCCCCGAATCGGGGGTCTCCATTTCAAAGTTGCTTGTATCAAAACGCAGGAAACACTTGGAATTGTACTAAAATTTATAATTTAGTTATTAAAGTTCATATCAGCGATAACAAAAACAATATTTCAACAATATGTAACAAAGGCTTTGTTTCTTTTCTAGCAGATAATTATCAGGAAGAAGAAGAATGGGATAATTGAGAGAATTACGCTCACAGAGAACGAAATAAAGAAATAGTAAAGAAACGCAAAACTAGCAAGTAAACAGCTGATCGGTGTATTTGACTATTGAAAATATTTTGCGCGAATTTTCGTTTATCCATTTTGACAGCTGCTAGTTTCTGCTAGAAAAAATTTTACTAAAAGAAATTAGCAGGAGCCAAAAAAATAAGAGCGTAAGAACGAGAGAGAGCTGCGAGTTGCTGCTATTTTTTTGGGTTAAGAAATACGAATACGAAGAGATACGAATTTGCAGCTATGTATTAGTTACTTACGTTGAACTGTCAAATGAAGAAGTGGCCGGTGGTTACCGCAACGAGCAATTATCCACAGTAGTTTTGGGAAAAAGTTTCTGCGTAGGCGGCCTTCTGGCGCTCTTAGGGATTACAACCCTTACTAAGTAGAATTCTCCTTTCTGTGTCGCAAAATAAAGGAGCCGAAACCCCTTACGCCATCCACGGTATTTTTGTACATTACTACTTTCTGCGAAGGCGGCCTTCGGCCGCGCTTAGGCATTATAACCCTTACTTAGTAGAATTCTCCTTTCTGTGTTGCGAAAGAAAGGGGGCCAAAACACCTTACGCCATCGACGGTATGTTTGCAGATAACTACTTTATGTGCAGGCGGCCTTCGGCCGCGCTTTGGGACTATAACGCTTGCCGAAACCTCTTACATCATCCACAGTATTTTTGCAAATAACTCGTAGTAGTTATTCGCAAAAATATTGTGGATAATTGCTCGTTGGGTTATACATCCGCCAACGTAAATAACTATTACCTGCAAATTCGTATCGGTTTGTGAATTTGTTACATATTGGGCCAATTTGACAGTGCGTAGTTAACTCAGAAACGGCAGTTAACCAGAACAAAAATCTGTAGTTAACTGCCGATTCTGAGTTAACTACGCACTGTGAAATTGACCCATTGTTGAAATATTGTTTTTTTTATCGCTAATATAAACTTTAACAATTAAATTATACATTTTAGTACAATTCCAAGTTTCTCCTGCGTTTTTATTTTTATTTATTTTATTTATTTATTTTATTATTTCGCTAATACAAAAGAAAAATAGATTCTTATGATGTATTAGGTTCGATTAAGCAAACAAATTATAGTTGATAAAATGAAATAAAAACGAATTAAATAAAACGAGTACTTAAAACTAAACAGTAATATTAATCGCGTAACATTGTAGATTAAGAAATTAAAGTTTGAAAACAAATTGATAATAGTTGTTAAAAATGTGGAATAGCGTAGAATAGTTATAGAGAGTAAAGAAAAAAAATTTAATTTATACATTTCGTGAATAGATTAGATTCATATAATTATAGTTTAAGCGAATTTAAAGCCAGTCTGCATTATGTTTGGAAGTGCTTGAACAGGGTAGCCTTGAACCTCATCGCGCTACGCAAATCCTGCAAAGTATGTGGCAGTGAGTTCCACAGGCGGGTAGTGTGCACGAAAAAAAGGCGTTCAGATAGCGAACAATTATAAACAGGTTGTTTTAGTTTGTTTCCACGATTTGAACGCAAAAAGGATATTCTGTTATATAGATAATTCGGATTTTTAGTATAAATGATTTTGTGCAATAAGAGCAGACTTCTAGTTTTGAGTAAGTCATTGAAATTGATACCGAAGATTTTCTTGGCATGCTCAGATATGTGATCACTACGTTTAAGAGTGAAAATATACCTGGCTATGTTGTTAAATAGAACATTCAATTTCCTTTTACTTACTGAGTCGCAATTTGCAAATAGTTCGCAGCCATAAAGGAGAGATGGAATCAGATACAATTTAGCCAAAAGCATTCTGGTTTTTAGTGGCGTAAAATGTTGTGTAACCCAAAGGGTACGAAGCATTGTGTACACTTAACCGCAGCATGTATTAATATGATCCGACCAAGTTAAGTTTCTGTTGAAAGTTATACCGAGATTTCCTACACAAGTGACATAATCAATGGGAATATCATTAATGTATAGTTTGGGTAGCGTAGTGTATTCAATAATTCTTCTCCCTAAAACTAAACATTTGGACTTGGACGGGTTAAGAAACAAACAGTTTTCAACAGCCCACGAGTTAATTTTATTTAAACTTACATTCAACAACGAAATACAGATATTGACATTAGTAATATCGCAGTTTGCATAAATTTAGACGTCATCAGCGTACATATGTATATTGCACTTTCCTATCACAGTTGGTAACTCATTGATGTACAATGAAAACAACAAAGGGCCCAGAATGGAGCCTTGTGGGACGCCACGGTTCAAGGGCATAAAGTCTGAAACGCCGTTGTTTGCGAATACAGCTTGGCAGCGTCCAGCTAGGTAAGAGCTAATAATTTTACAGAGTGGTAGGAGAAATTGAAATTATTGAAAAGTTTTCTACATAATATCCTGTGATTTACGGTGTCAAAAGCTTTAGAATGATCTAGGAGAATCAAAAATTCAAATTTTCCTGAATCGAGGTCAGCGCGCATATCTTCAACCACATCGGTTAAAGCGGTAATGCATCCACGATTTTTCCTAAATCCAGACTGTTTATGTGATAATAGATTTTTGGATGTTTAAAATTCATTCATTTGTTTATAAAGAATGTGTTCAAAAACTTTAGATAAAAAAGGAAGGATAGCGATGGGTCTATATTCATTATGACTCTTTGGTATTGGGATAATTTTTGCCTTCTTTCAGCTGGGTGGATATGCGGAAGTTGTGAGTATCGTATTAAAGACATGTGTGAAAAATGGCAGCATAACAGGGAGCAAAGATTTTATAAATGTTGGATGAAGTTTATCTAGACCGACGGCATTGGGCTTTATTGATAAAAATGATTCCAAAACATCTAACTGACTTACACATACAAACTTAAACGAGGAGTTACATTCATTATCACGGATTTGGTAATCACCGTCTATTTCGTTATCAGAGGCATATGAGTTTGAAGCAAAATCAGCATTAAGCTTAGTGATATCATCTATGTTTATGTCACGTACATGTTTGCTGACTAGATTTATCTTCTTTATTTCCTTCCAATTACCTTTACTTCCCACGATTTGGGAGAATTTTTTTTCATAATATAGCCTTTTTGCATTTTTAATCTTTTTCGCGACCTCATTTCGGATCGAACAAAAACTTTCAAACAAGAAGGAAAGTCTGAAACGTTTCCATCGCTTATAAGCGTTGTTTCGTTTAACAATGAGGTCTTTTATTTCGATACTAAACCATGGATGTTGAGGTTTTTGTGTAATAATTTTTTTATAAGGAACAAACTCATCGAATAACAAAGTAAGATTATTTTCTAGATAGGTTATTTGATCCTCTGCGGATTCCATACAATATACGCAAGACCAATCTATTGTGTTTATCTTCGTACCAAGCTGTTCATAATTAATGTTTTTGAAATCTCTATAGGTGATCGTTAGGGTAGAGGTTATAGACTGAAAGTCATAAACGAGGAATATTAGGTCATGTTTTGAGAAGACAGGCACGGACAATTGGTCAAACATTAACGTTTTTGAAACATCACTAACAAAGAAAAGATCTAACAGCGTATTGTTTGTTGCAGTATAATGTGTAGGAAGGGTGAAGTTCACAAGGTTAAGACCCAATGTCCGCAGTTCACTAGGCAAAGAGTCGTCGCATAGAACATTACAGTTAAAGTCACCAGTTAGAATTATATTTGAATACGGCAACGTGATTGTGTGAAGAAGCTCAGTAAATTGACTATTGTTTACATTGCGATTAGGTCTGTAAATGCACCCAACCAATAATTTATCGACGCCTTGTACAACTTCAATAAAAAGGTACTCAATTTCATCGTCGGTCCTTGAATTGCTAATGAATCTGCTCTTAGGGCCGGTTGCTCAAAGCTTGGTTGACACTAATCCCCGGTTAGACATCGTTATCGACGTTACCGACACTGTGTTATATGCATGGAGTCGAAAACGTCGATAACGATGTTAACCAATGATTAGTGTCAACCAGGCTTTGAGCAACCGGCCCTTAATGCTATTCTTTATATAAATAGCAACGCCGCCTCCATGACTGGGCCGATCGCAGCGAAACAAATTGTAACCATTCATCTCAAATAGATTACCTGTGTAGCATTGTTTAAACCAACTTTCAGATATGCATATTATGTCTACAGAGGAGGATTCAATAATATATCTGAACTCATCAATTTTATTATTCAGACTTTGAGAGTCTATATGACAAATTTTTAAGCCACTTCTCTGTTTGCGAAGAACTTTAATTGTGGCATGAGTATTGCCCACGGAACTCACATGATCTTTATGACGATAAATCATAGTTCTTAGAATTGACTGAGCAGCGCAATGAAATAAAAAGCACATTCGTAAAAGCACGTAAACGAACATAAGGCAGCTTGGCATTGTTTAGGTCTAAACAGTACATAAAGGGTGAAAAAATTAACTTAAAAAAGTAAAGGAAAAAGGCAAAAAAATTCAGCTCAAACAGAGTTTTAAGATTTACGCCATTACTTCTACTCGCAGTTGTTGATGCAAATTTGTTGCAGGTTCTCTCTGTTGTCCAAATTACATTGTTTATGATCCTGGGAAGCACGAAAACAACAATTGTTCCCTGCTTTTTTTTTGAACACTCTTTAAAAGATATTCCAGGTTTTCCATGTCGTCGATAGGTAGTGGCTCGCTGTCATACTCTCTTTTAACATATATTATACCACGCTTTGAGAACGCTGAGTGCAGGTACAAGCCAGTGCCTTCATTTGCCTTAAATTGGCGAAAACGCAGGTGATTGTGATTTTTGCCCATTTGGCTAAGGGGTCCCTAGGGACCTATAGGGGGCCTAGGTGGTCAGCGGTTGCATATTTGGGAATGGCGGTTCATGCCCTCCATAAAATGGGCGCGGGAGGGGGGGTTTGGTTTTCGCCACGCCCACAAGCAAAAAAAAAATAGCAAGCTTCCAAATTATGAATGCCACACACTTTTTTCTCAATTGCTATTACAAATGGCTGCTTCTCAACCGGTCAGATCTGTTCTAATTGGTTCATGCAAATGAATGCTATAGCTATACTAAAATATGTGTGTACACATGATTAAAGTAGAATTTCAGCTTGCATATGTAGCCCATGCTTAATGCTGCCTCGCATTGATTGCACCAATTGATTGTGAAGAATGTAACTGGCTGTCAATCACAAGCAAATATTCAAATGTTTTTTATTTTAGCTGGGCGCGTATTTCCACAATATTTTATATTTGTGCCAAAATATTAGTTTAAAATTTTATTTTATATACTTTTGATATGAGTAGAAATTCTGAGGGAAGTTTACATATGGACAGTACCTTAGAAGATGGTGCCTGGTTAGATTCATTTGACAAGCTATTGGAGCCAAGACCGTTTGTATTTGTTTATATTTATTTATTTTTACTGTGTGGAGCTGCTTTTTATGTATTTCTTCGATCCTAGAGTATTGCGTGAATTGAATATTTTGAAAAAGGAAGTACATGCATCATTTAATCGAGATTCAAGTGTTGAAAACAGCATAAATAGTAAAGCCAATGAATCTGATCTTTTGAAAACGACCCAAATTTCTTTAAACCTTGAAGATAAAGCTCGCAAAACCAGCTCAATTTCAACGCCTGAGGTGCATCGTGGCTTCAAAGTTGATCCGTTTAAATGCTCTTTATCGCCAATAGGTGCTTGGCGACTGCTATATTTTGATAAAGGGAAGAACGCTGTTAATGATCGGGAATTGTGTGTTGTGAATGAAGACAAAAGCTATGTAAAATGCACACCAGTGAAACCCACAATTACTGTAGTGGGTATGTAACTATAAGAGACAAATACTAATATAAAAGTTAAATTTATAAACATCCTACGATTATCGTAGACTACGATGAACCGGATGATCCTACAGCACCTAAAGACCATGATGTTGCTTCCACATTAGGTAAAAAGTTAAAACGGACAAGAGTTGGCATACGCGCAACCAATTCAAGGCATGTATGCTTTGAGCCGGTTGTTGAAAACTCATTAGGGAAAACGTTAACTAAGCCGTCGTTAGATCATACAAACCAAAAGCACAAAGAAATTACGGAGCAACGCATTCCAAGTCTTACACTGCAACCAGGAAAATGGCGAAAATCGTTCAGCGTGTGGCGACGAAAACAAGGTAATTTAAACTTTAAAATTTCTTGAATTGGTAATGATCAATATAAAATTCAGTTGAAAAACGGTCAAGTTCCTTGATCAACCGGCAATCGGGAAATCGCAACACTTCTGTAGAGTATATCGGCTTTGTTGGCACTGCTGCGGGTAATAGAAAATCCATATATTTAAAAAAGGAATTCGAAAGTCGTGTAGTTGATGCCACACCCGTAACCGATGATGTGTGGGAAGAGAAAGTTTTGGAGCGTTGTAACCAACAGACTCCTCTGCCATTTGAAGAATTGTATTCTGCTAATAAAATGCCTTATTGTGTGAAAATTGGTGAAGGAGCTTATGGAGAGGTATTTTTAAATGCAACAAGTAAACGTAAGATGACAGACGCAAGTAGCACTGTAATGAAAGTTATACCGATTGAGGGCAAAATTGAAGTTAATGGCGAGAAACAAAAAACCTATGAGCAAGTATTGACGGAGGTAGTCATATCGATGGAGTTAGCCAACTTACGTAAAGATATAGTAAACATGACAAATGGTTTTGTGAATGTTAAAAAGGTAGAATGAATAGGTTGATAAACGTGATACACATGTTTTACTTTGTCTATTTCTAGGTTGCCTGTGTTAAAGGAGAATATCCGCAGCATTTAAAAAAATTGTGGGAATCGTTTGATGAGGAAAAAGGTTCGGAAAATGATCATCCAGATATCTTTGATGCAACACAAATTTATATAGTACTAGAGTTGGAATTTTGCGGCAGAGACTTAGAGAGTTTTCAATTTCAAAATGCTGAACAAGCATACTTTGCTCTTCTGCAGGTATTAAAAAAAAAATATGCATATATTTTTAAGATTGTAAAATTATACTGATAACTTTTGTTTCGTAATAACTCTGCAAATCATTTTTTCAGAGTATTCTGAATTTTCTAAAATGATTCGATTCTTTTACGAAATTTCGGAAGGAAATCGGTAAATCAATGAAAGTAATGCTGCTGTTTGAAGGATTTTCAGCAGAATTTTCTTTATTTTTCGTACAGAAATTTCTTTACGAGTTCGTGTCAACCACTTCATATAATTTTCTTTGAAGATTCGTAAAAAAATCGTTACAGAAATAAGATACTACTAAATATTTCGGGAACTTTTGTTTGCAGGAAGCTCGAAGTCTACTGTTTTCAATTGAATTTGTTTTTCTCAATATCCCTCTCCAGGTCATACTCACACTAGCTGTAGCTGAACAAGCATATCAGTTTGAGCATCGAGATTTACATTGGGGAAATATTTTAATACTAAATACAAATATGAAGGAGTTAAAATTTACATTAGACAATCAGGCATACATTGTGCCTACAAAGGGGGTTAGAGCTACGTTAATCGACTATACACTTTCACGTATGACCTTTGACAATTGTTGCCATTACAATGATATCTCGTGTGATGAAGAGCTTTTCACTGCCACAGGTGATTATCAATTTGACATCTACCGTATGATGCGTGACATATTAAGGTATTTTTTAATTGCTAATTGCTGGTTGAGTTAATAATTAATATGCGGATATTTAATTACAGCAATAACTGGGAAACTTTTGAGCCGCGCACTAATATATTCTGGATATCATATGTCATTACAAAAATGGTTGATGGCGTTCAATATAAAAATAAGCGCACTAAAATACATACCACATACTATTCAAAACTAGAAAACCTCTTCGAAATTGTGTTGAATTTCAAAGGCGCCATTGAATGTGCAAAATATTTAATGAATTCAGATTAGAAAATTTATTGCACAATTCTTTATTTTTATATGTGGCTATTAAAATGTTTCTAATCTATTTCAATAATCCACTAAGCAAGGTGCATGGCAACATGAATTACACATGTTCTACGCACACATAATTATTACTTCTGAACGAATTTCTTAAGTTACCTGACAGAAGTAAAATATATTCTTAATAATTTTTCTGAAATTTTTTTCACTTAAAATCCAGTATTTTTTTATATCCATTTTAGATATCCTCTTATATTTTTTTAAATTTAATATATGTATGTATGATTATAAGAAAGTTCATACAACTAAAACCCCGTTTTTTAGTCACAGGTATTCAAATTATTTTTGCCCTAGACTAAAAAATCGTTCGTAACTATAAGTTGAGTAGTTCACTTTGTGGTGATAATATGTTACATATGCACAGACTTACTTTTATGTGAATATTGATATTGTTGAATAATGCCTTGCTTAGTGGACTTAAGGTTTGAAATTTTGATATTATTTTAAATGACCTTTGTGTATATTTAATGCATGTGAAGTTCTTTTATTTTACTGACCATTTTATTGCAATAATATACTGCTGTTTACTGGTGTTTAACCTCACATCGTTGTCATCATTACAAAAAATTGCAAAAGATATATAAATTTTTTTTACAGTATAAGCGAATTGCTCAGGCCTCTTTTGGCCAGCATCGTATACATCCAGGGCCGTCGAGAGAAAACTCGGGGCCCGGGACTAAAAAATCACGGACCCCTATATATAAATTATATTAATTTAAAAGCATATGACCCAAATCGCCGAAAACGAAGACGAGGGGAACAATTTTTTTCCCAGGTTTCGCAGATTTTTGATTATATGGAGATCATGCATAGATAGATAGATAGATTAAGTAGAGGTATGCACTGCGACCAAATGATCTATTGTGCCCTCGACTGTTTAGAGTACCTCATCTAATCCCAGAGAACCCAAAAATTTAAGGAGATTTCCGGGGGCTAGCGATTGTAAGACTTCCTCACTTGGCCAGAGTCCGTCAGAAAGCCTGTCAATATCCTTACCCTTTCTTTGGGAAGGTTTATTATTGCTCTATACCTTGTATGGTTGTAACCTCCCAGTAGGCTTTTAGCCTGGCGTTGGCCTGCCGTGTTACGCCAGTGCTGATTCCTTACTGTGTTCCTCTCCTTCCTGAGCTCTTCCTTGATTGTACTAGGACCAATCGCTATGAAGGGCTCAGGCCCTGTAGGCAACGAGGCGGCTGCCTTCCTAGCTAGTCGGTCCGCTTCCTCATTGCCGACAACTCCTACGTGACCTGGCACCCAAGTTAATTGGATGTCGTTGTACTCCGCCAGGGCGTTGAGCTTATCAATACACTCCAGAACCAGAGAGGACTTGACCTCAAATGATAATAGGGCCTTGAGTGCTGCCTGGCTGTCGCTCATGATCAAAATATTTTCATTACGATAGTTCCTACGCAGTTAATCTCTGCACACAGACTTATGGCATAGACTTCCGCTTGAAAGATGCTTGGGTATACGCCCATGGGTACCGAAAGCTTTAGCCTTGGCCCGTGAACGCCTGCCCCAATACCTTCGGGAGTTTTGGAGCCGTCTGTGTACCATTGCATTGAGCTCGCTTGTATCTGCCTCTCCATAAAAGAGGTGCTCCAAGTCGACTTGGTGCAAAGCGCTATTTTGAATTTTCTGTCAAAGCTAACTAGTTTGGGCCTGTCGTCTCTGGGGAACAGAGCTAATGGAATTTGGGAGCCTAGCTTATCCCTGTACCTCGATGGTAGGATTTTACCTCTACCAAAGCCTTCTCTTGCGAAGCTCAATAGAGTTCGCTTTGCTGCCTGTTCAATGGTAAGGTGCAGTGGCTCGAGCTCCAGAATCACCTCTAGCGCCGCCGTCGGGCATGTGCGCATTGCCCCCGTAATGCATACACACGCCAGACGTTGAAGCTTAGCGAGGGATTGTCTCACCGTTGCAAGGGTGGTCCTCGATACCCACGCCACTGCCCCATAAGTAACTATTGGTCTAACTATCATGGTATGCATCCATCTTAGGATGTTGGGACTACAGCCCCAAGACTTCCCAGCCAGACGTTTGCAAACCATTAGTGCCCTCGTGGCTTTGGATGTGATCACGTCAACATGCGCCTTCCACAGAAGCCTGGAATCTAGTGTTAGTCCTAGGTACTTGACTTCGGTGGCGACGTTGACGGCGACCCCATTCAAAGTGATGTTCCTCATACCTGGGAGTGTTCTTCTTCTAGAAAAGGGGACGATAACGGATTTGGAGGGGTTGATGCTCAGGCCCATACTCAAGCACCAGCCTGTTGCAAGGTTTAGTCCCCTTTGAACTATATCGCATAGAGTGCTCACGAACTTCCCCCTGGCAATAATCACAATGTCATCCGCATAGCCTTGACAGCGGATGCCATTGTCAGTGAAGATCTGTAGAAGTTCGTCCACAACTAAGCTCCACAGAAGAGGGGATAAAACTCCTCCTTGTGGGCAACCTCCTGTAGTTTGTAGCTGTACTACGCCGTCCCCGATGTCGGTTTCAGCTATCCTTGTGTTGAGTAACCTGACTATCCACCTACGGATGGTTGCCTGTACGTTACGTTTTTCAAGCGCCCGGTCGACACTACCGTGTGAGGTGTTGTCAAACGCCCCCTCAATGTCGATGAAGGCACAGAGTACCGTCTCCCCTCACTCAAGAGCACCTTGTATTTGCGTGGACAGGGCGTATAGTGCAGTGTCCGTGGACCTTCCCACTCTGTAGGCATGTTGGTCGGGGTGCAAAGGCGCTACATTAAGGGTGTTGTTCCTAATTTCATGGTCGATGACCTTCTCAATTGCTTTTAGCAGAAAGGAGGTAAGACTTATCGGCCTGAAGGACTTAGCGAGAGAGTAGTCTCTCTTACCTATCTTCGGGATAAATATAACCCGAGCTCTTTGCCACGCCTCGGGGATATGGGCTCGCCCGCATGATGTTGACGAGGTGTGGCAGTAGGAACTCCTTACCTTGCTTCAGCAACACTGGACAGATGCCATCCACCCCAGGGGATTTGTACCGATCAAAGGAGTCCAAAGCCCAGCAGACTGATCGGTGGGTGATTAGTCTTCTAGCCAGCTTCCAGTCTGCAGGGGATGGCCTACTTCTTTGGCATGGGACCTCCCTCGTGGTCGGAGTGGCATCCGGGAAGTGGGCCGAGAGCAGGGCAAGCGCCCTCTCTTTTTCGTTCCCTGAGTAGGTACCATTAGCTAGCCGGATTGCTAGTTTGGTGTCAGTATGATCCCTCGCCAGGGCCTTATGTAGTCTAGCGGCTGCAGGAGTCGATGTGATGTCCTCACAGAACTTCCTGAAGCTGCCCCGTTTGGCCTTCCTGATCTCTTTACTGTAATTAGTTAAACTGGCTGAATACTCCGCCCAAAGCCCTGTACGCTTTGCCCTGTTAAAAAGTTTTCGTACCTGCTTTCTGAGCACCGATAGCTCCCGAGACCACCAGCTGGGCTGAGCCTTCCCTTTTGGTTTCGCCTCAGGGCAGCTGGAGTGAAAGGCATCCATTATGGCGCCATTCAGTTCGTTAACGGTGTTCTCTAACCTCATATGATCGACGTGCCTGTTCTTGGACTGTATTTCAGTCAAGTTTGATTTTAAATTTTCGCTGTATCGCTCCCAGTCAGTTTTCCTGGGGTTTCTAGTTGCTTGGTTTGTTCTCGCCTCCGCTCCCAACACAAATTGGATACTCCTGTGGTCCGATAATGAAGGTTCCGACGAGACCCTCCATTGGGTGACCAGAGGACTAGCCAATCTGTTGCTGAGCGTAACGTCCAGTACTTCTTTCCTAGCCCTCGTGACAAATGTCGGTGTTTGGCCAACATTGTGGATGCTAAGTTCCTCGCTTAAAATGTACTCTAAGAGACACTCACCTCTGCGATTTGTAACCGTGCTGCCCCATTCAACATTATGGGCGTTCGCATCGCACCCCACTATAAGATGGAGCCGTCTCCTCCTGCAGTACTCCACTAACCTCTGTACCTCTTGTGGTGGGGCACAGCTGCTGTCCCCCGGAAAGTAGGCCGCAGCGAACACCACCTCTACGTTGCTATCGCAAGTGGTCAGCGACGTCTGCACTGCGACTAGGTCCTGTGTTAAAAATTCTGTAATGCAAAAGTAATCAATATTTTCTTTAAGCACTACACACGCTCTGGGCCTCTCACAGGAGAGGTCCCAAATTACCTTGTTCCTTTTATGGTTGAGGCCCCTCACATGGCCTCTGTAGGTCCACGGCTCTTGGATCAGTAGGATGCCCAGGCCATCCGTGGCAAACCTGCTGGTGATGACCGCCGAAGCAGCCACCGCGTGATGCAGGTTGACCTGGGCTACTGCCAAGTGTGGGGTATTCATAGGTGGAGCTCGTCAAGGTCGGAGAGCTGTAGTTCGCTCTCGTTCCGCTTATCAAGCTCTAGTCGCCTCAAGTCCATACCTGATAGCAGCTCCTGCGTTGAGGGCACGTGTTCCGCTGAGGTGGTGGTAGCGGTATGCCCGAGCGTGTTTGCAGGAGCTGGTGTTTCTGCAAGGAGTGGCTGCTCCGCCGGTAAGCCCGAGGTCGACTCGGCCGTCTGGGCAGCACAGGAACCGGCGACCGCGTCGATTTGAGTCTCCTGCGTCTCCGACTCCTTGCTGCCTGTCGCCTTTTGTCTCCACGGTCTCACCGTGACGAAGCTGAACCTTTAGTTCAGGTTGAAGCCAGCCCTCTTTATACTGACGTAGGACTCCTCATCAATGCCTAGGAATAGCCTGAGCCCGTTATCCTCAGTGGTGCTGGACACTACTTTCCACGCAGAAGTGTGGATACCCTCGTTCTGCGCTTTTAGTAGCCCCAACGCAAACTCGGCAGATTTGTCGGCGCTCCTTGGGAGGAACACCGTGATGTTGTGCACCGGAGGGATATCGTCCCCTCTCTTCGTGCACATCCCGGGTCCCTTCCAGCCCTCAAGTGCGGGTGCCTTCTCAGCCAGCCAGGTTGCTGTTTTCTCGTCCCTGCAATCAACGAGAAGCATACCGGACCTGAAGTACACCCCGCAGAATACCAGCGGGTGCGACCAACCTTTGAATACCTCTTCCATGATGGCATCTTGGAGCCTGGTTAGGTCCTCTGGGCTCAAGGCAGCAGCAGGGTACTCACACGGTAGCACCGCTACCCGGATGCCTTTCCGAGTAGCTGGGCTGCTGAGTGGCGCTCTCCTGCACCTGTCCCTGCCCGGCCGGTCCAGCCAGGCTCTTAGGCCATGAAGTCGGAGTAGGTGGCTGATCCCGCTGCCGTTTGGTGCTAGGTGTCTCAGGCGTAGTGATTTGGTTGCTCCCTCTCTTGACTGCGTCCCCTTTGTTATAGCCAGGGGGTTCCCCGCTTCTCCGCCATCCGGCGGGCGCGGGTCTGTGCTGCTGTTGTAGCTGTGGCCCGCTTCTCTGCTTTGCAGCAGGCACGGGTAAGTGTGCCTGTTTATTGGGCCCGCTCTTCCACCTATCGGCAGGTGCGGGTTTGTTGCCTTTGCTGCTACGCTCATTCTCGACCTCCATTCTGACGCAGGCCATGGCCCTGGCCTCAACTGGGGGCTCGCCCTGTTCCAGGTACCGGAGATACCACTTGACCCCGGAGCCGCTCAAACCTTCGCGGTGTCGGTCGTCCAGAGCCCCTGGCTGACCTGGCAGAGGCATCGGAGGAGGTTTGGCCCTGCGGTTTTTCTTCCTCCTCTGCTTCTGCCATCCAGACTCGTCAGATGTAGCGGAGGCGTTGCTGCTGCGGGACCTGTGTCTACCTTTCCCCTTCCGGTGACCGCTGTCAGAGCGACGCCGACTCTTTGAGCGCTCCCGGCTTTTTGAGCGGTGACGACTCTTTGAGCGCTCCCGGCTCTTTGAGCGGTGACGACTCTTAGAGCGGCGCCGACTGCTTGAGCGATGCCGACTATTGGAGCGGTGACTGCCCTCGGTACGGTGGCTGCTTTCTGATCTCGCTGTTCCTGTGTGCCTGTAAAGAGAACTGCCTGACCGGTGTTGCGGCCGATCTAATTCGGCAGATGAATCATACAAATCTAACACATCTTGATTTGCGAAAGTACCTTTTTTGCCCCGTGCCTTGCCACAGGACGCCTCTGCACTGGTGCCTGGACGTTCGTCATCCCTCGCATGCTCAATGAACAGCGATGCTTCCTCTGCTGTCAGCTTGTCCAAGAAGCTGCTCTTGCGCTTGGCGCTCTTAGAGCCTTCTAGCGTGCTGCTGCTTGGCGTTGCTGGTGTACCTGTAGCTTTTGCTATTATTACAGCTGATGCCGTTATGCCCACCGCCGCTGTGGTAGATGTTGTTGTTGTTGTAGCTGTAGTTGCTGTTGTTGTTTTGTTTTTCTGGTTTTTTTTGTTGTTTTTTGTTTGTTGTTGTGATCATCTTTTTCGTACGACCGCCTGCTGGAGGCTGCCGCATCCGCGTTACCTCAGACCAGAAGAAGACCGGTTGGAGATTCAGCTAAGCCCCCGCACCAACGGCAAGGTGCCTGCCCTCGCGAGGGGAGATCATACATATTCTGAGGTATCACACAATATAAATATTAACACGAATCTTCTCTCAAACATGAAAATTCACTTAATCCTGAGACACTTTTAAATTAATGAAAATTAAAAAAGCACAACATGAAACTTAAGGTTAGTTTATCTTTAAGGACCACCAATTTTGCGATATATTTGATTCTATTCGCTTGCTTTGTATTACTTCGCAGTTAATAAAAAAGTACTCGACAAAAAAAAAAACAGCGATTAGCTTTCTATATGAAAATGAATTCGGCAGTATTTTTTTTTTTTAATGCAATGTAACAGTCCAAAATATCAAAAAGTTTCTTGGCGCGGAATCCAAGACTAAAAGCCATTTAAAAACCTAATCATAGTCTACACGCATGTATATCGCACAGGTAACGTAACAGTATTGACCTCAAAATTAATTTTATCAGTTCAATAAATACGTAGTTCTTGAATTATATAAGGGACTTTTTCGATAATATAAAGCAGCTTTAAAAAGTAGTTCCAAAAATTGTAATGTAACAGTCCGCTGTTGACACATTTATTATTATTCATTATATTTTAGGTATATCATCATCATCATTGTATATAAATAGGCAATCATGTTTCCTTTACACCCCTTTTGCGGCTAAACTATACCTCTAAGGTATAAACAATTATGTATAATTAGAAAGGTATTTTGATGCTGATGTCCAGGCAATTTTTCAAATTTCAAATTAGTTTAATATAAAGCGAAAAAATCAATTCAAAAGTGACACCAATACTAATCCGTACATGTACATGGTTGGGGCGGAAATGCCTCCTAAATGTATGCTTTAATATTGATACTGAATTACAGAAACGTGCTAAGCAGCAGTTTAGGAATAAGATGTATGTATGTATGTACATGAACAGATTAGACCCAAACAAGGAAGAAGGTAAAGTTGAGTATGGAGAAGAAGAAATGGATAAATACAGAAATTAAAATAAAAGTACAGAAACCTAAATATAAAGACAAAGAGGGAGGAAAATTTAAATACCTAACCTAATAACAATGGTGGGGGTGAATATGTAAATGAAGAAAAGAATGGACATATTTAGATCAGGATAAAGGAAAAGATAAAGATGAAGAAGAAGATGAAGACCAAGACGAGGAAGAAGATGAAGATGAAGAAGAAGGTGAAGACCAAGACGAGGAAGAAGATGAAGATGATGAAGATGATGAAGATGATGAAGATGAAGATGAAGATGAAGATGAAGATGAAGATGAAGATGAAGATGAAGATGAAGATGAAGATGAAGATGAAGAAGATGAAGATGAAGATGAAGATGAAGATGAAGATGAAGATGAAGATGAAGATGAAGATGAAGATGAAGATAAGGATAAAGATTATAACCCTTAACTTAACTTAACTCACCTCAACTCATCCCACCTCCACTTAAAAACGTACTCCACCTGAGATCACCACACCTTAACCCCACACCTAAATCCACCACTACTTCCCTCCCTACACCAAAATTCACCACACATCAACTCACCACACCTAACCTTCCTCACCTAAATCCACCACACCTCTTAAGCGTACCACACCTGAATTCACAACACTGTAACTCCCACACCCACCGCACCGTAACTCCACCAAACCGCAACTCACCACACCCAATTTCACCACATGACATGATATCACTTGATGTGGCATCAATGATATCATTTGGCACAAAGTGAACCAAAATAAACAAGATTTTTAATCTTATATAACGAAATATAAGATAATAGCGGCGTTCATATAAATTGATAAACTTCGGATAAACGAGATAAAATGATAATTAAATCAGTTTATCACTTTTGATGAAGACCCCGAATATATTGCAATATAATGATGTTTCCATATGTTTTTTGGTTTTTGGTATCTTATCTTATATACATATGGGCAAACATGTTTTCTTTACACCCCTTTTACGGCTAAACTATACCTTAAACGTATAAACAATTATGTATCATTAGAAAGGTATTTTGATGCTGATGTGCAGACAATTTTTAAAATTTCAAATTGGTTTAACATAAACCGAAAAAAAACTATTGAAAAGTGACACCAATACTATTGCCGCACATGTACATGCTTGGGGCGGAAATGCCCCCTAAATGTATGCTGTAATATTGATACTGAATTAAAGAAATCTGTCAAGCAGCAGTTTCGGAATCAGATTTATGAAGATTAAGATTCATGCAAGGAAGAAGGTAAAGTTGAATATGTAGAAGAAGAAAGGGATAAAAGCAAAGATTAGAATAACAGTAAAGAAACCCAAATATAAACGAAGGTGAATATGAAGATGAAGATGAACATGAACATGAACTTGAACATGAACATGAAGGTGAAGATAAACATAAACATTAAAAGCGATAGAGATAGAGAGGAAGAAAGTGATAGGGATAAAAAGGAAATACAACTGAAGAATGTGCTAGGTTATATTGTGGTGTGTTATGCTACATATGTTATTTAATCTTATGTTATGCGAATTGCTAAGCTAAACTCCCCTCCACTTAACCCATTCCAACTAATGTTATTTCAGCTCAACTCAACTCATATAATCAAATCAGCTCTCATTGCGTGTGATGTTAATAGCAATAGTGAAATTTATCTAGTTGATAGCTTTTTAAGTTAGATCTCATGCAAATTAATTGTTTTCCCAATAAACTTGGTCGCACTTTAGACTTGATATTTTTAAGTACAACTGTAAATTTTTCTTTACAGGAGTGTAATTTTCACATAACTAAAACAGACATGCACCATGTACGTCTAGTTGTTGATTTTGAATTTTATAAATTTTCTAAACTTAGCAATGCTAATTCTAGCTTATCATTTAACTTTAAGCAATGCGATTTTTTGAAATTGAATGGTCTTTTGTTGGATGTCAACTGGGATAACTTGTTTCACCACTGTAATGTCTCGGAGTGTTTCGAGGAGTACTGTTGTAGAAATTTGCAAATGTACTCTTCCAGAATTAACAAAAAAGCATTACAAGGTACCATGGCACAATGCGGCTTTAATGAGACTACGAAATAAGAAAAACAAGTTTCTTCGTAAGTTCAAAAAAAGTCATAATAATGTTTACTTCGGCCTGTATAAAAAATACTCCAATGAATTCGTATGTTTGGATACATTTTTGCATAGAAACTATGTCCTTAGTTTTGAAACCAACTTAAAATCAAATCCAAAAACATTTTTTGTTCCAGCATTCCGTCGGCACTTTTTATGGGTGACAATGCTGCTAATACTCCTACAGAAGCCGCTAATTTATTCGCTGAATTTTTTAAGTCCAATTTCAGAACAGATTCCAATAGCGTTTCTTTCGATATTCAACAGTCTCTTGAATTTGGCAAATTAACACTTACTTCTGAGGATGTGCTCAGTGGCATTGCTCGGCTTAAACCCTCCTCACAAACTGACGATGATGGTTTGTCTGCACTTTTGTTTAAACAGTGTGAATCTTTAGTGTATCCATTATTAGACATTTTTCCAATCAGCGATTCAGGTTGACACGGTCTATACTGATTTTTCTAAGGCTTTCGATAGGGTAATCCATAGTATCCTGTTAAAAAAAAATTAGCCTGCATCGGTTTCCACTCAGTTTTCCTGAGCTGGATTTCATCGTACTTACACAATCGTCGTTGCATGGTTGTTTTCGACAATGTTAAGTCTCTGCCTTTTGTTGCACGCTCAGGAGTCCCGCAAGGTAGCATCCTGGGTCCATTGCTTTTTGCCTTGTTTATTAACGATATCTGTACATGTTTCTCCTCGTCAAAGTTTCTGCTTTACGCGGATGATCTTTATTCTACGATCAGTAACTCTCTCGATTGTCAATTTATGCAAAACGATATCGATAATGTTAGCAATTGGTGCATAAAAAATAGTCTTTCGTTGAATACAAATAAATGCTTTTACGTTACCTATGCTAAACGTTGTAATATTATTCAGAGCTCTTATCATATTTCCATGTCACCACTACAGCGTTTAAATGAAATTAAGGACCTTGGAGTAATTTTTGACTCAAAGTTTACATTCGCTAATCACAGTGGCGGATTTAAATATTTGCCGCCCCTAGGCAATTCATAACTT
>NW_023458557.1:68395882-68399603 GCF_013731165.1 Rhagoletis pomonella
AAAAAAAACATTTATACATATGCATGCGCATGTGTGCATTAGGGTGGTCCAAAAATGCATGTGAAAAAGTAAAGTCGAACATTGTATGCTCTTACCTCCAGGATTCTTTTATACCGGGAAAAAATATACCCCTATTTTTTTTTCAATCAAAATATCTTTAGAGGTCGCTCAAAGTTGTCCATGCTTTTTTTATGCGAAAAAAAACTTTTCGTAGAAATGTTATAGAATCCTTAAGAAAAAAAATTTAGATCGGAAAGCTCTGTTTATCTGCAGAAGATTCCCAATAATAATGCTCAATTGTTTATTTAACCATTTTTTCATAGTAAATATTATTTATAGGTCTGCTAAACAAATATCGTTAGTATTAAAAAATGTTTAAATAAATAATTGGGTACTATTATTGGAAGCCTCCTGAAGAGAATCTGAGTTTTCTGATCGAAAAATATGTATTTTCAAGAATTCTATAACATTTCTACAACCTTTTTTTTCCTATATAAAATACATGGAAAACTTTTCATTTCAAAATAAAAAAATTGGGGTATACTTTTTTCGATATAGAACAATCCTAGGGGGTGAGAGCATTAAAATTCCGATTTTGCTCTTTTTGGACCACCCTAGTGAGCATGCATGCACACGGAGAAAGTATCAAAAAAAGCTGAGTGAGTGCAACTAAATGCACATATAAACACATGTAAGTATGTACTAGCATGGCGCTCAATGTGTTGGCTGTGGCTTTTGGCTTTTGGCCAACGTTTTAGTCAACAAAATTTTTTTTTTTTGTGAATTTTATTTGTCGGCTTATGCCACTTTTTTGCCGACGTTGTGTATAAAGTTTGAAAAATTGCAGTGCCACCAGCTTTGTATGTATGTATAGGCAGTGGCGGATTTAAATATTTGCCGCCCCTAGGCAATTCATAACTTGCCGCCCTTTTTTCACGAAAAAAAAATATATATATATATATCAAATATGATTGTTATTGTCAGTGCTTTATTACAATATAGTTCGTTAATAATAAAATACATAACGGAATTAACAAATTCGACATCAGCATGGATAAGGTATTCAACAAAAACCCTTTTTCAAACACTTCTTTTTCACAGTTCTTTACGTCTTGATTTTTCAGCTGCGAATTCGCGGATAATATCTTCACAATCGATGGATAGAAACAAATCTGACTCTATAGTCAGCAACGCAAGAGCATTCAGTTTGTTTTCGCTCAATGAAGATCTGAGATAGTTTTTCACGCGAAGCTGACCTTCAGATTATTCACGTTATGATACACTTATGAAAAACTGGTGGGCTTGGAATCAAGAATTTTCTCGAAAATGCACGCTCGTTTTTCGGCAGTGTTGTCAAGTGTGGTAACCTTTTAGATGATTCTCGTTCTCGGGGCAGCGTGTCGGCTGTTTCTTTGCGTCACGCGCAGGCGCGCCGTCAGGTTTCTAAGCCGCGTGAATGAAAGTTAAATGGAAATTTCAACGACTGCTATACTAAGGAAAAATTCGCAGCGTAATTCTAATTTTGAATTGTATTGAATGAGATGAATCATTAATAATATTTTACAGACACAAACACAATTTCAAGTGCAGCTGAATCCAAATAAATTTTTTTCTTTTAATTTAGCTGTCTTAAATTTTGCCGCCCCTTAATTCTGCCGCCCTAGGCTTCAGCCTATGTTGCCTGTACGATAAATCCGCCACTGGCTAATCATATAAATTTTATTATTACAAAATCGTATTTCATGCTTGCTTTTGTAAGGCGCCGTGGTAGAGAATTCACCGACCCGTATACACTGAAACTTTTGTATATGGCTTTTGTACGCTCCAGGCTTGAATACGCGTCCTTTATCTGGTCTCCTTATTATGCGTGTCATATTGCTAGGATTGAGCGGATCCAAAAAATTTTCTTACGCTTTTCGGACCCTATCCCCTCCTATGAATCGAGATGCCTGTAGATAAACTTAAAATCCTTGCAAAGTAGGAGAATAATCCTTTCTTTATCTTTTGTTTTCGATCTAGTCTGTGGTGTTGTAGACTGTCCCGTACTCCTTGAGAGGATTTTCTTTAATATACCTGCCAGACCTCAACGCTGCTCAGAGTTTTTCCATGTTGGTATTTTTAGGGCTCTATATGCACGAAATGCTCCCATCACTAGAGCCTTAATTGAATTCAACAGAATTTATAAATATGTTGATATCGATTTTTCAACTTCAAAAAATCGCTTTAGGAACTCTCTGAATCTTTTTTATAAGTAGTTTTATTTTTTCTTATTATGTATTAATAATGTCAAACTATTTTCTACTTAGCCTATAAGAATTTTTTTGTATTCATTGGCTAAATAAATAAATAAACAAAATTTTAAAGAAAAAATCGGGCTGGTGTATTTTTCTGTAGAATCGGCCATGTACAGCAGTAATAAGTTAATTATTTAAATCGACGAGTAGTTTTATATAAACTTTTGCGAACTTCTATTTATGTGTTTTTGTACAACATACCTCTATTAGTTCCAATAATTTTAAGCTATAATAAATTTTTTTATGGTTTTCGTTTCTTCTAAAAAATGTTGTCCTTTTCCGGTGCAAAATGTGTTAGATGTTACATTCAACCCTGTAAAAGGGCATGGTTTTGCCTTCTTGCCCTTGTCTAGTTCAGTCATTTTATAATATTGTCGTTTTAAATAACCATCTGATCTAGATACGCCCATGATCGATATTGTTATCGATATATGTAATAATCACCATTGTTATCCGTCTAATAACCGATATTGTTATCGATAAAATAATAGATCTTGTTTTCGATATATGTATTTATCGATAATTTAATTTATTTTGCAATCGTTATATTTTCTAAATGTCTATCGGTATATTTGTGGATGACATGGCATCACATAATATGATATTACATCATATGACATCACATGGAATGACATCATATGATATGACATTAAATGATATCATATCATATGACAGGATATGACATCACATGACATCACATCACATGATATGCCATCAAATGATAAAACATCATATGACATGACCTCACATGTTATGACAGCACATGACATGACATTCTATCGCATAACATTAATACATATATATGTATGTATGTACATATATTGATTATGAGACAAACTAAATAGATATGTATAGTAAGTTTCACTTCTCCAGTGTGGGCCAGGCGCACTTACTTTTTTTCATTAGTTTTAAGAATTAATATTACCCGTTTAGGCATATTTCATGCGAAACGGCAAATTTCCACGGTTTTATTAAATTATGCCAAGAAATGAAAGCTTTCTAACACAACGTTCGTTTGCTCTCCAACGAGAGCTTTTCATATCCTGAACTTTACTATGTTTCGCTATTTCGTAGCCGCCGAAAAGGATTACTGGTATCTTCGTTTTCTCGCTTTGACACATATTCATATAAGTGGAAACAGTACTGTTGCATTGTTGTAAATATTAAGAAGAAAACGCGACTAAAATGCATTTATAAAATGTGCTAAAAGTTTTAAATACTTAACGCATAAAGTCTATATCATTTTCGTAGTGAAACAAAGCAGTTATAGATTAGTTAAATGAATGTACATACATAAAAAGCTGCTACACGTAAAATACTCCACATTTGTGAAACAATAAAAAAGAAGCGAACTTTAAATTCCTAGCATAAAACGTTGTACAAAATCGATATCTCGCCAAATCTCGAAGTGAGTTGGCTACGAGCAA
>NW_023458557.1:68399703-68411905 GCF_013731165.1 Rhagoletis pomonella
CGAAATGCAGTGAGGGGAGTGACAGAATATTGCGTTTAAACAGTGTATTATGTTTTAATTATGCGAGTTATTATAAGTTATGAAAAATAGGATGTGTGAAAGTCGTGTTGATTGTGCGAAAATTTTGAAAAATATTCGTATTAAGTAGCGGCAGTGATATATGTAAAATATCCCTTTAGACGAGAAAAACGATATTTATTTAGTGTGAAGAAGTACTTGCACTTTTGATTTAATTTTAAATTCCAAAAAAATTGAGATCAAGTTAGAAAGAAAGGTAAGCAATAGATCCGCGTTAAGTGTGTGGGTTGTAAGTATTTACATACTTTATTTATATATGTACGCAGTTTAAGCGTCATAATAATTAATGCAAAGGCATTTACATATATATTTATGAATGTATGTACATACATTAAAGCATATGCACATATGTACATATGTATGTATGTATGTATGTATGTACTTACATACTATTTGAGTCTGTTTGGGCTGGGTAAATTTAAATAATCATGCATGCTTATTTTATTAAAACAACTTAAGAGATTTTAGAAGGTTTGATTTTGAATTAAAAAATTATATATATTTTTTTAAGCTTCTATTAAGAGGGCATCTTAAACTTCACCTATTGCTAGTTAATCGTTAAAATATTGTTTGGGTACCCAATGAAATATTGCTTTAAAGGGCAAATGGTCTATCGCGAGATAAGTTGATTTAATAAAATGCCACAGATATGTACATACTGTATGTAGTATGTATGTATATGCTTTGATGTGAGTACCTATGACATTTCACAGGCGCTAACAAAGGCTCAAGCTGCTCATATTACCACTATTCGTATTACGTTGGGGATAAATGATTCATTGCGAAAAATTACATTTCCCATTTTCTCTCAAAGTTTTCGCTCCATCATCAAATGATATTCGTGCGAAAGGACAACTACGCATATAACCAGCTCCTTCTTCTTCACTTTTACAAACATAGGCAATTTTGCGCTCTGTATTGTTTTATAGGAAATGGTAATGATACATCGCACATTTAAACAAATACCAAATGGTAAAAAAGTAAAACCTGTCGGACCTGGGTAGAAAATCCACAAGCAGCTTAAATATTTGAAAACATTTAGGTTGTTCACACTTGCCTGGTTATCAGGTTATCTGGTTAAAAATTATAATTCTGTAGTGTAATTTATTGTTGTAAACTGAATAAAAAATATAACCAGATAACCTGATAACCAGGCAAGTGTGAACAACCCAATTGTGTTGTCATTGCGGACTAGTACCACTTCAAAATAGCGCTATTTAATATTTTACTACACAGTTCGATTTGCTGCACGATTTGAAGAGGTTAAAGCTTTGCAAATATAAAATTTATGTATGGAAATATGTATGTACATGTATAGTACATATCGCCGTTTAAAGTACAAAACCGCGTATCAACAAAATGCAAAACCGCGTATGTGAATTATGTAAATTATCTTCTAGAGAGTAAAAACACTCATATTTCAAAATGGTTATCTTTTTTATAAAGCAATCGCATACGTGGCCAGTATATTTCAGGACGAATGGATAAGGATTGAGCCAAGAGCTTGTGTGAGCAAATCCAATTTCTGGCAGCTAATGCCAGTTACGCAGTTTTGCAGAATGACGATACGCGGTTTTATACTTTAAACGACGATATGTACATACCCAGTTGGAAGTTAGGTAAAAGTATCTTGCGAAATAATCCATCTTTTCTTACAGATTTTAATACCAAAATTGTTATCATGACTAATGCTATTTATTAGTAAATCACAAATTGAATACCTCCGATTACATCTTACTTAGTAAGATGTAAAACAATGTGCCGCCAAAGATATGTAATACCGAACGTCGAACTACTCCGATCGATTGCTCTAAATTCCACGTACATTATTTGGTAACGCGGTTAAGAAATATTTTTGATACCAAATGTGCGTTCTAAATTCCTTCTGCCATAATATGGCTATGCCTTTGATAAAGGAGAAATTCGGCAGGGAAGTGGTAAGCACCGCCGGGTGAAGAGTAAGTTGCTGGTAATGCATTATTACGTGCTTCGATTTCCTATTGGGTACATACATACATACGTTCATACCCAGCCAGCAGAGAAACGTACTTTTTCGTTTCCGGAAATGTTCAGAAAACGTGTTAGCTTTCAGGAGGTTCCAGGTTCGAATTCCGTCAGAAGCAACACATTAAAATTAGTTATTCAAATTGAAATAATTGCTGATTCTTAAATTTGGTTTTTGTTTGGTTTCCTGTATCTATGAAAAAGTTTCTGTGATGTTCATAATGAAATCGTTTTCAACGAAAAATTTAATCAGACAAATTTCAGGAAAACAGCCGAAAGCGCATCCGTTTTACAACCATTTTCGATAGTTTTCTACACATACGTTTCGAATGAACACTTAAGTGGGGGAATTGATCTGAAATACGTCCGAAAACGGAATAGGAAAACGGACGAAACATCAGGTTTTTATACGAAATTGTTTCCATTTTCGGGTACGTTTTCGGATATTTTGCTGGGTGGGTACATATAAATATATTGGTGATACTATTTACTTTATGTAAGTGCATTTTCACGGGCGGTAAATACATAAACTCTCTTAAGACCTGTTGAAAAGTTGTGTGGTTACCAGAGTGTCCAGATTTGGCGATTTCGCGCCAATTTGGCGATTTTTTTTTTTTAGATATTTGCGCGTAAAAGTTTAGGAAATCGCCATTGGCGATTTTTTCCCATCAAATAAATTTGTTGCAATTATAAAAATATACAAAACTTAGTTTTCCACGATAATTTTACAGAAGAGGCCAATGAACCGCGTGATAAACTTGACTAAAGAAGCATATTAAAAAACTGTTAAAAATGTTTAATCACCCCAATCGAAGAACTTTTGCAACGATTACCTAGTCAATTAAATACTTTTAAAAAACCCTTTAATTTTGTCACCATAAAAGTATGTGAATCTCAAGAGGGCGAGTTTCAGGGACCTGCCAATTCACTATTTGACTTTGAAGGAAGGAAAAGCAGCGGAAACTGAATATTTAAATCTTTTAACTTTCCCATGGAATAACTTTTCTCAGAACCATTCCATCCGACTCTGAATAATTTTGGATAATTGCTTACGGAGTGAAAACCTCAAAAGGCAGTAAAATGTTTGGAAATATAAGTAAATTCATATTATTATCCATGCCGCACTCACATGCTTTGTTGAACGCATTTTTTCTGTAATGAATTCAACATAAACTAAGATTCGAAATAGGATGAGGTTGGAATAAAGTGTGTGTAGTTCGAATAAAGTTTTTTAAGAAGGCTAATAGTTTCTGCTGCAAAACGTTTCCAATATCAAACAGTATGTTATCAAGGTTGAATACCTCAATATATGACAACAACAGAAATGTAAATAATTCATACACTACAGGTGTTTTAAAAAAATTGTGGAAATAGCTAATCTCGCCTTATTATAGGTTTTTATTTTATTTTTTGCGCCGAGCTCTTTAAAGCGGATTGTGCGATTAATCAATTAATATGAATAATAAATTTAATAATTGCGCAGTCCTATTGCAAAATGTGTTGAAACAAATATTTTTAAAAAGTATGCGTATTTTTAAAGAAAATTGTTTGTACATCACTATTATATACATAAGTGATCTATGTTATTTATTATTACCCGCTGAAGGTATCATATTTGTTTTTGGTTTTAAAAACTATATTATAAGAAGATCTCATTTTTAAAATAAAAGATTTGTTAAATCGATTTTATGAATTTTATTAAAAAAAAAATTGGCCATTTTTGGCGATTTTTTCTTCAGAAATTGCGCTGTTTATTTAAACAATTTGGACAATCTGGATACAATGAGATATGTATATTTTTTTTTTGCTGCGCACTCTATTCATGACTACCACTAGAGTCCTACCGAATAATCGGCATCGGCATAGGCTGTTTTTGGCCGATTCTTAGCCGATTCTGTTTACTTTTTCCGCAATTTTAACAAATGTTCATCAAAATTTCAAACTGTTCAGTCAGATTTTTTAGAATTTATTTGAGTACGCAGTTTTTTAAATTTTAGTATAATAAAGTGCAAGATAAGCTAAGATAGCTAGATAAGTGTTGATTTTTGACAATTTTTTGTTCAGTTCACGCATTTTCTTCCAAACAAAGTTTGTTTGAATTTTTTTTCTATGGATAAAATCTGCAACACCTTCCACGAAAAAAAATTTCCAAAAATCAATAGTAAGTCCTAGTTACTTATTATTTGCACTTCATTAAAATAAAATTGAATGGGATACAAAACTGCATACTCAGAAGGTTTAAAGAAAAAGTCTGAAATTTTTACTAACATGGTTTTTGTTAGATAACGAGTTATATTTTCATAAAAAAATAAGGGACATGAAATAAACGAAAGGGAAATGGCCAAAGAATGCTAAAATGTCGTTACTAAAAGTATTGTTATGATTGTCCTTGAATCCTTCGGGTTCTTTTCACTGGATTGTTAAATTGTTTACGTTACAAAAATACTTTTATCATTAAAAATCTACGTTTACTGTTTATTAACAAATTGTATTCAATACAATACCTTTATACTCGGCAGAAACTGCATATTTTTACAATTATGAGTACAACTAAAAAATGTGATTTTGAATAAACTATTTTTTATTTTTTAACATTGAATAAGAAAAGGACTATGGAACAAGGTATTGCAATGATATGTATGCATAGGCGACATACTGCTCTTAATACATATTTATGTATGTATATAAATAAGTGATATATTCTTGAATGATTATTTGCTTTGTAATGTTATTTTTTTATGTTTTTCTTTTTAGTGTAAGATCCGACAAAGGCACGACCTTCACCCATCTGTTTAATGGATGAAATCTATTTTGTATGAAATTTAACCTGTTAATAAAAATTTCGCTAGTGGGTTGGCTGAAAAAATCCTGGTCAGGATATTTTTAATTAAATATTCAAAAATTGTAATTTTTTAAATTTTTTACTAATTTCGTTAGTGAGCAATATCGATAGTATTAAGCCTATAGAACGTGAAAACGTTGGCTTGTCTATTTTTTTCCCTGGCCTACCCATCGGGTTGGCAGGTATGAACAGGTAGGTAATACTAGTAATTTTCAATCATATGTTTAACACATTATAAAGGATTTATGCTTTCGATTGGTATATATGTAATTGATTCATTAAAAAAATGAGTGCAAAATAAAAAAATATAATTTTTGAATGTTTAATTAAAAATATCCTGGCCAGGATTGTTGCAGATAACCCACTCCCGAAATATTTCACAACACGTTAAACTTCATACCAAGGTACATTGAACAGGTAGTATCAGTAGAGCAGCTGATTTGATTTATTTTCAAATTATTTGGTCTCGAAAATGTCAAATATTTTTAATTTTTTCTCACAAAAATTCTGAATTGTTAAAATCCATTTGCATGTGAAACCTTTTTCCATACAAAACAAGCGATTGAATAGCAGCTTTTGGAACGTTCGCCCAACTCAGCAGCACAACCGCTGATTACTGGCCCTTGTAAAGGATGGATCAATGCTTCGAGAAGCAAACAAATTTACTAGGAAAGAAAGTTGCATCAATTTTTATTTTTTCCAATTTGAATTTTTTATTTTTTATAATTTTTTGTATTTCACATGGCACACTTTGATTTAGAAGAACAAATTCAGAACAGTTTTTGACACTTTCGATACCAGAAGCAACAACAAAATACACGCAAATGTTGTTTTTGCTCTACTGATACTACCTGTTTAATGTGCCTTGCTTCATACAAAGTAGATTTCATCCATTAAACATTTGGGTGAAGGTCGTGCCCTTGTCGGATCTCCTACTATTTGTTATTATGCAAGTAATTTTTAGCAAAAAAAAACTGTCTTCAATTCTCATATAAAAAAAAAAAAATATATATATATATATCTCTCATGATCCACTGATCGTATCATAACCAGATTAGTATGGGACCACCTCTGAGACACTACCTTTCAGATGCAAAAAGAGTTTCCGAAATCGGTTGACGTTGTCCAAAGTTATGCGGTAACATACATAAAAAAAATATAAAAAATATATATAAAAAATAAAAATAAAAATAAAAATAAAAAAATTATTCCGACGAACTGATAACCTCCTCATTTTTTGGAAGTCGGTTAAAATGTTTATCAAAAACATTTGTTGTTGTTGAATGAATTTATATTCAGCCCTGTACTCTAGAGGTAGGTGTCGCCTCGCCAAAAGAAGTTACATGTTGCGCCTAAAAATATGCACTACACACGTTACAGCGGAAATGGACGACACGCCATTTCTTTAAATGAAATTAATTGGTGCTCGTATGTATGTAAATTTTTAGGGTTGATGGACAATCATAAATAATTAATAAATATTAAATTTGAGCTTGATTAATACATTTTTAAAAACTTTACAGCACAAAAACAAAAACAAATCGATTTAATAGTTTTCCATATATCTCGAGAACGGGGCGAGGAACAAATTCGAAAAATATCACACTTACTCACATAAAAATTCCTTATGAAAAGAAGTATTTTTTAAATTTTGGTTTCTTTAAAAATTTTCACATACAAATTTTTTTATAAAAAAATAGTTTTTAAAAATATGCCATCTCATAAAAAAAATGAAAAAAATCACAATGGTAGCTCCGAGTATTGCGCAATATTTAAGTATATTATTAAAAATTTTAAACAAATCAAACACATGAAGTGTGAACCGCGTCGATTTTGGTATGGAACGCCCCATATATGTACATACATATATGTATGTGCGTTTTTTGAAAGAGAATATACCCTGTGGGGAAATCTCTGGTTCTGAACTGCGCGCTTATAGTACATTTACAAGCAGTACTGGTGCGCGATAAATCTCTTTTGTCTGCAATCAACTGCCAATATCCAGGAAGGTTCATTGCCCCCCGCTGCATCCCCTTTTCGGTAGTTCCGAACCAGTTATAAAATCGACATACGAAAGAAAAAAGTATCATGATTTTTCAATCTTTTCGGTTCTTCCGTGTGTGATTTTAAATTATTTTCAAAGAATTTTTTTTTTCAATTTGAAATTAATTTTGTTTGAATGATTGTAAGAAATGTAGTTTTACATATCTTGGCTATAGCTGACTTTGCAGAGTTGCTCGCTGTTATTGGTTAGTCCCAAGATGTTAAAATGTTAACACAAACTTTTGTTTTGTATTACCAAACTATGAAAAAGCATCTGCGAAGTGCAGAATGAAAGTGCATTTGAACGAAAAAGCCGCCAAACACACATTTATGTAAAGTAAACAAGCCCCAGCTGCATCTCTTTTTCTATAATCCCAAACCAGTTCTAAATTCGTCACTTTATTTCATTTTTCATTTCATTTATTATAAAATATAACATTAGCACAATAAGATCCCAATGATCTTTTAGAGTACAACTGTAACTTATAATAAAGAATTACAATATGTTAATGTTTAAATTTAAGTAATATATAAGTCAAAAACAGGAACAACAAAAACTTACAAAACTCTATAGAGAATCACAGGTGGAGCAAAAGGAAAAACATAAGAATAATGTATTGATTACCCTATACCTAACTAGATAGCGAGCCTCAAAGGAAAGGGTATAACTTTGGATATGAAATAGCATTTTAACGAAAATAAGAATACAAAACACTCTTAAAGTTGCTTATGTTCAAACTATTACGAATATGAGATGGAATCGAGTTCCAGGTGCGAATAGCATTAACAAAAAATAGTCTTGCAGATGTTAGATAATTATAGTTGGGCACGATCAATTCCGTTAGGCGCGCAAATGCTTTAGATATAGATTTCTAATGAAAAAAGCGAAATAAAATAGCTTTTTTAAGAGTACCACATTTCGCTGATTTTGAACGGGTGGGGATCTAGTTACTATCGGAATGGTTTGTTTTTGGCGATAAAGATCTTGTATGGAATTAGAAATTTTATTCACTAGTCCGGGGTTTCCCTGCAGGGTAAGCAAAGTCTGATAAAATACAATACTTATGGATCAGCATTTCGTTGAATTATGGATGTGTATATATCTTTGGTTTCGGTAGTAGTAAAATTTCAAGTGGGTGAATTTGGTGGAGTGACTTGTGGTACGGGGGGCCTAGTTGGTAAGCAGTTTGGGCCCAGTTGGTAACTAGTCTTTGGGGCCCAGTTGGTAAGCGGTATAAGACTAGTCAGGGCCTATTTCGGCATCATTTTGGGACTAATCCGAAACTAGTTATTTTCGTACCATTTGGGACCCAGTTGGCTGATTTGAGCTCCAGTGGCCGTTTTGAGGCGTTTGAAGGCCTTTTAAGGTGTTTTTAACGGGGTTTGCCGTATTCATATGTGTAAGCACCAATCTATTAATATCGTTGAATTATTTTAATATCTGAATAACTCAGTGTGAGGGCAGGACCAGGATGAATGTATTTGTATAAAAATTTATTAAAGCAAAAATGTTTTGGGTAGGCGTCGGAGCCAATGATAACCATCAGTTACCACCCCTGTATGCTGAAAGTCATACAGAGCCCCAACAGCTTGTAGCGGCTTTGGCTTTTGCTGTTTAAAACCACTCCGGAGGAGTGGTGATGCATCAAGCGGAATTGTTGAGCATTGGTTATTTATTTAGGTTCAAAAATTGGGTAGGCGCGGTGGCCAATGGCAGCTCTTGTACCACCTCTGTATGCTGAAAGTCATACAGAGCCCCAACAGCTTGTAGCGGCTTGGCTTTTGCTGTTTAAAACCACTCCGGAGGAGTGGTGATGCATCAAGCGGAAGTGTTGAGCATGTGGGTTGATGCGTCAAGCAAGTTGAGCATGATTTAGAGTGCCAGCAATTAACTACTTTAGTAGGTTTTGTTCTGCGGCAGTTGAGAAGTGCATTAAAAAATGCATACCCAATGAAGAACGAACGAATTATTCTTAAGCACAAGTGCGTGTGTTTATTCGCTGCACTTGGTTTTGGACGGGAGTGCAATATACAAGTGCGTGTGTGTGTTCGCTGATCTTAGTTTATGCGGGAAATGCATAAGTCGCTTAAACAATATCTATTGCAAAATTTTATGCAGACAAGACTAAAAAGAAGAAAATAAATAAAATTAATTTTTTTTTAATATATCACGCTTTTATAAATGGACTAACAAGTAAAAAATAATAGATATTTCTTTGTCCTATAGAATTGGTTTTGATTTTGAAATTTTAGCAAAAGTCATTATAAACAATGAGATTAAAATGAAAAGCGTGGGGCGCATGCAATACACTTGAATCGTTCCTCAGAAAGTCGCATAAGCAGATACTCCATGTAAAAACTTCTAAAAAACCGCATAAAAAAATCCAGTGAGGCAATATTAAGCAAAAAATTATTTTATTTCTTTACTTTAACACTTATTATTTCATGTAAATCTGAACATTAATGAAATAAATAAAATTTGATCTGTATTTTAACCAAAAACATAAAAAAATACCACAATAAATTCATGAATTATATAAGAATACAAAGACAAATTATTTATCAGAAGCGAGACAATGAATAAAGCGAACAAATGGTTTGATAAACCGCAATAAATTCAAATCCGCATTAAAAGATACCTAAGTGTATGTATGTGGGTATATGAATAACGATCGCTTAAAATCGATCTCAAATTTGTACTTTCGGTGTAGAAATTTAAGGTCTATGTTATGTAGTGTGATTATTGTCAATTAAATCGAAGGCACTCCGCACATTAAGCGCCTAATCATAGTAGTGTAATCGTTTCGGCATACTAAAGTATGAAGCTTTTATACCGAGCACATGTATTTCAATGAAGCTCTGTACATTACGATTCATAATTAGGCACTCCGCACATTACGAGCCTAATCATAGTAGAGCAGACGTTTCGTCATGCCGAAACGAATGTATGACGACTCCACTTCTGAACACTTGCGCGCCCTGAAAAGGCCCTGGTGGCATACACTACACATTTTCTGGCCGTTCTTTCTTAGTGAAACACTTCCGCGAATATTTCTGCTATAAAATATTGCATAACCGCTTATGGTTTAATACAATTGGCACGAGTTTTAGCACAAAATCATTAACTTTCAATATTTCCTATTGAAATGACAAATATTTTTTATTTTCAACACAAAAAAGTAAACAAATGATGATTTTAAAACGGCAAGCGCCTTACAATGTTGGGCGCTTCGATTCATGAAGCTTTTATGATTAGGCGAAAACATGATTATGAATCGTAATATACAGAGCTTCATTGAAGTACATGTGTTCGGCATAAAAGCTTCATACTTTAGTATGCCGGAACGAGGCGTTTAATGTGCGGAGTGCCTTAGTTTTTCACTTAATCATAAAAGTTTCATGAATCGAAATTACACTGGGCCCAAATGCGTCATTTGGACGAGAATTTCTCCATACAAATTCGCATTTCCAAAATGAAGCATTTCAACGCATTTAATCAAAATTACGAAGCAAATGCGTTCCAATTGCTGAACTATTTTATTGAACACACTCAAAACAAAAGCTCTCCAAAAGCTTTTCTTTGTTTCTGACATTTTGAACTTTTCAAATCAAAACAAACTCAACGTAACAAATAAATTTTTGGTATTTGTGTATAAAAATTGTTAATTTACGCATCAATTCGCTCATTTTTAGTTAGTGCAAAGAATAATTGCCTCTTATATGTCCAAAACATATGCAAAAAATATAAAGCGTGCAGTGTTTGTTTACATTCATTTTGTTTTTCTTTTCCGTTTTCAATTAATGGGAGGTCAAACGAAATGCGAATCAAGCGATGTAAACGCCTTCAAATGATTTCAAATCACGCATTTGGGTCCAATGTAAATGTAATATAAGGCGCTTGCCGTTTGGAAATCGCCATTTGTTTACTTTTTTGTGTTGGAAATAAAAATTGTTTGTCATTTCAAAAGGAAATAATTGAAAATGAATGATTTCGTGCTAAAATTCGTGCAAATTGTATTAAACACAAACGTTTATACAATATTTCGCTGCAGAAACATTTGCGGAAGTGTGTAGTTGCCAAAGAATGGCCAGAAAATGTGTTATGAGTAGAAAGTGTTTATTAGCTGGTGACTTATGCAGGGCGTGGAAGTGTGCAGAAGTCGAGCCGTCCTGCATTCGTTTCGGCATGACGAAAAGTAAAATTTAGGTTAAATAAATTACATCTAACGAGAAATTTTAATCTTCAATCACACATAAGATTATTTATAAAGGTAATTCTCTAGTATAGGGTAACAACCCCTAAGAAAGGTCCGGGAGGGGTACCAAACGACGCGTTTCGGACCCCCCTATTAACAATCTGTAGGGGGAGGGCTAATATTATTAACCATTTAAAAGTTATAAACAAAAAACTTTTGTTAAATTTCGTTGTTTTCTATGAGCAATTACCACGTCAAAAATGCACTAAATCACCAGTTTCCACTTTTAAAACACTATCAAAACGTCTCCGGTTATTATTTTATGCAAACCAAATCATTTATTCACTTTTATTTTATATATTTCGTTAATAAAACAGAGTAAACAAACTTTGCGCCTGCCAAAATTATTATAACCTCAAATTGCTGGTATTGCCACTTTATTTCACATTTCATCGCGCGATTTTTTATTAAAATTTTTTATTATTTATATATATATTAAACGAAAGAAGATACCGAAAAGCATTGAACACTGCACACACCTTGTAAGGAAAAGTGAATTATTACGAAATACTAATACAGTGGCAGCACTATAGCTATTTTGGAATCTCGCGTTTCAGTTCGCAATTCTTTTTAGTAACAAAATTATCTATCTTAGGTTGATAAAACTATGTGTTTGTTTAATAAATAAGTTAAATTATATATTTTAATAGTGTTTAAAAAGTGAGAACAGGTGATTTATTGAATCTTTGTCGGTGTAATTGCCCATAGAAAACAACGAAATTTAACAAAAGTTTTTTTTTCATAACTTTTAAATGGTTAATAATATTGGGAAAATTTTAGAATGGTAACCCCCGATTACGGAATTAAGGAAAATAGGGGGGGTAGAGGGGGTTCTAAAGGGGGTGTATGTAAAGTTTTAAAGCGCGCAACCTTATAGTTTTTAAGTAATTTGTTATTAAAGTTTGTAATTTTCACCAACTTGTATGGGACTATTTCACAATATATAATGCACTTTCCACTAAATTTACACGTTATTTAC
>NW_023458557.1:68412005-68418347 GCF_013731165.1 Rhagoletis pomonella
TTTATCTGAACAAAAGAACCTTATCGTATTTTCCTTTTAATCGTATTCTCTTTTGGTCTTGCTTTCCACTCTTGGTTTTTTTAGATATGGCAACACAGTCCTGCGGCCATTTCCACATATTCTGCATGTGCTCTCATAAAATTAAACAACAATCAATTTTTTATAAAAAAGCTGTAATATACTAAAAGTATTTATTTGTTTGAACGTGCACACTCTAACTGCGCATATATTGAGTGTAAATAACGTGTAAATTTAGTGGAAAGTGCATTATATATTGTGAAATAGTCCAATATAAGTTGGTGAAAATTACAAACTTTAATAACAAATTACTTAAAAACTATAAAGTTGCGCGCTTTGAAACTTCATACAGGGAACTATTAGACCCCCATCTACCTCCCATATTTTCCTTAATGCTGAACTCCGGGGTTAGCAATCTAAAGCCCACCCATAATATTAGCCCTCCCCCTCCGGATTGTTATTCCTCGCTATAATTACTTTTTTATAGGTAGAAAAGGCAAAAAAGGCAACATCAAATGAGTATATATGGAATCAGGGAAAGCTAAATCCATAAAATACATCCTCTGCTAATTACATTTATCTTAGGTTCATTTTCGTGATATATTTATCTATCGAATGTTAAAGGTTCACAAAAAATCTTCTTCAGAAAAATTCAAAACGGCATTCATATTTCTAGAGCATATTTAGATCGGCGGTCCGGAAATGACCTCCATTTTTTTCAGATTAGCTCTCATTTACGAATAATTGCGAGTTTTGTAGCGTTTTCAGTTTCTAAAATTTTGATGCTTTCTTAATTTAAATTAACTAAAACACTTAAAAATATAAAAAAGTGTCATAGTCCTTCTAAACCTTTACCGAGGGCACTGTAATTTGAGAACATATAATTCAGTTAATCTCGGTACTCAGGTCCGATGAAAGCATTTGAGTATCGAGCGCACTTTTCCGCATTCATTTTCTTATATTTTTAAGTTATTTTTACTGAAAAAGAAAACAATTCAAAAGAATATAAATCATAGTACATGCTTTCTATTTGTATATCTACTAGTTTTATTTTAAGATTGGTCCATACAACACATAATAACGAAAGAAACAATACAGCTATTGAAAGCGCAGAAAAAAAATTATCACGTAAAGGCTATGTTCTATTTGCCGTAGTCAAAAATCCTTCCAACTGATAGATCGGTTATATAGCCTGAGAAATAAAATTTTTAAAGAGAATTTTATTAAAGTGGATAAATCTGAATTTTGACTGGTCTTATTATACAAATATGTACTCCTGTGTGCAACGTTAAGTTATTGGTAACTGCGACGAATATCCTTTTCCATTAGTTAACAAAGTTTTTGGCATTCTGGCCACACTTCAGCTAGTAACGCTTCTTCAGAAATAAGTTTTTCAACCTTCTCACCCTGCCAGGCTGACAGAAAATGTTTAGGTATGAAGTTTTATTACTCATTCAATTTCAGTACAAAAAGTGAACGTTTTTGAGAATTTTTTTGGTTGAAGGCGTTTCGCATTTTCATCCACACAAAATACTTATGTACGTATGTTCTAAAATACTCGTATTTTTTAACCGACTTCCAAAAAAGGAGGAGGTTATCAGTTCGTCGGTATATTTTTTAATTTTTTTTATTTATTTTTTATTATTTTTTTTATGTATGTTACCGCATAACTTTGGACCACGTCAACCGATTTCGATAATTCTTTTTGCACCGGAAAGGTAGTGTCTCAGAGGTAGTCCCATACTAATCTCGTTAAGATCCGATCAGTGGATCAAGAGATATATATAATATTATTTTTTTTTCTTATATGAGAGTTGAAGTCGGTTTTTTTTTGCTAAAAATTACTTGTTATATCGCAGAAAGCGCACAACTTCGAACTTGCACTTAATTATACTGAAACTAAATTGGCCATAAAAAAATTTGATCAAAAAATTTAAAATTTTGATAGAAAATTTTGAAATTGGTTGAATTTTCCTGAATTACGTATTTATTGACAAGTTTTACATGGCAAAATTACTTGGTTTCAGCATGATTTGTTTATGACTTACGAATGAACCGTAAATTATGCTTTATAAAAATGCTTTATGAAATACTTTTTTTGTTCAAAATTTTAAAATCGCTAATAAGGATAACCCGAAAATGACGCTGTTTGACCCCAGTAAAAATTACAATTAAAATGAATGTATTCAAGCGTATCAAATTGTGATTGTTTTTATTTTATTTTCTGTCTTAATTTGAGAGTTTGTTTTTCGATTCGTATTTGTGGGGCATGTTTAGAGGAATTTTATTAAAAATATGTGAAAAAATGATGTGGCAGCATGATTGTCACGGCTCTCTTTGCACTTAGAAATTTAACTTAGAAATCAAAAATCTATAGTTCTCGGAGTTTCTAAATGAAGTTGTGTTTTCGGTAACTACATACACGCGTTGCTCGTTTGTCAATTATACAATTTTCAAGTCAAGTCAAGTCTAAACCTTGCATAATTGAGCTTTAGTAAATTTGTTTGTTTCTCGAAGCCTTGATCCATCGTCTGTAAGGCCCAGTTACTGAATCAGCGGTTGTGGTGCTGAGTTGGGCAATCGTTCCGTAAGCTGCTATTCAATAGCTTGTTTTGTATGGAAAAAAATTTTTTTTATTTATTTTTAACAACTTTGGGAAGTTTTCAAATAGAATGTTCATATTAGAGGTAATGGACGTTGGCATCAAATACACCATATTTGTTAAGTTTCAAAAGTTTATCAAATTTAAAAAAGGCAGCATGCAGAGTATCTGACACTGCTATTTTTTTAATTTTTAAAACGTAACCATTTTTTAATTCTAATTATTTTAAATACTTCCTAATGTTAAAATTAAATGGTGAAAATGTTCTTCTTGCCAAAACGAACGAATCTAGTTTAATAAAAAGTAATATGGAGTAATCGATGCAAAAGATGTATATTACCTTGTTTATACCGACACATAAAGCGCTTTGACCCTGTTCGCTGTGATTCAAAACGGAGGCATGAACGCAATTTCAGTACTCCGAGAAATTCAAAAATGCATTGACTCGAAGTTGTTTTCACATCGGATTTTTATTTCTCACATCGGTTATAAAACTAAACTAAAATTCCGTTTTTACAATTTTTATTGGTAAACTCGAAATTCATTCTAAAATTTATATGTACATATGAACAACGATAAAGTAATATATATGAGCCATTCTTTTTTAAGTCGGACGGATTTGGTAAAAAAATGATATAATATCTCCGATTCGCTTCAATTCTATGCATGAAATAAGCTTATTTAGGTATTCGAGGAAATTTTTTTCTTCGGAGATATGATCTAGATATATGATAGAGAATTCACCTTAACGTCGTTTTAAAGCTAAAGGTCATGATTGTCCTAAAGCTAATTAGCTGTTAACAGTTGTACTTTTTGAAGTTGATTTGCATAGTGAAGACCAGTAAATTAGGGATTTAAAATTACCCCATCGTAATTTTTGTTTAATTCTCTATAAAAAAACATGGTTAAAAAATGGGCGTTTTCCAGAACTATTTTTAAAATATTTTTATAATGAGATGGTTTAATTTTTGAGAGTCAACAATTTTTTATAATTTGTTTTCGAAAACTTATGATGAGATATATTTAGCATTTTAATTTTATTGCTGATTCCAATAGAATACCTATACAGAAATAACATTGTATGGCAAGATTTTTCTTTAAGGCAACTAACCCCTTAAAATGGACGTGGCAATCGTAGGAGTAAAGTTAGCAAAACGCAGATTTTATTGCAGATTTCGGCAGAATATAGTACCTTCGTAACAACATTTGTTCCGCAAATATAGATATTCTGCCGAAATCAACAATAAAATCTAAATTTTTAAACTTTGGGTTTATTTCAAAACGCCCATTTCTAGAAGATTCTTTGATTGATCATATCTCCGAAGAAAAAAAAGTCCTCGAATACGTGTTAGCTTATTTCATGTATAAACCCATAAAAAAAATTTGAAGCGAATCGAAAGTGTGACACCATATTTGGTGTCCGATATGAAAACGAATGCCTCAAATGTGCATAAGGAATACTGCGTAAAAAGCTACCACGCTAATATATATTTACCTTTAAGTTAAGGCATGCGAGTAAACCCTGCAGAAAAAAATTATCAATTGATAAAAAATAACCCACTTGTAGTTAGCTTTTTTGCGGGATTTCTATAAAATATATAACTTGTAGTTAGCTAAAAAAAGCTAACTTAAAACTAGTTGAGAAGTAATGCAGGGGTAATGAAGGAGATTGTTTTCATTAAACACGTTTCTATTTAAATATCCTGGACTTCGCAAATACTTTTTCGAAATGAGGACAAATAAAAGGATGATCGAAATTTCACATTATCATTTTGAAGTTATGTCTGACGGAGTTCGAATATGGGACACCTATAGCAGAATACAAATATGAAATTTAATAAAATGAGTAAAGTAAATAAAAATAAAAAAAAATAAAAAATTAAAGAAAAAGAAATCATTTGTTTTTCCTATTGATATTTTATTTCCAAAAGTAGTTAGTTACAAGTTAGTTACATCAAATGCAGAGGTAGCCACCCTTGACTACATCTAATGCATGGCCATCGCCATAGAAATATAGTTAGCTTTCGCCAAAGAAAATATACAGATAATAAGTTAATTTTAGCTCCTTCCTAATCTACTTAAAGTTAGCTTATAGTTATTTAAATTTCCTGCAGGGAACGTTTAGATCAGAGGTGGGCACTCACACTATCACACACATGCGCTTGTGTGCGAAGCAGCGAAGTTTTTTTTCACCAGCCAGTGCTCGGAGTTTACCACATTTAAGGAATAGATAACGCTTTTTTTTGCTAAATTACATTTCTATTACTTCTACCACCGTAAGCTATAAAACTTTCAGATCTTGAAACGGGAAATTTTTCCAATACGGAACCCGGCGTTAAAAAAAAAAAATGAGGGGGTTTAGAGCGGCTTTTTGTGATTGTTAGTCTGAAACCCCCAAGTGATTCAGTCTAAAATGGAGAGATTTTGTAATAAAAATGTTAACTTAATTATTTACCGAAGTATTGATTTTTATGGGAAAAACGCCGCAGGCGAAAATTTGTAACAACACATCGCGCGATTTTTTATTAAAAATTTTCATTATTTATCGAAGCATTGATTTTTATGGAAAACGCGCCGCAGGCGAAAATTTAAAATAAAAAATCGCGCGATACATATACATACATTTTTTTGCATAGAAAACATGGATGGGTGTGCGCAATGCGTGATCTGCTATCGCGTTTGGAGTCGCAATGTTATGCCTTGGTTAAAAAGTCATTACAAACTGTTACTACGTTTATACGCACGCATTATTTGCCAATAACAATTTGCAAAATGGTAAACTTTGCCGTTAAACGCTGAGTTAATTTTTTATTTGCAAATAACTAAATCACGCAAATAAGTATTGATTAGTGGTACTATTTGCAAATAAGCGCAAGACGTTGCCATTCTTAGGTTAATTTTCTTTTTCGATGGTCATCTTATTGCCTTTTTATAATGAAGACGTTGCCATTTTTAACTTTATTTTCCTTTTCGATGGTCATCTTATTGCCTTTTTATAATCAGGCAATATTAAAAAAGAATGTTTCACCATCGAATAAACAGTGAGTTAGGTATTTGCAAATTATTTTTATTTGCATATACGTAGTATGTGTCATAATCATTTTGAAAAGGTGAAAGAGGGTGATCGAGCACTGAAGCTTTTAGAATTAAAAGCAGCTTTCTTTATTAATTGTATGGTTGGTGAAAGTAATATACATCAACACGAAGATTATCAATGTCTATCAGAAAATGATTCTCTATCAGAAAACGATAGATAATGTATAAAAAAAAAACATCTTATTCCGTCGCTTTGGCTTTTAATTTAAAATTTCTAGAAAAGTTTTAGGTATGCAGTTGTCAGCAAAAAAAAAATATAAGCATTAAATAAACAAAAATATAAATAGCCAAAACTGGTCAAAATGTCACTTATAAATGTCGCATATAACATATTTATAAATTTGTTTATTTGAATCTACCACATTATTATGGAATGTACCACAATTTTTCATGTTTATTTACCACTAAGAAAACTTAGCATCCGAGCACTCTCAACAGCAACTGATTTGATTTGCTTTGCCGAAATACCCGCGAAGCATCAGTCAAGTGTCAATTATCGTAAGACGCGCGAAGACGATGATAGTATACATGTGTCGACGTCGCAGCAAGCAACATTTTGAAGGCCGATTACATCCCTGCAGTTAAATCACTTAATGTTTCACAGATATATTAGGTAGTTCGTTTAT
>NW_023458557.1:68418447-68420481 GCF_013731165.1 Rhagoletis pomonella
GTAGGGGGATTGGGGTAATATTCCCCCATAAAATACTGAAACACATTTTTAAGGCTTATATGTATATTTAAGTGCGTCAATAAGTTTGAGGAAAGGGTCCTCATGCTTACGAGCAATTGTTTTGCGCCAAAGATATTCTATAATTTTATCCGTAAAATTATGAGGATTATTATAGTTGTCTCGGTTGAAAAACCTTTTAATCACACGCCATTGTGATTCGATCCTTTGCGTATGCGTGCCGTCGTCTGCCACAAAGGGGTTATCCGGATCGCTGTGGTTTACTTTTCTGTGCTCATACCCGTGGTCCGCTAGGCAATCGTACGCCTTCCAAAAATCGGTACAAATAATTGTACCCTCGGCCACATGTTTTTGAATGAGGGGTATGAGCACCTCAGCAGACCGGACATTTTCTGGGCAGACTTCCAACCTCAGATCGTCGCTGCCGTCCTCAACCATCCCTAAGACCCAATGGCCTTCCACTCTCCTGCCTAAAACAAAATATAAATTAAAGAATATGTGTTTTAAAATAAATTTTTTGTACCTTTGTGGTATTTTCGCTTCCCGAACTTTCTCTCGTCGATCTGAACAATTCTAACGGGCCCCCAATTTTGCCTAACACCTCCTGCTGATCGACTTGATACAAAACAATTGCCTCACGACAGTAGTTGTACCAATCGCAGATGGTGGCGCTAGACAAAACGGTTCCCTCGGTAATACATTCTTTTCGGACTTCAGCCTGGTTCCAGTGCGAAGCGTAGGCGTACATTAGATAAAAAATGTCTGGTAGTGGAAGCTTAGCATTTTCAAACCACGTACCAGTGGCCCTAGAAACGCCCGATCTTGAACGGCAGCTCCCTTTGCGGCATAGAAAGCTGCCGACCGTTTTATTACCCAATGGTGAAACCGTCATTGGAATTTTATGCGTACGGCATAATCTTCTGGTCAAAATTAGACCCTGTGCCTCTGCGAAAGTGGTACATTTTTCGCGCGTATCAAAAGCCTTTGATACCTTTAGAAGGCTCCACATTCCGCGTACTTCAGCGACGCACAGCACAGTCGCATTTCGTGGATGAACACCACGGCTAGTGGAGGGCGTATCGAAATCTTTAAATAATACGATAAATATTTACTAGATGTATAAATATAAGCACTTAAAACTTTAAAAAACATACCTGCTTGATCATCAGTCATTTTAGTTTAAAATAATTAATTATATACAAAACCCAGAGCTCACAAACGACGCCGAAATAATTGAAAAGAATATAATACCAAAGCAGACAAAGAAACGTTACTTTGAATAAAACTAACAGTACAATCCACAGTGGTACCCATTAAAAGGGGTCACAAATCTCTGTGGAACAAAAACATAACATAAATAATAATTTTTACTTTCGTCCACAGTATTTTAGCGTAGAATTCCTTTCTGCGTAGGCGGCCTTCGGCCGCACTTAGGGATTATAACCCTCAGGCAGTAGAATTCTCCTTTCTGTGTTGCCAAAGAAAAGGGGCCGAACACCTTTTGCATAGAACAACTTTCTGCGTAGGCGGCCTTCGGCCGCACTTAGGGATTATAACTCTCAGGCAGTAGAATTCTCCTTTCTGTGTTAACAAAGAAAAGGGGCCGAACACCTTTTGCATAGAACACCTTTCTGCGGAGGCGGCCTTCGGCCGCACTTAGGGATTATAACCCTCAGGCAGTAGAATTCTCCTTTCTGTGTTGCCAAAAAAAGGGGCCGAACACCTTTTGCATAGAACACCTTTCTACGTAGGCGGCCTTCGGCCGCACTTAGGGATTATAACCCTCAGGCAGTAGAATTCTCCTTTCTGTGTTGCCAAAGAAAAGGGGCCGAACACCTTTTGCATAGAACACCTTTCTGCGTAGGCGGCCTTCGGCCGCACTTAGGGATTATAACCCTCACTACGTAGAATTCTTCTTTCTGTGTTGCCGGAAGAGGGGAATATGACCCCAATCCCCCTACTATTTATTTTTATCTGAACAAAAGAACCTTATCGTATTTTCCTTTTAATCGTATT
>NW_023458557.1:68420581-68421740 GCF_013731165.1 Rhagoletis pomonella
TGCTTCATAAAAAAATCTCAGTGTCGACATAAATTTTGTAGATGTCTTGTGATTTCACTTCAATATAAAAATGTTGAGCGGCCCTGCTCTAATACGTTTAAAAAGCAGCATTCGACAGCGTTTAGTTACTGTTGCATTTAACAACTCAAATTTTGTATAAAAATAAAAGAAAAAAATACCCTTACATTTTTATTTCTTAAAAATTTCTGTTACAGTATTAGTTTTCACAAATGTGTTTTATTTGATTTCCTATTCTCTAACTACTTTTATACGTTAATAACTTTTCGCTTTTTATTATAATAGGAGTGTGCTCGTACGCAACACTATCAAAAGTTTTAGACAACTTTTACTGGTTTTGCGTTCTCGTACCCAAAAAACTTGCAAAGTAGGGAAATTGAGAGAGCAAAATGTGATAGCGCTGCAAATTTCTGCGGGAAAAATTATTCCCAGCGAAAACTTGCAAGTAAGAAAATCAGCTGAGCACAAACTTATGTTTGTAAATAAACAAAAGAAAAATAAAATTTACAAAAAACTTTTTAGTATACAACGCTTTTATAAATGGACTAAAAGTAGAAAATAATATTTCTCAGTCCCACAGAATTTGTTTTGATAACTTTTGATTTTGCAATTTTAGCAAAAGCCATTTTAAACAATTAATGACATTGAAAACGAAAAACGTGGAGCGCATGCAGTACAAAGCATTCGATTTCATTGACAATAGTCAAACTACATAACATTCTACAGCGAAAGTTCAAATTTGAGATCGATTTTAAGCGGTCGTTATTCATATGCCCACATACATACATACGTTACTTTTCATATCAATTCAAGTGTATTACATGCGCCGCACGCTTTTCATTTTCAATGTCATTAATTGTTTGTAATGACTTTTGCTAAAATTTCAAAATCAAAAGTTATCAAAACAAATTCTGTGGGACTGAGAAATATTATTTTCTACTTTTTAGTCCATTTGTAAAAGCGTTGTATATTAAAAAGTTTTTTTTTTATTTTATTTATTTTCTACTTTTTAGTCTTGTCTGTACAAAATTTTGCAATAGATATTAAAATAATTCAACTTGCAGTGAAAGAGAACATAAGACTATGCAGGCACAATTTTATTTGCTCACATTTAGTATAAACATACATACAGATGCGTGCA
>NW_023458557.1:68421840-68433454 GCF_013731165.1 Rhagoletis pomonella
TTTAATAAAGTTTTTCTTTACTTGTTTATGTGTTTAAATAATGCTACGATTTTGGTTTTAAACTATGCATACTTCATTAAATGTTGTTATTTAAGTATTTATGTAAGTTAACAAGAAGATGTAACTACATCAGTAATTATGTTCGCTTAAGTACCCGCATCGAGGTACTTAAGCGGGTTCTTTTAAGTACCGAACCCGCCTAAATACCTCAAAAAGCTGACATTTTTCGTGAGGTACTTAAGCGGGTTTTACTGTATATTTAGCTATTCAACCTTGAAAACATATTGTTTGATATTGGAAATGTTTTGCAGCAGAGACTATTAGCCTTCATATAACACTTTATTCGAACTATTGAATTAAGACTCTCCAACCTCATACTATTAGGATCTTAGTCTTAGTTTGCAGCAAGGAGCCTACTTTACTTATACTTCCAAACATTTTATTGCCTATTGCGGTTTTCACTCCGTAAGCAATTATCCAAAAGTCTTCAGAGTCGGATGGAATGGTTCTTAAAAAAGTTATTTCATGGGAAAGTTAAAAGATTTAAATATTCAGTTTCCGCTGCTTTTCTTTCCTTCAAAGTCAAATTGTAAATTGGCAGGTACCTGAAACGCGCCCTCTTGTGATTCACACACTTTTGTGGTGACAAAATTAAAGCTTTTTAAAAGTATTTAATTGACTAGGCAATCGTTTGAAAAGTTCTTCGATTAGGTTGATTAAAAATTTGTGACAGTCTTTTAATATGCTTCTTAAGTCAAGTTTATCACGCAGTTCATTAGCCTCTTCTGTAAAATTATCGTGGAAAACTAAGTTTTGTATATTTTTATAATTAGAAACAATTTTTTTGAAGGGAAAAAATCGCCAATGGCGATTTCCTAAATTTTTACGCGCAATTTTCGAAAAAAAATCGCCAAACTGGCGCGAAATCGCCAAATCTGGACACTCTGATAGAAACCGCAAAAAAATGTTTGGCCTAGGCCTGGGTAACGTCGCAAATTTTTTGGCGCTGACACACTAACTCCAGCGCCACTGTCGGAATCAGCACAGTGTGTTGGCGCAATGGCTCCTCTTCAGGCTAAAGCTTATTTCCTTTATTGCTGCACGCTGCACTAAAGTGAATTAATACAAGGTTATATCGGTTGAAAAAAACTCAAGTATACCCAAGTTCAAAACCCAAAAATACAACAAACCCATCATTTTCACATTCAGAAGGACCGCGACAAATTCTAGCAACACCACCTTGTATAGATTCGCCTTGTGCTTCACATTTTACAAGAGACCCTTCTATTTCGGGTGTTCTTTGCTGGTCCTTTGCGACACCCGGTGTTGTCAGAGTTCTGGTGTTGAACTAAGCTGAATTAATTCAAGGTAGTATCGGTTGGGCAAAAACAACTCAAGTATACCCAAGTTCAAAACCCAAAAGGACCGCGGGTAATTTTAGCAACACCACTTTGTAAAAATTCGCCTTGTGCTGCACATTTTACAAGTGACACTTCGCTTTTGTGTGTTCTTTGCTGGTTCTTTGCGCCACCCGGTGTTGCTGGCGCCATTGCGTCACTGAGTTGTGACAATCGGTATCGGCGCCACTAACTCAGCTCTCCGTATCAGCGCAATGGCGCGGCGCCGCACTGTGTTACCCACGGCTAGTTTGGCCTTTTAAAGTGTAGACATTAATTTTTAGTTATATTATAAAACTGGACGTAAATGGTTGGTCTTTTAAAACGGGAAAAAATTTGTTGGTCGTTTGAAAATCAGGTTATTTATAAATTGGGCATAAATTTTGGTTTGTTTAAAAGCTGGACTGAAAATTTTACGAAAAATATGTCTATATTTTAAATTGCCATAAATGTATGTCTAAAAATTATGCTCAGTTTTATGCCCGATTTTCAAATGACCAAAAATTTATACTCTTCAATTTCTAAAAAGTTATGTCCAGTTTTTAAATCGTCAAGAAATTTTGAAGGCAAAAAATGTCTGCCCAGTTTTTATTTTCAAGCATTAACATCCCTGCAAAAAGTGGGCCTAGGTTAGGGCTGCCAGACGTCCCGGTTTTCCCGGACATGTCCCGGTTTTAGACTGACACAGAAGAGTTGTCATTTGTTTATATTTTTTGACGTTATATTACCTTAAAAGAGAGCCTCACTGAGTTGCCCATAACATCTAGTTTAATACACGTACGCCAAACCTAGTCATAGCTCCTAATGTAGAAGAATTGTTTCCCTTATTTCATCTCAATGGACTAAGCAAAGAAATTCGCACAATATAAGTACATACGTTAAAACCAAGGTGTATTATACAAGGTGTGATTAACAACTCAGTGCGGCTCTCTTTTAAGGCACTATAATGTCAAAAAGTATAAACAAACGAATTAACCCTTAGTGATGCATGTATCTTGTCAGCACTTATACCCGAGGCTTTTATTTTGATTATAGTTTTGTTTTACTTACATTACCTGGAATACATATAGTTTGTCAATAAAATAAAACAAATTGTTTATAAAATCGTTTTAGCAATTTTCTTGTTTTTAATTGCCCAAGTTTTATGCGAAATAGTTTGGGTACAAACGAGCTCGTTTGAAAGTGCTTGATTCGGACGAACAACAAATGAAATCACTTTCCTTGAAGTGGTTTTCACAAACGCGAGATGAATCACGTAGTACAACACCACATCGCTGCCGTCTTAACTCGCAACTAGGTGGTTTAAAACATCGCACTATTTTCGTGCCCCGACTTCTATTGCATACAGCGCACCGTTCAAAAGTTTTGCTCCGTTTCATCTTGGTTTCCTTACATTAAATACTTAAGCAAAGTCGAACGTATTTACTTATTACCAAACTTTAAATGTACTTTCTTGCTCTCCTCGGCGGTGTATCTCTTAACAATTTCACGTTTATTAAGAAAATTTGTTGCTTGAAAAATTTTTATGTAAATTTTTTAAACAAATTCAAATAAAAAACAAGTAAGAAAGTCTAAGTTCGGGCCGAGCCGAACATTAAATACCCGGCGCAAGTATTAAATATATGTTTTCCACCTTTCCGAAAGCTACCGCTACATGATAAGCCGGGGTGTATACATTTTAAGTAAATTAGCGTCCTTAAATTTCGAAATATTGAAATTTCAAGCATTTTTGAAATTTACCGTTATATGAAAAGCGGCCTCAATTTTAGTCCGATTTCAACAATTTTCAACGGTTTGCTTTTATGTGGCAATAACCATACCGAGCTTGGTACAAATTGCTAGAACGGTTAGCGAGATACATATATGTGATCACAAGTGGGCGGTGCTACGCCCATTTTCCAAAATTTTGTCATAAACGTATTTCTTGGGAAAGAATTGTTGCAACCATCAATTTTGAATAAATTAGCTTCAATATTTACTGATTTATCGAAGATTTTGTATTTCTCGAAACTACCGTTATATGGGATGTGGGCGTGGTTATTGTCCGATTTTAGAAATTTTCTGCCATTTGGTATGTTGTACCAGGACCAACAACTGTGCCAAGTTTGGAAGAAATTGGTGTAGCGGTTACCAAGATATACACATGTAACCATAAGTGGGCGTGGCTACGCCCATTTGCCAAAATTTTTTAATATTCTTATTTTTCGTGTAAAACTCATTGCAAATATCAATTTTGAGTGAATTATCTTCAGTAGTTACTAAAATATCGCAGTTTCCGTTTTTCTGAAAATTACCGTTATATGGGAGGTAGGCGTGGTTATTGTCCGATTTTTAAAATTTTCAGCCATTTAGTATGCTGTACTAAGGCCAACAACTGTGCCAAGTTTGGAAGAAATTGGTGCAGCGGTTACCAAGATATACACATGTAACCATAAGTGGGCGTGGCTACGCCCATTTTCCAAAAATTTACAATATTCATGTTTTCCGTCTGAAACTCATTGTATCAATTTTGAGTGAATTATCTTCAGTAGTTACTAAAATATCGCAGTTTTCGTATTTCTTAAAATTACCGTTATATGGGAGGTAGGCGTGGTTACTTTCCGATTTCGCCCATTTTCAATACCATCCGTCCTACGCCCAAAAGAAGTTCACGTACCAAGTTTCGTTAAGATATCTCAATTTTTACTCGAGTTATCGTGTGCACAGACGGACGGACGGACGGACGGACGGACGGACGGACGGACGGACGGACGGACAGACAGTCACCGCTTAATCGATTTCTGTTTTCATTCTGATCATTTATGTATACATTTGTCTATATCTATCTCGATTCGTTTTGCCTGTTACAAACAACCGTTATGTGAACAAAGTTATAATACCCTTGTGCACAAGTGCGCTCGGGTATAAAAAAAATATTTTCAAATGGGTTAACAATTCATTTCAATTTGACATTATAGCCTGCTTCTTATGAGAGCAATGTCAAAATCAATCACACTTTGTTGAATACATTTTGGTTAAAACTGACGTGTAAAGAGTCTTACAATTATGTTAAGGAAAAGTCAGAAGTTGAAACAAATTCACAGCAGCGAAAAATATGACTGATTTTTTAATGTTTCTTACTTACTTAAATTTTTTTTTATGAAACCTAATTTACTTATAAGTACAGTACCGTACAAAATTATCAGCTCAGAGAATTTTTCATCAGATCTTTTTGAAAATGTAGCTTTTTAGGCAATTAATAAAGGGCAAGTCTGAAGTTGCTGGAAAATCGCGTTGATTTTTAGCAATTTTGTTTTTGCTGACAGTGTCTGCCATACAAAATGAATTGTCGAGCATATTTTGTATTGAACAAAACTCCATTTTCAAAATTCCTTGAAATTTTCCGAGTTTTGCTCAAAGTATAGAAATCTTATTTTTATGTTTTTTGATTTAGTATAAACAATATTTTTATAAAAAATTAAAATAAAGAAATGTTGCATGCATTGTGAAAAATTCTCTGTGCCAATTGTGTTACATTTGCCAAAGTGTCCCGTTTTGGCAACGAAGATATCTGGCAGCCCTAGCCTAGGTTAGGTAGGTACAGGACCACGCTACCTTGTAACCAACACTAGTAATCAAAAAGGTCCAATCATATGGAGAAAATGTGGTTACATTACCACCTAGACAACTACTCCTTTTGGACCATGGACTGAACTTCATAAGATTTTGTATAAACCGAATATTTGATCATTTTTAAAGATGCTTATTAAATGTAAATACTAAAATCTATTATATAAAATGCATTTTCCTAGAATTAGTTTTAATAATATTAATATTAAGCAACTGAATCATATTGACTATGGGCCACGAAGAGGTGGTGTTAAACACGTATGAATATCAGTGTTTTACATTTGAAGTAGTCCAGGTCAGCATAACAAGTTACTACTATGCAACTTGGTCCTTTTGTCCATACTGCCACATCACAAAACTTCATCCCAGTAGACCACCTGGACCTCAAAGTTTTGCAGGGGTAATATTGCTTGAACATAAAAACATGCTCTAAGGAACTTTTGCTTTTGACTACGACGACACTTATGTGCGATTTCCACTATACATTAAATGACATAAATTTCACTGCCAAACAATTGGGCAGTGAAAAATACCTGCGTCATTCCGCCAACGGAAATTATGTATGTAGTCAAGGCGAATTTATATAAGGTGGTGTTGTTTCATTAGCTGTGAGTAGCGTTTGATTGTCAAAATTTTGTATTTCACTAGTAAGTGAGTGAAAACGTGAGAGTGTATGTATTTTCTGTCGCCCTTTTTCCTTCGGGGAAGAATAGCTGAAATTTGACAATGGCCCGCTAAAAGCAAAAACAAAATATAAGTAACTGTTGTATTTGTTGAATCGATACCACCTTATATATATCCGCCTTGTATGTAGTCTTAAGCTAGTTTTGACATGCCATTTTTTAAACAGCATACATTTTTTACATCTCAATGAATAGTGGAAATTCGGTATTAAGCATTGGGTATAAAAACATCTATAAATATAATTCATACATGCGAATGTATTTATGATTGGGTACATATGTACATACATACATACATACATACCAATTTATGTACGTCTGCATATGACACCCACGCAAGCATCCGTCTGTTATCTTTTGTTTTGTGAATAATTTTAGACGCGACACAAATAAAGTGCATAGAAGCAAAAAATAAAATAAATAAAATGAACTAAAAACATGAATACATACATATTGCACATAAAATAAATATTTTTGTTTGTATCTCTTCATTTTGAATAGATGTTCATACATACCTACACATGTACATACGTACGTCATATTTCTATATTCCATGATCCTTAAGTGATAACAGCAATTGTTTGTTTGAAAAGCGATGAACGAACGAAGTGTATTTACATACATATGTATATAATGCAATAAGCTAATGCGGTTGATAAGTTTCTGCCTCTTGCATCTTATTTTTTTATTAAGAAAAAAACGTAACGAGATTTTTAGTATTAATTTTCCTCCGTAAACATATTTTAATTTTTAATGATTTACTGATAATCCACGAAGTGCATTTGAATTATTTTAATCGCTTCTCTTTCGAGCTTTGAAAAAATTTATTTGTGGCTTCCGAAGCGACCATTGTGATCGGCAAATTCTACTCAAAATAATTATGAACACACAAACATATTTTCTTAAAAAAATTATGCACTTGAACGCCTAATTTATGTCCTTGGCCAAACTAACTTCAAATATGTAAAAATTAGGTCATAGTAAAACCATAAGAGGATTTCGTTCCACTTCATCATGCATATGTAAATGTAGGGGCATTATTAGGTTGGTCCTTAAAAATTACGACATGCAAATTTTGTATGAGGCACTTCCTTATTTTGTGCTATGTATAAAATAAAGACCTCCACGAAAATTTCGAAATTAAAAAAAATTTTTTGGGTACTACCAGGGTTTGAAATAATTTAAATTAAGTTTAACATATTACTAAAACTTATTCATACATATGTATGTGTGTATATATAAACAAACTCGATGAGTTACAGCTGGTCAAAGTAAAAAATTTTAAGAATTTTTTGATTATAAAAAGTTCGAATTTTTCAAACGACCCGTATTTTTTTTTTAATTTAAAGGCTTCGTGGATGTTTTTATTTGTTGATATTTTAAGGACCACACTAATGTACATACAATCGTACCTTTACATAAATATTACATATTACCTCCCTTTTATTAGCTCGGGATGTAACTATGTAATATTGGTGCGCCTAAAAGATGCAGTGATTTCTATTCTCAAGTTACATACCTGATGACAGTACGAATGGCAATTATAATAGGGAGGTTTTAGTTTTTTAAACTATAATTTTATTTTTTAATTGCGGCTTAAGATTTACACCTTTCTTCAAAACCCCAATGCTCCAGGCAATACACAGTCCACGTACCCCGCGCGACCGGCGCGCACACCACGTCACGCTACGCCGCGGCCCGCCCGGCCCCCCCCTTCCCCATAAAATTTTTATATATTTTAAACATCGAGGGCTTATATTCAATAATACCCCTTATCTGCACACTTCACAAAGATGACATTCTAATATAAAAATCCACCTAAGCTTTAACTGTCATCAGTGATATTAATGCTACCTTATATAACGACAGGTAATAAGTCCCAGATGTTTTCTAAAATCACAAATTAGTTTTTTGTGCAAATTGCAGATAGAGGGTATTAATGAATTCAAGCCCACGATATTTCACATTTTTATATTTGTAAGTTATTGGAAGCAGGGATGCCAACTTGGCTCAAACCGTGCCATTTGTCATTTATTCAACTGGTTTATCTTATTTTATCATTGCACTTTTGTTTTGAAAATGTGGCTTTATTTTATTGCTAAATGTGAATGATTAAAAGGAATTACACCTTTTTTGGCACTTTTATTTTTCTATTTGGCACATTTTGGCACTTTTTTTATCCTCAATATGGCACCTTATAACTAAGGAGAGTTGGCAGCCCTGATTGGAAGATTTCTGCTGTGCTTTGAGGCAACAACTTGTCTGCAGTAAAAAAGCATATAATTTGTGTTTCAAAAGTGTGTGAAAACCAATCAATTAACTTATATGATCTCGGTTCCGATAATAAATAATCAATAATTGTTTATACCCGCATTTTGGCACATTGGCTCGTTGAATGTGCCATCTAATAAATAGTGTCGTCGTTCTCCTTAGCTGCTTTTAAATGACTGCTGGCGGAGACATGAATACAGTGTATGAAAATTCTTTTTCTATAATTGTTTCCTTATAGAAAGGTTGGGTTCTTTTCCACCTTAGACATTCCGAACTCGTTCAAAATATGCTAATTTAAAAATACAGAATTCTTTCAGTGCTCCTCCGGGGTTTTTGGACATGGACTGTTTCTTCAATTTAATAGTGTTCGCTTTATTTTTGTAGAAACGAAAAATGTTTTGCAAGTTATGGATCATTTCTCCACTCTTTCTTCAAATATTTCTCGTATTCCAGCTGTGCGCAGGCGTTAAGTTTTTCGCATCATGCTTTTACATATTCGTAATTTAAATTTTTTTTTAATAGAATCAATTGGTGGTAGTTCATGATTGTGTGTGGATTAATATCACAACACTGAGGATTTGGCAAAAGCCTTTTTCATCTATTAAAAAACAACACTTACGGGGCAATGTTTATTGCAAGAACAACATTTTTTTCTATGAATCGACATACTTTAAGCATTGTTGACACTATTTCCATTTGAGTGAGGAAATAGCGTCAATGACTTTATTTCCAAATTTTTGTTGACTTTATTTCGCTTTTGAAAAGGTAATAATGTCAATTGACTTTATTTCGCACCAGAGTGGGAAATAAAGTCAATTGACCGTATTTCCATTGACCTTATTACCTGTCACCAAAAGATTGCATTGTAGTATAAAGGGTATGCATATCATCTTCCACAAAAATATCTAATCTTCCCTTATATTTTGTGAAAGTATAAAGTACAGGTAAATTTAATTGGGTCTTCCTCTTATTTGACACAATTGTACGTTGTCAATTTGTACGTTCTAAGACGAGACCATAAAACTTCAGAAATGGCAAGAGTTGTTCATCCCCTTCCGCGTTCGTGGCTGACCTTGATTCCATTGTGCGTTTACTGGGACTGAGGTACATGAATCTTTCCACCTTAGCCTCAATACACTGTGCGCATGTCCACAAAAAGCTCGCACATTTCGTCATTCTATCTTTGCCGGTACACGTTGCCTTGAACCTTCTGGATCTTGCGTAGCCCAAGTTTCTTGAAAGTCCCAAAGCCTTCTCAACTTTGTTCCGCATCGCGCCCGCTTCAGCACAGGCGGGATTAGAGATTCGCCTTATTTTGGATCGATTTGAATTTAATTAAAGGTAACACAGGTCTAAAAAAAATAAGTTTCTGTATATTGAACCACACCTCTATATTCCTATGTTATTCGATGCGCTGAATGCGAATCCCAGCTCTGTAAGCCTCCATCACGTCAGGTTCGAGGTCATTAGAAAGCAAAATTTGATTCTTCCTTAATATTTAGATTCGTTCAGGATGAGTTTATGATAAATACTTACTTCGTTGGCAGCAGGGCCGGCCGCAGGATTTCTCTTTAGGGGAGGGGTTTATGCAAAATCATTCCTAACAACCACGAACATTATTGTTTTATTTAGACTATTAAGCATATTGTATTTAATTATGAATATAATTTAGCAAAACTCAAAAAAAATCTCATGCAATTCACCGAGGTATAGATAAAAATTATTTTAATACTGAGTCAACATTAGCCCAGAAGGCGTTCCTCACGCTAAAAAAATGGAAGCGAGAGCGAATACATACTTCCCGCTTTTGGATCGTCAATGTCTTCTTCTTCGTGTCCGAGACAGCACGGTTTTTTTACCGGACATAAATGTGCAAGAAGTCAATTTGAAATAACAGCTGCTGTTTGCTTACATCCGAAAACAAATTTTGTAAAATACAAAAATGGAAAATAGCACTAAGTTTCAGAAATGTAGGTATTTGATAATTTTATTAGCCATATAAGATAAATACGCATAAAATCCTTGTTTAGAGCTGATTTGTTGATTCCAGGCACGAAATGTGTTTTTTTTGCGTTCCTCAAGCTCTGGCCACTTTCGGCACGTATTGACACATTTTTGACACTTATGAGAGAGTGACTTATTTTTACGCCCGAGCAGCCCGGAAAGCGTGTGTAACAAAAGCTTTGTTTCTTATCAGATAATTATCACAAATTATCACTAATTTCTGCTGCAAAGCGTTTCTTAACCCAAAAAACTAGCAGCTCTCTCTCGTTCTTACGCTCTTCTTTTTCTCGCTCTCCTGCTACTAAAATTTTTACTAGCAGAAACCAGCAGCTGTCAAAATGGATAAACAAAAATTCGCGCCAAATATTTTCACTAGTCAAATACACCGATCAGCTGATTACTTGCTAGTTTCTGCTGGTTTTGCGTTTCTTTACTTTTTCGTTATTTCACTCTCTGTGAGCGTAATTCGTTCAATTGTCTCATTCTTCTTCTTCCTGATAATTATCTGCTAGAAAAGAAAAGAAACAAAGCAAAAGCTATTAATCCAGATTGCGATGAATATTGATTCTTGGCAAGTAATCCCGGGATTTTCGGGATTTGTAATTTGCACTGATGGCAATAATAAAAACTCTTTTTCTTGACCAGTATTGGCTACATTTCTTTTTTTATTTAATAATTAATATTTTTTTATAAATGTCTAGCTCATTGTAACGGGTGATTTTTTAAGAGCTTGATAACTTTTTTTAAAAAAAAAACGCATAAAATTTGCAAAATCTCATCGGTTCTTTATTTGAAACGTTAGATTGGTCCATGACATTTACTTTTTGAAGATAATTTCATTTAAATGTTGACCGCGGCTGCGTCTTAGGTGGTCCATTCGGAAAGTCCAATTTTGGGCAACTTTTTCGAGCATTTCGGCCGGAATAGCCCGAATTTCTTCGGAAATGTTGTCTTCCAAAGCTGGAATAGTTGCTGGCTTATTTCTGTAGACTTTAGACTTGACGTAGCCCCACAAAAAATAGTCTAAAGGCGTCAAATCGCATGATCTTGGTGGCCAACTTACCGGTCCATTTCTTGAGATGAATTGTTCTCCGAAGTTTTCCCTCAAAATGGCCATAGAATCGCGAGCTGTGTGGCATGTAGCGCCATCTTGTTGAAACCACATGTCAACCAAGTTCAGTTCTTCCATTTTTGGCAACAAAAAGTTTGTTAGCATCGAACGATAGCGATCGCCATTCACCGTAACGTTGCGTCCAACAGCATCTTTGAAAAAATACGGTCCAATGATTCCACCAGCGTACAAACCACACCAAACAGTGCATTTTTCGGGATGCATGGGCAGTTCTTGAACGGCTTCTGGTTGCTCTTCACTCCAAATGCGGTAATTTTGCTTATTTACGAAGCCATTCAACCAGAAATGAGCCTCATCGCTGAACAAAATTTGTCGATAAAAAAGCGGATTTTCTGCCAACTTTTCTAGGGCCCATTCACTGAAAATTCGACGTTGTGGCAGATCGTTCGGCTTCAGTTCTTGCACGAGCTGTATTTTATACGGTTTTACACCAAGATCTTTGCGTAAAATCTTCCATGTGGTCGAATAACACAAACCCAATTGCTGCGAACGGCGACGAATCGACATTTCACGGTCTT
>NW_023458557.1:68433554-68438339 GCF_013731165.1 Rhagoletis pomonella
AAAAAATTAGAAACTTGCAACGAGACGAAAGTAATTAATGTATGTATATATGTATTTCGTTTGGAAAACGTGTGCCATACCTCGCATGCGCTTTGCAACAACTCTCGACTAACAGCGGGTCCAGCGTGCTTGTAGAGTATGCCACACGTTTTCCATCGTTTCACCGGTAAAGTTATTATTGAATTCTAATTTATTTTTACTAATGCCATTTGAAATTTACCGTTAATTATCAACTAAGCACCTAGTTGCTGGTATGCCACGTACAAATATACACGGCTGTCGTGATCGCAATTCTATATTAATGACTTAGGTAATAAATATTTAAATTAGATTTTTACGACAATTTTTATTGAACTACTTATGTACCGTATAGTTTTTAGTATTTAGTATTTAGTATTTATTTATTAAGCCAATCAGAATGTAAGATTTTCTACAGGCTAAGTAGAAATATGTGATAACAGTAGGCAAATTACTAGTATACATAAATGGCTCACTTATAAAGAGGGTTTGTTGTATTTAAAAAGCACTCTTTTGAACAAGAAAAATCTATTTCCAAATAATTAGTAATTCTATTAAACTCAATCAAGGATTTAGTAATAGGAGCATTGATTGCATAAAGAGCTTTGAACAGACGAACGTTGAAGAACTCAGAGTTCCTAAGGGCTCTGGCAGGAATATTTATGAAAATCCTCCCCAGGAACATGGGGCAGTCAGTAGCACCACGAAAAACGTCAAAAATAAACGACAGCGACAAAATTATTCTTCTGTTCTGCAGTGACTTTAAGTTGATCCATAGGCATCTAGACTCATAAGTCGGAATGGGTTCAGAAAAGCGTAAGCTGCGCAAAGCAAAATATAAAAATACTTTCTGAATCCGTTCGATTCTTGCAATATGGCACTGATAATAAGACGACCAAATAAAACAAGCGTACTCAAGTTTAGAGCGCACAAACGCGGTTTATAAAAGCTTTAGCGTATAAGGGTCAGTGAACTCTGAGCTATGACGTCTAACAAAAGCAAGCATGGCATACGATTTCGAAATGCAAAGGTTAATATGTTTTGCGAAAGTAAATTTGGAGTCAAAAGTTACCCCCAGATCTTTTATTTCACTAACCCTTGTAAGGGGCGAGTTAGATAAATGGTATGAGGTTTCAATGACGTTAACGCGTTTTGAAAAAGTAATCTGAAAACATTTTTTTAAATTAAGAGTTAACCGATTGCTATTACACCATGTACTTAAATTATCCAAATCTAATTGCATCAGTTCAGAGTCATGGTGACTGTAAATGGGTGAATAAATTTTTAAATCATCCGCATATAGTAAAAATTTTACTGTAGAAAAACAGGAGCGAATGTCATTAATAAACAATAAGAAGAAAAGTGGACCTAAGATGCTTCCCTGTGGAACACCAGAGCAGGCAACGAAAGGAGAAGACCTGACATTGTCCACAATGACCCTACAACTGCGATTACGTAGGTACGATTCAATCCAGTTTAGAAACACTGAGTGGAAACCCATACAGGCAAGCTTATTGACCAGGACTACATGGGAAACCCGATCAAATGCTTTAGAAAAGTCCGTATATACTGTGTCAACCTGACATCCAGACTGAAAAGCTGCGATGCAGTCATCAGAAAAAATAGCTAGGTTAGTCACAGTTGAGCGTCCCGGAAGAAAGCCATGTTGCTCTGGGCATACCATATTCTTAACGAAAAATATTAATTTTTCCTGGATGATGCATTCAAAAAGCTTTGACGTGGCGGAAAGTTTTGAAATGGGTCTGTAATTGCTAATGTCATTTTTATTGCCACTCTTGAAAATAGGTGTAACAAAAGCCACTTTCCACTGATCAATGAAAGTGCCCGAGGACAGGGAACTATTAAATAATAATAAGAGAGGATAAACAAGAGCTTCGCACTGCTTTAACAAAATTGCAGACAGACCATCAACATCGGTATTTGATGACTGTTTAAGTCGAGAGATGCCACTAACGATATCTTCGGAAGAAAGTTCAAGATTTCCAAAATCAATTGATGGTTGTATGTTGAAACGAATGTCTTCACCGTTATCAGAGTCAGCCTGGTCACCTGGTTTTACGGCTGAGGCAATTGCGAGGGGTGAATTTCCTAACAATTATGTTTTATTTTCAAATGCTTATACATATCAACAGAGTGGGTAAAAAAAACACAAAATTTACACACTTTGATATTTTTTGCTCTATAAGTGTATTAATGTAGGTACAACAAAATGTATGCAAAAATTACAGTTTGTACATTAGGTTGGTCTAAAAATGCATGTGAAAAAGTAAAGTCGGAATTTTTATGCTCTCACCCCCTAGGATAGTTCTATAACGAAAAAATATACCCCTATTTTTTTTTTGAAAACAAAAAATATTTAAAGCTCGCTGAAAGCGCTCAAAATTTTCCATGTATATACTTTACTCATTATCGCAACGTTGCAGGTCATCTGAACGGGTAATTAACAGACCAACGGACCCTGGGAAATAATCGAACGCATCAACGTCTTCTGTGTCCAGCTCCGATTGCAATTGCGATTTCTTGCATAGAAATTTCTTACAAATGTAGAAACTTCAGTATGACTTTTAATTTAAGAGTCGGTATGCCCTTTAACAATGTTACATGTAGATAAGAGTCTTTGGAACGTGGGCCTTGTCGAGTGATACAAAGCACTTAAATACATAAACTATGTACTACTTTTACGAATACGGCGGCCGCAAAGCACTTGTAGGTACCCAGCCGGAAAAGTAGTAATGCATTACATGCCTGATATATAATATAATGTACTAGTAATAACCCCCCGAAATTCGGGTGAATGCATTAAAGAAATACTTGCAGATATAATCTATTTAAGTATTTAAACTTAGGTAAAAAAATAAAACGTGATATTCATGCATATATTTCAGTATTTAGCTCAAAATTATTTTAAATAACTTCATGAAAGACAATAATTAATTTTGTATTGCTAGAAACCTGAGGTACAGTCCAACCTTTCACAATATTCGTTCAAGGGCTTTATTAGTCGTAGTCTGAGAGGCATTTAGTGTCACGCTTTTAAACTAAAGCTGTCTTAACCCTTTCAAAAAATTCAACCACTGATTCTAAAAATTTTAAAATACATAAGTATGTATAGCGGCTAATTTGGATCATTCATTTCAAAAATCACATGAAATAATTTTTAAAGTTTTGAGTTTTACGGTCATCCCGGATCCTTTAAATTTGTCAGTGATATCCTAGATGTTTAAAAAAGAAAGTGATCTCAGCTATTTTTATTTTTTGCTTTCACGAAATATATTTCAAAACCATGAATAACAACAAATCCGAATTACAATTCCACGGAAAAATGGGTCATATTTTTCAATAGATTACACTGCTCACTGCCGACTTTTCTGCCACGTTTTACTTTTGTGCAACTGCAGCTTGCACTTTAATTTGATGTATAACTTAACGCTTTAACTGCTTAAGATGGCCCTAACTAAGCCGTATGTCTGAGCAATTATATATAGAAGCATTGAGAATGAGTCAAGAAAATGTTGAAATGCATATATTTTGTCACCTACTTCACCGATTTGAAATCTGACAATTTTTGGATAACCTATGGAGCTTGCACTTTAATTAGATATATAACTCAATTCTGTAGCTACTCCAGTAGCTCGTTTCTGTAACAATTCTCTACCAAGGCGAATCGAGATATGAATTCGCCGCCCTGTTCTCTACTGCTAATGAGTAATAGAGAATGACGAATATTCTCTACCAGAAGAGAAATAATCGGTAGAGAAAAGTTACAGAAACGGGCTACAGATCGGCCAACTAAGTCGTATGATTTCTTATGCGTTCTCGATAATATTACTGCTAACTATGTAATCAGCATTCAAAAAGTTCAAAAAAGTTCAAAAAAATTTCATATTAAAACATTCATTTCTCCATACTAGGTTATGTAAAATTGAATGTCCCACCTTTCTTAGGACATCGCCCTGGGAAAAAAATGCATTTTCGAATGTGAAAAGTGTTGTTTTACTGATTATTTTTTGGATTACTATACATTAGATTTTCCCACTGGGTATGTATGTATATGTAGTTGAGGGTCAAAATAGCATGCGATAAAAGCTGTGGGATCACCTCTTCGTTGAGTTCTTTGTCTTGGTAATGAAATACGCAGATTCTACAGAACTACGTACATACGTATGTATTAGGGCATTAAATCCCGAAGCATTCTAACAATCCCGGAATTCCGGTTTGCGAAAAATTCTAATCCCGGGATTTTTCGGGATTTCGACTTTTGCAAAAATGAAACCACACAATCTTGGGTCGCCACATTTGGTCTTACTCGGAGCATAATACAGCTTAGTAAAAGAGACACTAATTTAATGTTAAATAATTAAATAGTATTCTTAAATATCTATATTAATTCTAAAAAAACACTTATATTGGCAGAAATCAATTTCCATTAAACAATGCCATGAAAGTGAAATAAAAAACAACTCTGCCACATATCAAATGTACGTGACTTCGTTTTTTCGTTTTCAACGTCACTTTCAATCTGTAAATAAATCAGTAAAAATTTCGGGATCCCGAAGCTGTAGTCCCGGGATTTTGGGTCATGAAAAAGTGTCTGGGATGTCGGGATTCTGGATCCCGGGAATGAATGCCCTGGTATGTATGTACATATGTATAAAACATATTGATGTAAATATTACAACGAACGCCTTAAGAAAATATGTACAGATGTACATACAAACATACATACATATATACAAACTTAATTAG
>NW_023458557.1:68438439-68440601 GCF_013731165.1 Rhagoletis pomonella
GCGAAACACATTTCGAACCGAACACTGATTTTGGTAATAAAATTCAATGATTTGCAAGCGTTGCTCGTTAGTAAGTCTATTCATGATGAAATGTCAAAGCATACTGAGCATCTTTCTCTTTGACACCATGTCTGAAATCCCACGTGATCTGTCAAATACTAATGCATGAAAATCCTAACCTCAAAAAAATCACCCGTTATTTAATTCAAACTAATAATAAGATGTTTTGATTAATGATGTCCACTTGTTCTTATTCCTTTCACTTTATTATACCATTGCAGATAGACATATGTATGTACTTATGTATGTAAATATAATTATGGGACTGCATTTAGCCATTACGAAATTAAGGTTCGAAGAAGGCACGACTTTTGAAAGAATTTAGATTATGTGTAATGTAAAACTTTTTATTGGGATGTGAGATGTGATTTGTTGGAAGAGAGCATTTATATGTATGTAATAGGGTTGCCAGATGCGCTGATGTAATCAGTACATGTGCTGATTTTTTTACTATACTGATTTTTAATAACCCGAAATGCGTAGACAAAATCTACTGATTTTCTGAGTTTGTACTGATTTTGTACTGATTTTGCATTTAATAAATACTTTTGTCAATCGGTATAATTGACATTTACTTGAGGTAAACATGCTAAAATAAAATGGTCATACATGTGAGCAGATTGAAAGCGATTTATTGAACGTGTAAATGCAGCGTTAATTAAATTCAAAACATTTTTTAAAAGCTGTCACCTTGAAATTGTTTCGTTTCCTAGCATTTCGCAAAATAACTGCTTGAATTCAATACAAAATGATAGCCCTGTTCCAGGTACTTCACGATTTGCTAGTCTTAAGGGAAAAGCTGTTTTCGCAATTAATAAACCTAATGGAAGGTGGCGATCGGGAACGAGTTCCCATAAGAACCTGCAAATCGTGAAGCACCCGGAACACACTTAGTATTTCAAACTGAAGACGACTACTGCCTTTGTGCTTCTTGTGCAATGTAAGTTCTAAAAATTTGGAAAAGTTGCAAACTACCGACTCTTGGATATGATATATATAACTATTCAGTTTCATTCGTACTCGAAAATTCGTTTAGCGAAAATTCTAGTCTAAACCTTTCACTCAATATTTTATAGTGAAGGTTGTATTTAATAAGTACACCAACTAAATATGTTTTAAATTTGTAGCTTAAAATATGCAAACAAATTTTGACTCAAGCTCGTCTTCTACTGTAGATGCATGGGCTACAAAACTACGTACTCCAAAATTTTTGTAAAAATGCGGATCAAAAAGTTAGATGTTTTGATGCAATTTTTTAAATTTTTCTAATTTTTATAAATTTTCTTGAAAGTTTGAGACTTTAACTTACATAGCTTTTATTATAACTACTTATATTTTTCTAAAAAAAATTTAAACTAAGCAAGTAAAGAAAAAATTTTCAATACATTTTATTACTATTTTTGTGAACACAACCGTACATATGTACACACAGTGGCGGATTTATCGTACAGGCAACATAGGCTGAAGCCTAGGGCGGCAGAATTAAGGGGCGGCAAAATTTAAGACGGCTAAATTAAAAGAAAAAAATTTATTTGGATTCCGCTGAACTTGAAATTGTGTTTGTGTCTGTAAAATATTATTAATGATTCATCTCATTCAATACAATTCAAAATTAGAATTACGCTGCGAATTTTTCCTTAGTACAGCAGTCGTTGAAATTTCCATTTAACTTTCATTCACGCGGCTTAGAAACCTGACGGCGCGCCTGCGCGTGACGCAAAGAAACAGCCGACACGCTGCCCCGAGAACGAGAATCATCTAAAAGGTTACCACGCTTGACAACACTGCCGAAAAACGAGCGTGCATTTTCGAGAAAATTCTTGATTCCAAGCCCACCAGTTTTTCATAAGTGTATCATAACGTGAATAATCTGAAGGTCAGCTTCCGTCGTATGTCAAATTAGGCAGTGTATCTGTGTATGGTCTTCTGTTTGTCTTGCGCGAGGTCAAAAAATCTTCCGGATGAGCGATTTTATTTTGTATACTCGCATAGCGCTACTTCAATGTCCTGATAATTGGATTCTACTTGTCCAAACCTCTAAAGCATTTCAGTGCAGTTTTAAAACGCGTGAAAAACTATCTCAGATCTTCATTGAGCGAAAA
>NW_023458557.1:68440701-68460810 GCF_013731165.1 Rhagoletis pomonella
TTTCGAGAAAAGAAAAGGCCATAACCAATAACAGGGAGCACTTCTGCAAACTCTGCTACAGCCAAAGGCATGTAAACGAATATTTCTTACAAAAATTCAAACAAATTTAATTTCAAATAGAAAACACATTTCTTTGCAAAAAAATTTAAATCGAACACACGGTTCGTTCGTACATATGTATATACACTTAGGCCTCTCTTTATGTGGTTTTTATGCGGATTTGAATTTATGCGGTTTTTCAAACCATTTTTTCGCTGTAGCGATTTTGCTTTTTTGAGAGTTTATATGCCTTTTGTGTACGTGACAATGCTTCTGATATAATTTCTCTTTGTATTTTTACATAATTCATGTATTTATTGTGGTATTTTTTTGTAGTTAAAATACAGATAAAATTTTATTTATTTCATTAATGTTCAGTTTCACATGAAATAATAAGTTTTGAAGTGAAGAAATAAGAAATTTATTTATTTATTTTATTTATTGCTTAATATTGCCTCACTGCATTTTTGTATGCGGTTTTTTCAGAATTTTTTCCACGGAGTACTGAATTTATGCGGTTTTTGAAAATGCTGGAACGCATCCCCTGTTTTTGTATGCAAGTAAAAAACTTTTTTATACAGATTTTTTTATACGGCTCTCTGAGGAACGCATGTACCGCATAAAAAGAGACCTAAGTGTACATAAGTATGTATACACGCAACATACTTTTGTATCGATTCGAATAATTTGATACAACCAAGCACTTGTACCTCACACGAATCATCGCAACGAAACGCCTAGCGAAAGAAAATGTTCGTTCGTACTAGGGATGTTGCGAATGTGAAATTTTAGACATCCGCGGATGCGAATGCGAATGCGGATGTCAAGTATTTTTAAGAAACAATTAGGTAAGTAAATTAAGCTACTTAGGTAAATGAAAAATGGAAAAGTTAGTAATTTTTAATAATGTTTATTTTATTTAGTACTTGAGCTTAAAAATTGGAACATTATATGAAATAAAAAGTAATGAGAATTGCATCGGGACCGAAAATGTCGGATGTATCCTCCTGACTTTCATCTTCACTTGAAGAATCTAGCATAATGGCGAGATCGTTGTTTAAACAGCGCTTACAAGCCAAACCATATGTCTCAGGTTTTTCTAAAGCTTATTAGAAAGAATTCTTCATTCTCAGTCCTTTGGCTGTTTCACAATTTGGAGAACCTGTGACGTCATCAGCGTTTGTTTTTACAACGCTTTTATCAACTTGCAATGTTGTGTTCCAGAAACTTTCAATGTTGTGGATCCAGAAACTTACAATGTTGTGTTCCGACACCAAAGCAAAGCTTTGAAAAGCTCCTATAAAAAAGCATAGTGAATAGGGCGAGGTAGATGACATCTAGATGTCGCCCTATGTACTACGTTTGCTACACCGGAAATAGACGACACGCCATTTCTTTAAATAAAATTAGTTTGACTATTGTCAATTAAATCGAATGCTTTGTAAGTGAAGTGACTTGTGGACCACTTGAGGTATAGGTGGACCAGTTGGTAACCAGGGACCGGGGACCAGTCCGGGTACCAGTTTGGGACTAGTCCGAAACTACTTACCTTCGGACCTGTTGGGGACCAGTTGGTCTTTTTAAGCTCCTGTGGCCGTTTTAAGGGTAATTCATGGGCTCCTGCACTGCCGCTCGGGGTTTCTGCCTTCTACGGTGGTAATTTTGGGCCGGGTTGCCTGTTTTGGCGGATTGTTGTGCTGTGTGCCGCGTATTACGTGTACCGGGTACCACTTTCTCGAGCGAATTGCTCTGGGGAACCTGTTGTGTGAGTTGCTGGCTTTTTGGCTAGACTTTGAGAAGGGTTTATACACGCATATCGGCGGAAATAGACGACACGCCATTTCTTTAAATAAAATTAATTGGTGCTCGTTTGTATGTACATACATATGTAAATGCATGTGTGTGCACCTTTCTATTAATATCGTTGAATTATTTTAATATCTATTGCAAAATTTTATTCAGACAGAACTAAAAGGTAGAAAATAAATAATATAAAAAAAACTTTTTAATATACAACGCTTTTATAAATGGACTAAAAAGTAGAAAATAATACTTCTCAGTCCCATAGAATTTGTTTTGATAACTTTTGATTTTGAAATTTTAGCAAAAGTCATTATAAACAATCTATGAAATTGAAAATAAAAAGCGTGGCGCGCATGTAATACACTTGAATTGATATGAAAAGTAATATATGAATGTATGTATGTGGGTATATGAATAACGACCGCTTAAAATCGATTTCAAAGTTCTACTTTCGCTGTAGAAATTTTAGGTCTACGTTATGTAGTTTGACTATTGTCAATTAAATCGAATGCTTTGTATTGCATGCGCTCCACGTTTTTCATTTTCAATTTCATAGATTGTTTATAATGACTTTTGCTAAAATTTCAAAATCAAAAGTTATCAAAACAAATTCTATGGGACTGAGAAGTATTATTTTCTACTTTTTAGTCCATTTATAAAAGCGTTGTATATTAAAAAGAGTTTTTTTTATATTATTTGAATTTAGTTTTGTAATTGATTTTTAATACTTTTTTCTGCGACTGGTTTGAAAAATTTGTGCTTATACCGAGCTAAATAGGTGGATATGGAAAATAAATTGTTATTTTGCAGGAATAAAAATTTTGAACAAAATTCTGTTTTCAAAGTTGTGGCTTTCAGCCGAATCGTATCAGAATATTATTATTTTTTTTACACCCTGTTTGTTACAAGCATGTGAATTATTGGAATCACGGATGATGAGGATGATTCTTACCTAATTAAAGGTCAGACCTATAGTCTTTTCTCTTTACAGCCAGACGTTGACCATTTCTGCTGGAAAGCCCTATTGAAGGAGCTTACCTTTGACTTTAAATAGCAAAGAAGGGAGACATAGGGGGAGACTTTTACCACAGAGTTTTTTGGCCAAGGATCCAAAGTATATCCCTATGAAAAAACTATTGCCGACAACTAAACAAAATTACTGTTTTCTAAATTTTTGCTAAAAATAAATTTCCCAAAGAGCCCCATTTGAAATGATTGAAACGAATATATCGTTACCTTAATTCACAAAGGCCCTAACCAACACTTTTTTCGAAACTGCATTTTTCACAGCTTTTGCTAGGATATTAAAATACACCTTCACTAATTTTAAAGTGTTACTACCAAAAAAAAAACCAAATTATGCCACTTTTTAATATACCCTATCCGTATGAATGATTTGATTTTTGTAATATTTTTTGCTTCTCCTGTAAAATAACAAGTTTGCTGGTTAGGGCCTTCTTAAATTAAGGTGACGGTATGTAACATAAAAAGCAAATCAAAATGCAGGTATTTAAAGCACAGAAAAAAAAATATTGTTAAAAGGACTATGTTCCCTTTGACGTGCGTCAAAGGTCAAGTAGAAGTGGGAACTTGTATGACTGCCCATTGATAGCTCGGTTATATATGTAGCTTAGGAAATAATATGTTTAAAGACATTTTTGTCAAAGTTGACCAGTTTGGTTAAAGAAATACTCCCATGACCAAAGGCAAAAAATATTGGCTACAAATTGTCATTTTGTTTGCCAGATATACGTTTTAGCGGTGCAAGTGCACAACATTCGCATTCGCAAAAGCTCCGCATTGATTATTGCGAATGCGAATGTTAAAATTAATGCGGAAGCTCCGCGGTTGAGAATGCGAATGCGAATATTCGCAACAACCTTGGTTCGTACACATGCATTGGGGCGGGTCGAAAATTTAATTTTTCCCAAACCCCTTGGTAATAGCGAAAATATATTGTATCAAGAAGGCAACAACAAGTCTGCAAAATATTAGTCTTTTGCTTTAATTGTAAGAGCCCGCGCATCGACCGCCAAGTGACCCGCAGCACACTAGTCGAATAAGATCAATTCTTGTTAAAAATTCTGGCTTCAGCAAAAAGGTTTGGTGCATATTATTAGATAATGAATCCGTTAACGCAAAAGATAAAGTCAAATATCATTTCTCGCAGCCCTTTAGCTTATCGTTATTCTCAAAGTTATCTGTTTTCAATAAAATTTTAATTGTTCTCTTGATAATTGCACAGGCCTCTAGTCAGAAGATGTAAAGAACAGCCATTAATATTGCTGACGTGCATTTAGGTCACTGGTTCCAAATATTCTAATCAGTTTTTTAATATTAGCTATATTTTGCGAATTTTTGCAAATTTAGGAACAATTTCGGTATCTCTAATAGAAAAGCCAACATTTTCCATCATCGTGAAAAAATTTTGTTTTTGCAATGAGTACGGAAACACTGAGTAGGCTCAACTTCTAGAAACACTAATTAATTTACTTATGTATATTAGACTGCATCACTCTCCATACAAAAAAAAGGTAATATTTTTCCATTGGAATTATAAAATCTAATATATGAAGAAAACCGCGTAATTGTTGAACGCATGAATAATCATTTTTGTTATACAAATTCTTCTATAAATCATGTCATTGTGTTAAATTTAGTCTGTTCCTTTGAACTTCGGACTAAAACCTGTGGAACTGTCAAACTACAATTTTACTCTCTCAAGTGAGAGTAAAAGGAGAACAGATGCAGAAGTGCACGGGAACGCAAAAAGCACTATTTCCTGTAAAAACGTCAGTCGGGTTGTTTACATGTCATTTGTACAACACTGATTTGGCTGAATATCACTAACTAATTATTAAAATCTATACATATTCAAATATTTCGTTGTTTACTTCCATTTTTTTTACAAATATAAGGTTCTTTGCTTTCACCGCTTTCTGTTTTTGTTTTGCACATGCAAATCAGCTGATAGTTTGACACTTTCCATGGAATTACAGGAAAACAACTCCGGACTAAATACTGTAACTTTTTACTAGGAACAGTTGCTCAGTTACTTTCTCAAAAGTGTTCCCACTTACAGGTTTTATGTCAATAGGAACGTAAGTTCTGACTAAATCCTGTAAACCGGACTGCTATTGGAACAGACTAATTATTTAGTCTGTTCCTTTGAACTTCGGACTAAAACCTGTGGAACTGTCAAACTACAATTTTACTCTCTCAAGTGAGAGTAAAAGGAGAATAGATGCCGAAGTGCACGGGAACGCAAAAAGCACTATTTCCTGTAAAAACGTCAGACGGTTTGTTTATATGTAATTGGTACTACACTGATTTGGCTGAAATATCACTAAATAATTATTAAAATCTATACATATTCAAATATTTCGTTGTTTACTTCCATTTTTTAACAAATATAAGGTTATTTGCTTTCACTGCTTTCTGTTTTTGTTTGCACATGTAAATCAGCTGATCGTTTGACACTTTTCATGAACTTACAGGAAAAAAACTCCAGACTAAATCCTGTAACTTCTGACTAGGAACAGTTGCTCAGTTACTCTCTCAAATGTGTTCCCACTTACAGGTTTTATGTCAATAGGAACGACTTCCTGTAAGTTCTGACTAAATCCTGTAAACCGGACTGCTATTGGAACAGACTAATTCTTTACCTTATGTTTACACACGTTGTCACAAGCGAACTTTTTTCCTTTGGTTCATGTCTGTACTGTAATGTTTTCTTTGGTCGGTGTTAGCAGTTACTGCCAATATAGGAGTAGGAGGAGTATTACATGCATATATGGACAAAACGATAGAAACGCGACAATTTGACCAGTTTTGACTATTTGTATTTTGTTTGTTTTGTTTTAAATTTTTAATTAGAATTTATAGAAAAATGTTTGGTATGCAGTTTTATAGCTTAATTTTAGTATGTATGTCCAAGTGCAAGTGTGAAGTTGAAAAAACTATTCGAACATGCTTTGTATGGGAAAAACACGTAATACCAGGGCTCTTCACTGATCGTTCCAGGCACAGCAAGGACATTTTCCAACCGTAATATCTCAGGCGTTATTATTTTCCATAGAATATTGTAAAACGAAGCTGGACAGTGGAAGAGCCCCATAAAAAAAGTGTCAAAAAGTACTTACTTTAGCCTAGGAATGAATAAATCCGAACAATGGTAAAATTTAGCGGACTGCCACGCCCACTATACTAGGGCGCCGATAAGGTAAATGTTGTCGGAATGGAATATAATAGCCGATTTTATTAAAATCGATTTGCACCTTGCTCTTAACCAAATCTGAAATATGGTACATTGCCACGCCCACCAAACTCGTAAAGGTCAGCGGAACCGATATATATTTTTATACCCGAGCGCACTTGTGCACAAGGGTATATTAATTTTGTTCGCATAACGGTTGTTTGTAGATATAGACTAATGTATACATAAATGCTCAGAATGAATAGAGAAGTCGATTAGGCCATGTCTGTCTGTCCGTCCGTCTGTCCGTATGTCCGTCCGTCCGTGTACACGATAACTCGAGCAAAAATTGAGATATCTCAACGAAATTTGGTAATCCAAGGTAGGTTGGTGTCGAAAATGGGCGAAATCGGACTGTAACCACGCCCACTTCACATATAACGGTAATTTCCAGAAATACGAAAACTGCGATATTTTAGTATCTACTGAAGATAATTCACTCAAAATTGGTATTTACAATAATTTTCAGATGAAAATAAGAATATTATAAATGTTTGGACAATGGGCGAAGCCACGCCCACTTATGGTTACATGTGTATATCTTGGTAACCGCTGCACCAATTGATGACGTTGCGCGACTGCTGAAAAAGCAGAAATAACTGTAACATTTACCATATCCATTCCCCCATACCATGCACCCTGGGGTGCCGCAAGCGTATGCCTGGGGTGCCGCTAGTGGCTAGAGTATACGTGGTCCGGGCAAATTCTTTAGACTTTCCATACACAACGCAAGCGGTTTGATCAAACTTCAACATGGCGGATAGAAAATCAAAAATTTTGATTTCTATTAAAATTACCTTCAGCGGCTCGTCAAACCCCATACACAACACAAATAGCTTGCAGCAAAGGGATATTTCCCTCTTAAGCATAGTTCCTCAGTACGTTTTGTCAACGTAAAATTAAATCAGAAAATTTTCAGAAAAATAGCCGTAAACGTACCCTTTTCACAAACACTTTCGGACTTTTGTAGACCTAATCCGCGTTTCATCCACTTTTCCTCCCGTTTTCGGATTAATCTTCGAATTTTTTGATGGCTGGGCTTTTCTCGTAGCAAGGGCAGCAGCTTCGCGCACGTGTATATATTACTTATCTCTGGAACTTCACAAGCACATTGTCAAAGAGTGAATTAACATGATTTTAGAGGCAATCTTCTCGTGTTAGTGAGGTACCCATTCGCAATGCAAATCGAAGAAGAACGAAGTACTTGAGACTTACGCCACTAGCGACGAAATTTTTAAAGCTATCGACAAATTTGTACAGAACAATGGTTTTAAATGGAGCAAGTGTGCGGATATTTGCGGTGGTTGGAAAAACGAAAGGAGCGATATCTAGCATGAAGCAAGAGGCAGAAAACGCCACGAGAAGTCACTGTATGATCCCTCGGTATTCCCTGGCGACTAGGAACATGCCGCCACTAGATTTAAAACCCGTATTGGATGACGCTGCGAAGATAACAGGCCTGCGAAATTAAAATACATCTCTGGTGTTTTCTAGCACGTCGACATTTTTTTTTATTGGTGACATGTATATTTCAGAATTTCTAGCAATTTGCATGAAAACCCCATAAATAAACAAAGTAATCAGAAAAACGTATGTAACTTCGAAGTTAACGCTAAGAAAATTGATAACAGCCGGTTTCACTAGTAATTTCCATATAAAATTATAAAAACTAAAATCACTTATCAATTAAATTGCTTTCGTGAAACTGGCAGTAAAAATTATTTTCTTAGCGTTAACGCGAATTACCAACGTCAACTTGGAAGGTTTAGAAAAAACCATTGTCGAATTTTTTCCCAACATTGACTCTGAGGATGGCTTCAGCTGGATAACAAACCCGTTTTCATGTGGGCGGAAAAGTAAACCTACTGAGATGACCAATTGAGCTTTTGAAAACCTTCTGGACATCAGTGAAGACAGCACTTTGAATATTAATTACTACGAAGGGAGCCAAGAGAGTTCTGGATGCAAGTGTATGCAGAAAACAGTGCTGTTGGCAAGATTGCATTAAAAATACTAGTGACTTTTAGGCCCTTATTATGGGTTGCATTAGATTTTCGATCTTCGCTGGTTATCGAAGATCGAAAATCGAAAGTGAAATTATGAGCTGTGCAACCGTGAAATTTTCGATGAGTATCGAATTTTCCGTCGAACAGAATTTTGCTTTCGATGGTGTAGCGAAGTGTTAGAAAGTTGTGAAAAATGTATGATTTTGCTGCATTCGTTTTTTTACTTCATGACGGCTAGACACTAATTTTAAACAATTTTTATTAATTTCATGCAGTTCTAACGTCGTGAATATTAAATACAAGCTCGAAACGCTGGTTTTACTTGTGAAAGAAAAGCCCAATACTCAGTTGGCACGAGAACCAAATCGTAAGCCGTTGATAGTTTTAAAATATTTTAAATAGATTTGGCTCACAAACGTCTCTTTAGACATTCGGAAGTTTTTAATAAATCTGTGGACAAATTTCTTAAATATATCTTATGTCAAAATATATTGGAAATACTACACTTAAACCCTCTTAAACATTTTCTACACCTGGCCAGTTAATCAAGCTCTCATCCTATGACGAATCGTTGAACCCGAACTCCGTTGTACTCATTTTTACCAGATTTCATGCAAAAAAGTACACATTCTCATTAGACCATTCACAGCATTTTTATATTTTTTTGTTATTTTTTTCCTATTAAAGTTTGATTTTTCCATAGAAATTAAAATGTCTGGAGAAAATGACTTGATCTAGAATAGAGATTCGTAATCTACAAGTCAAAATTAGATTTAGGTGTTTTGTGTAATTTCAAACCTTGAGATTTACGCCCACGTGGTTTTATAAACTCGCTTTCTTTTTTATTTCATTTTGCACAATTTACACAAATTTACATACCTATGTATAAGCACACTACAGTAAAACCCGCTCAAGTACCTCCCGAAAAATGTCAGCTTTTTGAGGTACTTAGGAGGTTTGAGTACTTAAAAGAACCCGCTTAAGTACCCCGATGCGGGTACTTAAGCGAACATAATTATTGATGTAGTTACATCTTCTTGTTAACTTACACAAATAGGTTAATACTTAAATAACACATGAACATTTAATGAAGTATACATAGTTTAAAACCAAGATCGTAGCATAATATAAACACATAAACAAATAAGGAAAACCCTTATTTTAAAAAAATATATAATGCAACGGTATGTCGTTTTTAAAAGAATTAAATTATTTAAAAAGTCACAGTTGGAGATATCAATGAAGTATACATAGTTTAAAACCAAGATCGTAGCATTATATAAACACATAAACAAATAAGGAAAAACCTTATTTTAAAAAAATATATAATGCAATTGTATGTCGTTTTTAAAAGAATTAAATTATTTAAAAAGTCACAGTTGGAGCTATCAATGTGGACCCAATTCCATACGATATTGTTTGCCACTTATGTTTATTTATTAATTTTTAAGATGTTTCAATCAACTAAAATACAGTTCATTCATATAAACCTAAGCTTAAGATTTTGTAGAACACTTAAAAAAAAATGCATCAAAATTTTAAAACTTTTTCTCATAAGTGTTTTTTGAGTATACAGTTTTATAGCCCATTTAATTTTATTATAATAATGTGCAAGTTTCAAGTAGCTAAAAATTACCTTTGTTTTTTACATTTTTTACCGAAGGTGGCAGGTGTGCGCTGCCACTGAATTTCAAAAAATGTAAATATTTTAAGGAATTTCAAAAGAGCACTTAAAAGGGGAAAATTATAAGTAAACTGATAAATGGGATAGGAAAAATTTGGATAATTAGGCGGGTTGGGTAAATAAGCGGGGAGGTACTTAAAAGAGGGATTTCCTTCAGATAACATTAAAAAAATCACGGTGTCAAAAATGTTGGTTACTTAAGCGGGTTAGGTACTTAACCGGGGGGTACTTAAGTGTTTCACTGTATTTAGTTTGCTCGATTTGTTAACAAAACTCCTCAGCGTTGAAAAATATACTATTGTAAACAACCTAACCGAGCGCAATTCACAATAGCACTATTCTTCATCGAATGAGCGTCATATACCGGTCGATCAGCACTTTCGACCACAGTCGAATGCAACTCATAATAGGGGCCTTACCTTTATATTTCTATGTGAGACTGCATTTTCAACAAATGCTTACATAAACAAGTAATTTTTAAGTAAAAAAAACCCGATTTCAATTCCCATCTAAGAATTTAAGACTATCGTTAATCTATTCTTGATCTAATGATCGGATTTAAACCAACTTAGACCACCTGTCAGGTAACAACTTTCCTTTAAAACAGAATTATAGTAATCGGTTAACGTGGTTCAAAGTTATGAGGTAACATACATAGAAAAAAAAAAAAATAAAATATTCGGACGAATTGATAACCTTATGCTTTTTGTGAAGGCGGTTAAAAACAAATACACTAGCAAGCTTTCAGCGTCAAATGATTTCAGGATAAAATTGTCAAAGCTCCCAATAAACTTAAAGGAAATAATGAAATCATCAAAACAATTTCAATCCTCACATTAAAGCTAAAGGAGCATAAAGTTTGCATTGTGTTTTCTTGTTTTGGTAGACATTTGAATAGTAGGGGTGCCGCGAAATTTTTCTAGTACAACAAGGGTGCCGAGGTGAAAAAAGTTTGGGAACCCCTGCCCTAGCGTAGTGGGCATGGCAGTTTGCCAATTTTTACCAGTATTCATACTTTTTCTTTCCTTTTATTGAAAGTGTTTCAAATACCAAATTTCAGAAAATCTGAGTTACCTCTGGAAGATTAATGATACAGCCGCAGGCGGAGGCAGCTGAACTTTGTTTTGCTCTTAAGTGTACAAAGTATTTTTGTATCAAACACCCTCCACCGTACGGCTCCTCAAGGTACTTATACTCTCCAGAAAAAAACTAAACATGCATAATATCACAGAAATGTCCTTAACTCTGTAAGGATTAGGAAAAATTACGAGAACCTGATTTGCAGGCCCCCTTGGGTGCTATTGACCTTAATATTGAAGATGAAGTCAGGTGTTTTAACGTGTTTTCGGACGCTCGGAGCGTCGTATTAATTTGTGTAAGCACCAATCTATTAATATCGTTGAATTATTTTAATATCTACTGCAAAATTTTATACAGACAAGACTAAGGAGGAGAATATAAATAAAATAAAGATAAACTTTTTAATATACCACGCTTTTATAAATGAACTAAAAAGTAGAAAATAATATTTCTCAGTCCCATAGATATTATTTTGATAACTTTTGATTTTGAAATTTTAGCAAAAGTCATTATAAACAATTTATGAGATTGAAAATGAGAATAGACTTGAATTGATATGAAAAGGAATATATATATGTATGTATGTGTGTGGGACCCACACTGTGGGTATATGAATAACGACAGCTTAAAATCGGTCTCAAATTTGTACTTTCGTTGTAGAAATTTTAGGTCTATGTTATGTAGTTTGACTATTGTCAATCAAATCTTATGCTTTGTATTGCATGCGCTCCACGGTTTTCGTTTTTAATCTCAAAAATTGTTTGTAATGACTTTTGCTAAAATTTCAAAATCAAAAGCTATCAAAACAAATTCTATGGGACTGGGAAATATTATTTTCTACTTTTTAGTCGATTTATAAAAGCGTAGTATATTCAAAAAATTTTTTATTTTTTTCTATTTTTCACTCAATTTGATTAATTTTTTATTTTTTATTTTTAATAGAAACTAATAAAATTTGCAAGAAACCAGTTGAGCCCGACTTTTATATTTTTGCACGGGGAACTTTGTTCCACTACGGTCTAATCTACATACTCGTACATATTCAGAGCAGTATGAAGAAAGATTTTCATATAGAAGAAAGTAGGTAAGCTAAAAACGCCCACATCTCACAAAACTCATGACCTGCCATAAGCTGAACTGCAGCGAACGCTAATGTACACATACACATGTATATAAATACATTCATATATAAAAAGGCTGTAAATTATGAAATGTATAGTTTTTTGGCACACTGCACTCATTGTATGTAGATATACATTTGTATACGTATACTGTGTAGTAGGTGTATAAATAAATGTTTAAAAATATAAAACAAATACAAAGATTAGCGCGCCTCCACAGCCGCACAAGATGTCAAACAAAAATTTTAGTGGACTTACAATTAGTTGGACATTTAAAATATGCCTGTCTACAAATAATTGCTCAATTAAAATGAAATGCAGACAATTAAGGTGACGATTGGTATGCAGTAATACGCTAAATAATATATATTTAAATTGGGGTATGTGCGCGTTCGCGTGGTCCTATGGTTAGAATATTCAGGTGGATATTTATTAAATAAAAACGTAATACGAATCTTACTACAAAAGGCATCTTATACATACGTACATATGTACCACATATGTACATATGTATATGTTTGAATGTACTTAAGTATGTATACATTTGTATTAGAGGTATACGCCGCCGAGCCACGCCGTCGCCGCCGCCGTTTTTTTGTCATTCCTCACGCGCCGCCGCCGAGTTACGAAAATATCAGCGCGGCGGCGACGGCGTTCGACGCCTAAGAAATTTTGTACAAAATTTTCATGATGAATGTACATTGAAATGCATCGCTGAAGGAACTACTACTCCAGAATATCTAACAATTTTTTCAATATCACAACAATATTCTTTTTTTACTACAACAACAAGAAAGTTATCACAATATTGAATATTTTTTAAACAGATTTTAAATAAGTATGTAAGTTCTTTTATTCTGGGGTCCCACAGACGTATACAAGTACTAGGTGGCTGTGTGAAAATTATGTTAGCACTCACAGGTGGTGGTCAAACCCCAAGAAGGTTTTGCTCCGTCGCATCGCAATGTTTTCTACACAGGGTTAAAGTTCCCCCTTCTTGGTGGAAATTAGGAAAATTTGGCGGCTAATATTTTAGTGGAAATTTTAACCATCTATAAGCGATTTTCCAAAACTGTAATTTAACATAACGATAGATAAGAATATTACAAAAAATTATTAATAGCGACATAAATGTCTACAACTTTTAAAATTTTTTTATTTCTTTAAATTTAAATGGTACATACGGATCTATAGAGAACAAGGTATGCATGTATATACCTCAGACCTTCTTCTGTTCGCCCATCCATCAGCGCCACTCGAAATTTGAATACAGGTAGGAAATAACAATATTTAAATTTAAAACTAATTCAATAATGAAATAAATATAATTATAATCTGAATTGGCATGGCGAATGCCTAACGCTGACGAGATGACATGATAAGATTAGAAGCCTCATGGCTCTTTGGAATCTACCTTATGGGCAGTAGTCGCCGCCGCCGCCGATTATTTTTGAAGTTGACCACGCCGCCGCCGCAAAGCCTGGCGGCGTGAACCTATAATATGTATGTATATATTCGTGTAGCTGATTGCTGACGTATTTGATATTGCATTTGCCAGTGTGACTGAGCTCTTGAATTGAATGTTCAAAATTTTTGCTGATACATACCATACAACATTGAAGGGCCTTCAACAAGTACTGCTAAAAGTTTTATAAGCAATCTAGAAATCATTTTAGATTCCTCTAGCGGAAGCGAAGGCTCTGATGTAGAATCTGGAGAAACTAAACTAACATCGCTATCATAAATTCCGCCGTGATCACGAAATTCTCTCGCAAATTTGAAATTCGTAAGAATGGTATCACTGAAAGTGAAGCAAAAGTGTAAGCGCCAATATATTATTACATACATATGTAAACTGCATTTAAATGTTTGTAAATAATATGCAATTTAATTGTTGTAAGTAATTACGACTAAATTTAAATCTTTTGATTCAAAAAACAGCGTAAAAAGGGCTATGGTTTTAAATAATGATCTTTTCCCCGGTAAACATTTGAGATTTTAATAAAAGCTATTAATGTGTATCTTTAAAAAGTTTGTTCCAAGACGAATTTATCGAAGATGGTATGGATGGTTTTTAGGGATCTGTTCCATTGTGCGGCAGCGAAATCTTACCCATACATACATATGAATGCTTGCACATGTTTTTTTCCCGTTGGTTAAATTTTGTTTTATTTATGTTCACATATTGAAGTTTTCTATACATATACTGATCAGCAGAGCTATGTATCCTCGTCAAAGGCAGAGCGGGGTGCCTTTTCTTAGCAGTGCGAGACGCAACAGCAAGATCCTACTGCGGAGGATAATGAAGCTAAGTCACTGATGGCCTTCCTTGTTGTGTGTAGGTAAAACATATTTAGAAAGGAAAAGTTTTCGGCCCATTTGACTTACAGAGAAAACGGTACACTTATGCGGCGGGAAGTCCAGAAAGGCTTCATTGCTTTTAACTGTTAATAATGCTTCAATGAAATAAGAAAATCTAAGACCGCAGTACGATACGTGAATCATCATGTACTGAACATTTTCTATCTTATTTTAAAAAATTAATTGAGCTTGAACACTGGCTTTATTTTGCATGGAGTCTCAGATTTCCGAAACTCAGAAAATTTAATGTAAAAGCCTTTAATGATAAAATTAAACTTTTTACCGTGAATTAAAAAAAAATGTTTAAGTGAACAAATTTTGTGTGACCAATTTTGCTATTTTTGAGAAAATTTCGCTTAAAGTTACTTGCATTGATAAGAACAATATATATGTATCTATGCATGTATGTACATCTGTATGTGTGTGGATTTGTTTTGTAGTATATCTCTCATTTGAATGTTATTTATTCAACTACATCGTACACTATAATTAGCCGAAAAGTAATTTGCGAAATAATAACCAATAGCTCATAAATTTCTTGAATGAACAAAAGCGTTTTTTTTTTAATAATGCTTATCGGCCCATAATATAGCAAAATATGTAATAGTAACATAAACGATAAGCTGGACGAGTAACTAAATCTAAATTTATACCCAATGCCTATTTATAACAGAGGCTAAGTAAAAGCTTGTAAATATGAATACAATGTTAATGTTCAATTGAAATCGATATAGAACATTTTATGTAAATTAGACCTACCAGGAATATATACATAGTATTTTTGCAAGCCAATTTCGAAAAAAATGTTGTATGATAGACATTTTATTTTATTTGATTATATATTGTTTATAAATAAATTATATTTTTATAAATCATATGTTTTGAGACATAAGATTTTGAGAAAAATACACCGTAGTAATTTTAAAATTTAAAATTACATTTTTCGACCGAAAAATAAGATATTCGAGCTAACTCGACGGCACACAGTGTGCTCTTTTAACACTTCATGCCAATTAATCGTAACGCTTTCGACAGAAGCAATATTTTGACATGAACAAAATGGCTTTGAAAGCTAATATAATGTAAACAAAAAAATGTGATTTATCCCATAGTGTGGCACCTTTAAATCATAAACAATAAACAACCTTTCTTAAAAACTATTTTGAGTACTAATAATTATAATTATTATGAATTAAGTTTTCAAAATTCGGCATGCCATATGCAATATTTTTGCGCACATAGCTCCTTTTTGAGTAGACGATCTTTGGCCGCGCTTCAAAGTACCAGCTCTAGCCGTATCAATATCTCGGCTACCCTATTACCCACAGTGTTATGTGCGCGCCGAAGTTAAGTTTAGGGCCGGTTTCTCCATGTCTGGTTAACACCAACTACAGGTTAAACATCGTTACGACATATGTATGTACGTATGATACTGAATTATTTAAATTCATACAAATTATTTCTAATAAAATGATATAAATAATTGTTTGATATTTCCGGGTTTATTGGATATTGGAAAATAAATATGTGTATTTATGTAAGTTTTAATTTTGCCAGTACATTTGCTTGCTGCCCTTCGTCGCCCTCTGACCCTCCTCCGCAAAAACTGGTTTGATGTTTTCAAACAAAAATTTTAAAAAGCGCAATAAAACGATAATGGTTTTATTTCCATTTCTTGTTGGAAAGAAGGCCGTAAAGAAATTATGGTTTTATTTCCAATCGCCAAGCGAATCAAACCTGTGCCACTAAATAACTGTTCGCTCGAGGCGACAAATATCTGCATGTGAAACTTCGCAATGTTTTAAATTATTTTCGATTGACGCTGCACCAGTTGAGAGGGCTTTCGGTTATATATATATATATATTTTTTTTTTTGCGGTGCAAGAATAATCTCTTTTTGAGAATTGCATCGGGGCTGAAAATGTCGATCGCATCCTCCTGACTTTCATCTTCACTTGAAGAATCTAGCATCCATGACAAGATCGTTGCGTAACAGCTCAACCTAATATTACCGGCGTGAGATTTCTACGCACGCACGAAAGTTTTTCATGATTTCTCAGACTTGAATTTCTGTCAAATTTCAGAAGTTGAGCAAAATTTGGGCATACATGCAGAATAGCTCCGATTCTCAAATTAAAATCGATTGAGATATTTGAGGTACAACAAGGAGGAGGAACAATTACAAAAGTTATTAGGGGTCAAAGTTCAAATTAACCAAGTTTTTAAATCAAAACTTCTTAAAAACGAATGCATGGATTTTAAAAGTTTGGCCTCATTTAATAGGAAATTCAATTCCATTTAATTTGATATACATCACACACATACAGAAAGGAGTTCCGCTTCTCTTCTGCGGCAACGCAGAAAGCAGAATTCTACTTAGTGAGGATTATATAAAAATTAATTAAAGGGAATCATATTTCCTATTAAATGAGATAAAAATTTTTGAAATCCACGCATTCGTTTTAAAAAAATGCGCATGTATACATAAATGCTCAGAATGAATAGAGAAATCGATTAAGCCATGTCTGTCTGTCCGTCCGTCTGTCCGTCTGTCCGTCCGTCCGTGTACACGATAACTCGAGCAAAAATTGAGATATCTCTTTGGTACGTAGGTTTCCGTTAATCCAAGGTAGGTTGGTACTGAAAATGGGCGAAATCGGACTGTAACCACGCCCACTGCCCATATAAAGGTAATTTCCAGAAATACGAAAACTGCGATATTTTAGTAACTACTGAAGATAATTCACTCAAAATTGATATTTACAATAAATTTCAGACGAAAAATAAGAATATTATAAATTTTTGGTAATTTGGGCGTAGCCACGCCCACTTATAGATACATGTGTATATCTTGGTAACCGCTGCACCAATTTATTCCAAACTTGGCACAGTTGTTGGCCTTGATACAGCATACTAAATGGCCGAAAATTTAAAAAATCAGACATTTACCACGCCCACATCCCATATAACGGTAATTTAGAGAAATACAAAATCTTCGATAAATCAGTAAATATTAAAGCTAATTTATTCAAAATTGATGGTTGCAACAATTCTTTACCAGGATAGATATACGTTTATGATAAAATTTTGGAAAATGGGCGTGGCACCGCCCACTTGTGATCACATATATGTATATCGGTAACCGTTCTACCAATTTGTACCAAACTCGGTATTTTTATTGTGCTTCCCACATAAAAGCAAAACGTTGAAAATTATTGAAATCGGACTAAAATTACGGCCGCTTTTTATATAACGGTAAATTTCAGAAATGCTTGAAACTGCAATACTTCAAAATTTAAGGACGCTAATTTACTCAAAATTGATACACCCCGGCTTAGCATCTAGCGGTAGCTTTCGTAAAGGTGAAAAACACATATGGGCATTCCCATGGTGGCGCACGTGACAGTCGTACGATTTCAATGTGATACAAAAAAGGAATACCATTTGTTTTCTTTAACTTTTTTGGGCCATTGTATAGCACGTAATTAGCTCTATATTTAACCGAAAAATTAAATCAAGCGAACTGCTTGGTCCTGAAATAGAAGCATTTAAAGAGAGGTTCGTTACGTGACAAAAAATGGAAATTGATTTTTTCTTTTCTTGCAAAATCGCAAAACTGCGAATTGTGGATGGCTATTTTGATGAAACTTATTTTGATATGATTTGGAGCAATTCTAGTTGTTTTTAGAGTTTTTTGAATTAATGCAAATTGTTTTAATTCTCTTTTACAACCCCAAGTGTGAAACGTGACGTGACGTGGCGTGCGTGACATAAATTTCCATCGTTATATTTTTGTTAATATTGCTTTTAAATGAATTTTCAACGCAAATAAAACATGTATTTTATGTAGAATATACTTTATATTTTGACTTCAGCGCCAATTCAGGGTCAATTTATTGGAAATCTATGATTTATTATGTTTCAACCACATACGCCAAATTCGAACCAAATCGGACCATAAATACCGTTTTTCGAAATATCTCGACCTTGGCACCACCTAGGAAGACCATTTTATGCAAACATGATTCTACTTACATAGCCAGTATATATTTTAAAAAGCAGACAAATCGGCCCGTAAATACGTTAGATATAAAACTTTTATTTTTTTTGTCGTGGTGGACCTTCCGGTTGAAACACCTATATTTAATACTTGCGCAGGGTATTTAATGTTCGGCTCCGCCCGAACTTAGACTTTCTTACTTGTTTTTTTGTTGTTTTATAAAAAAAATATATATTTTTTTGAAAGAATCAATGTTAGATAGTTTTTACTCGTGTAGAATAAATAAAGGAGATTTCCGTCGGTTCGTACAGATACAAAACTTGCCCTGACCAGCTTGCTCTCTGTCCTGTAAAGTGTTTCGAAAATTATCATACATTTGATCCTTAATTTATATTTATACATACGTTGCTTTTTTTTAACACTATTAAATTTATGGTACTCATCATATTATATCCTATTGCTTTGTGTTAAGTTTCAATTATTTTTGTTATTAATTCAATGAAGTGAAGTGATTTTAATGAAAATATGACTAATTTGTTTACAATTACTTACATAGTTCAAATGGGAACTCAGTCGGCATATCCCGCTCTGTTTTATGAAACATGTTTGACACAAACTAATGCGCAAAAATTAATTCTGTTGTTGATTTCAATCATTTTGCTGCAATCCCGAAGAAATTGTCTTCATCAGATTCGAAGATATAGTAAGTGACCCACCAAAACATCATGCCGAAAATTATTGTCCGCGAAAGCGTGAAAAACTTGAAGTGAAATTTGGGTCATTTGAAAATTGGGCATACATTTTTAGTCTTATATGTACGGTGACCATCCGTCCTTTATTTTAAAGACAGTCCTTTATTTTAACCCCCTGTCCCTTATATTTTTTTCAAAATAAAGGACGCCTTTTGTCCATTATTCCTTAAACTGTCCTTTAAATCAGCTCTGCATTTTCAGAGGTAAACTTTTAAACACAGAATATGAAAAATAAAAATATCCCTTATAAAATATAATAAAAACCCTTGCCAGTTTGTTTCGCACCCCACTTAAGGGTTTCTATTTAATCGGTAATCTTTGTACAATCTACAAAGCACAGGGAAAGTTGTGCCCAGGATCGTGTTGCACACTGAGTTTCCAGTTCCACTGAAAGAGAACAATAAAACCCCTGCTGAACAGTGGTTCTAAATTGGCATTTAGTGTTCGTAACTCACTGGTGTCTTCATTTTCCACTTAATTTGATTATTATATTTTTTTTGGTGAAAGCTTAAAATATTTGCTCAGAGACCAGTTGAGCCTGATTTGTGAATTTTTATTTGATTATATTAAATTTTTTAGTGCGAAATGCAGAAAAAGTTGCAATTTTGAAGAAAATGTATTCTCCTGTTCCAGTTAATAAATGTTACATAGCAAAAACTAGTTGAAAACAATTGTATGGTTTTCCTAAAACGAAAAAATTACACAAAAATTTGAAATGTTATAAAAAATGTTCACCAAAATAAATATTTTTTTCGGTTTTTAGTAAAAATTGGATGAAAAATGAAGGCTCCGGTGAATTGCGAACATTCAATTCGAATGTTGAACCACTGTGTGCTGGCTTCGTCGTGCAGTATGAATTATGGTAAACGCATTGTGGTAGCAAAGGATGGCGAAGTCCTTGAAAAGGATTTGGCTTCAATTGTACAATTAAATAATATAATTAACTGGTAAATATTTGATTGAAATTACGATATGGGTAAGGTACTTTTATTATTTTGAAAAAAAAAA
>NW_023458557.1:68470810-68488334 GCF_013731165.1 Rhagoletis pomonella
TACATATAACACCGCGCGACAGTAAATTTTAAACACAAATATCAATATATTCGCGAAACCATGGGCCAAAAATAGTAAAATTGCGTTCTTAGTTTTTCACTCTGACGTCAGTAATTCAAAAATGATTTAAACAATTCAGAGAAATTTGCTTAAAGAAGAAGTATGGGTATATAATTAATGAGAATATGCTGTAGAATTTAAACATATTAAAGTTTTTAGCGCAGAAGGGCTGGTAAATATTAAAAATGTAATTTTATAATTTTATCCTTGAAATTTAGCAATATTTGTTCGAATTTCGTTCTTCTAGTTTTGTCCGCTTAAAAATTACCTATTCGTCCTGGTGAATCGAAAAAATTAAAATTTTTTATATTCTAAAGAAATTTCCTATTGCACTTGTTACACATATTTTTATTCTATACTATATTCTATACTCATAAGGAGTTTTGACATATGTGTACCGAGGCGAATTAAAGCAGCTGTTCTAGCAACACCACCTTATATAAATTCGCCTTGAAATTAAGTGAGACATACAAATTTTGAATTTATTTACAAGCAAATGTTTTTTTTCCGGCCGAAAAATTAGCATCCCTATGCCTTAGTAAGGCATTAGTCAGCATTATTTGCTTATCTCTGTGTGAAAGGCACAAATAACATGCAAAAAAACCATACCTACACAGATATGATGAAAAAATTACGTTTGAATGTTAGAAAATGAGTGCTTGGTTTTTTATATGTAGAGATAAAAATTTATCTCAGCAATGAAGTATGAAAACAACAGTGGATATCGCAATAAGTACATATGTATACATAATAACCAGTGGCAATATTTTCTTCTATCAGAACCGATCTCATTTTTTAAGTGCGAAATGTATGCACAAATTTACAGTATTGTAGAAAACTATTGCAGCTAGGTTCTTCATTAAATTTCAGTGCTATGTATTTTTAACCAAAAAAACTAAATGTTAAAATTTTAAAAGAGAAAATCATATTGATCGAGTTGACTCGGGACAGTCGGATATACTGGGCCCGTTGGCAACTGTCGCGATACCATCAGCCATATCAACCACATACCCACAATTATTTTTGATGAGACATACAATGGTGTGGTACCGACACGACAGGATTTGTATAGCGAACCTCACCATATGCCTAATGTCATACACTTTAATACAGACGGCTCCAAACTTGAAGGAAGAATTTAACTCATTTGAATTGAGGATGAAGATATTACTTCGATTTCTCGACTACTGCAGTGTTTACCAAGTGGAAGTGTTGGTCATCTTTGAGACGGAAAGGAGCCATGCTTAAATACCTAGAGGGAGAAAGCAAGGTTTTATCTTCATTAACAGTTCAAAAGTTCTGGTAGCTTATGATACACTCGTAGACAATGCAAAGTCAAAAAAATTTCGTTATTTTCTGTCTCGTTTTCGTAATTACGCCAGTTATGGCACTTCTGTGTATAATCATTCCATTTATCTTATGGAAGTCCCAGCTTTCGTTGTTCACTCAAGGTTCTCGAGTTGAAGAATCATTAAACTGGAGCATCAGCATCCATGCATACGAAAAGTATGCGCGCCAACTACCACGGGATCAGCCTTCTAAGCTTCGTGTATAAGGTCTTTTCGAGTGTATTATATGTAAGACTGAAGCCCATCCTAAACGAAGTGATTGGGCCTAACCAGTGGGTTTAAGACCTGGAAAATCCACCAATTATTCAGCATACGCCAAATACTGAAAAGACCCGCGAGAATGGTGTTGACCAAAGTTTTTCATCTTTTACATAATGAACCATATTTTTGCTATAACCAATCAAAATTCTAAAAAAGCGGATTTTCGGCCCACGCTGGTGTATGGCGTAGAAGCCATATCAGAACTGATGAGACGGTTCTTGGAGTATTCGAGATAAAGATTCTGCGGCAGACTTACGGGCTTCTTCACGTTGGTGTGGATGAATACCGCACAGTGAGCAGTGAGAGCCTTACAACGATATAGACATAGTGCAGCGGCTAAAAATTCAGCGGTTCCGCAGGCTCGGCTATGTCATACGAATGGATACAAACCCTTCATCTTTGAAAGATGTATATGTATATGTATCTATGTAGCAGAGGAAAAAGAAGTGGAAAAGTGTCAGTTGTCACAAAAAGGAAGCGACTAGCGTGCTTCATTCGACTCGGCCTTGAAACCTTAACAACATATTAAGCTTTTCGCTACCACGCCTCTCTGCCTCTTTCTTCTTTTTTTTTTTTTGCTAAGTACCCGTTTGGTGGGATACCCAATTTGTCGACGTTGAAGTGCTTCCATCAAACAATGGTCTGTAATAAGCCCGATTAAATGTTGAAGAAGTGAACGCACAAGTCGTGGGTTAGATCTCCTTTTACCTACTAATTTGAAGTCCGCCAACCGTGGATCTATCTCGGCGACACTGGGCTGAAAAGGAAAATGCCCCTTTATTGTTCATTGCAATGCTTCAAAGAGCAATAATTCATTTCATGAACATTGGAAAAGGTAGGAAAGCGATACTTTTTTCCCGAGCACGAAAAGAGATGCAGAAAAACTTTAAGGCAGGAATTTGGCTCGAAAATTCTATCAGAAAATAAGGCAGCAATCAAATTATTTCAAGGCCGGTGCAGTTTTTGCAAAAATGAAGATGGAAATCTGATATCAGACGCCGAGAGTACACTTGAGATATGAAAGGAACACTTCTCGACATTTTTGAATAGCGACATTAGTGACGCGGTTGACGAAAAAGGGCATGGCCCAATGCATAGGGACGAAACTCACGTGCCTACCTGAGACGAAGATGAGGTGAAAATAGCCATAATGCGGCTTAAAATCAACAAGGCCAGGGGAGTTGATAGTATACCGTCTACCGTCTAGTGGATACATGTCCGAACACTAGAATATCAGTTTCCTTAGCCTAATTTGCAAAATGATACATGCCACAGTTTACCCCAATTTTCGTAGAATCAGAGGAAAGAAGCTGTCTCGGCGAACAAAAATTCTCACGACAGCCAGGTCTACGTACAGGATTGACTCGCGCTTACCCTACCGAAAGATGTTGTTTCGGCGATCTAGCCCTGTTTAGATCGGTTAAATGTTTTAATCGCTGTTCCTCCCTGTGGCAAAAATTTGCAACAGGATTGCTCCTATTCCGCAGTGTAAGCCAGAGAAGACTCCGCCTGAACTCCACTTCGGTTGGGTGCAACACCAACGGATGGAGTAACACCCAAGCAGTCTCCACGGCTCATCAAAGCTCACACGAACAACTTAACTCTAACCTCAGCCGAAGAGGAATACATTTGGCTGAGTAGATAGACGAATAGACATTCTACACAATGAACGACGACGCGCCCAAGAGGACTATGGGTAGCTGCAGTAGCTTGCCCATCATAAAAATACTTAGCGCTGGTCTGATCAGCAGCCAAAGGGAGCGACCTGTCGTTAGCATCGGACCGAAGCGGCTTATCTAGCAAATGAGCGTAACCACCGTGAGCAAGTTTTCGAAATTGCATTCGATGAACGTGCCTCGTCGGACCAGGCCTGCTACTTAAGCCGACGTTTTACACTGCATGCATCCTTTCGTCCATCATCATTCCTGACGTGTGGAAATCGCAAAGAGGCCTTGCTTCTCTTGTACTTAACGCACCACCTGACACCAGCGACAACTTTTGCAAAGTGCACAGCATCACCACAACGATTAATGCCAAAAACATTCAGATAACTCTTGGCCTAAATTGTAACCGGCCTTGTGAGAGAACTGTCCTAGTATTGTAGGATTTTTCCAAGGTGTTCCTCACCGTATGCCATTCCATTCATGTCCCGTAAATGCCGTCATAAGTGTTCAATCACCACCTGTGGGCAACTTCAACTTCTGAGAGAGACCCGCGTAACTATGGCCCGATTGTGGTCTGGATATTGTACCAGGCTAAATTCCAATTTCTTTCAGGCGGAGATATTTGCCATAGAGTATACGGCTTGTCTCATAAGGGATAGAATGTCTCCACGAGGAAACATCACTATATTCGTTGAAAGCCAGGTGGCATTGAAAACATTAGGAAAAGTCGAAAGCAGTTCGGAAATGTCGTGCAACGCTGTGTCAAGGAGTCGCGTTAAAACCTCTATGCTGGGTTCCTGGACATAGTATAAATATAGAAGGGAACGAAGTAGCCGATGTGACGGCAAGGTGAGGTTACGTTAGGTGTAGCCCCGTGTGTCAGGGACTCACTTAGATAATTAGGAGATTGTCCTTTGTGAATAGAGGTGGAGAAACATCGACGCTTGCTACCATCGATGTTTTCGATGTAACATCGATTGTTGTGAAAAAATAGGGCGTTTAAAGGCAAAATTAAGTTGGTACTTAAAGTTAGTTCGCCTTTCATATTACATTGTCATCGGGTATTGCGCTAAGTTTAAAGTTTCAAGTCTCCAGCTCAACGCTCCGTTGGTTAGAATTGTTGGAAAAATTCCAGGAGATTTATGTATTAAAGTAAAGTTAAATAAAAGCTCGTGAAAACGTAAAAGTTTTATTCACTGGGATTAACATGAAACCATGATCTTAGCAAAATCGCAAAAAAAATATAGAAAGAAGGATTTATTAACAGCGGTCGCTCATCGGCTGGCAATGGCAAACGTGCGAGTGTATTTCTGCCATGAAAAGCAGCTTCTCATTAAAATACAATCGCCGTTCAGAGTCGGTGTTAAGACTGTAGGTCCCTCCCCTTTGTGTGACAACAGCAGGGCGCACGCCACAAATCGGAGGAGAAGCTCGGCCAAACACTAACATATGTGTAAGCGCCAATCTAGTATTATTATTATTATTATTATTATTATTATTATTATACTAGATCGCGTTCACCCGCTTCGCTGAGTGTATGAAATTTTTACGGGTTACATTGAGTAAAATTTATTTCAAGAGAGCTTAATTAAAAAACAGGAGGTTTAAAATTTGTTTAATTATCTTCAAAATATTTTCAAACTAAAACTTTTATAAACTTCTCACTTGTCAAACTTTTTCAATTTACCTATCCCCTGAACTCTATTTGAGATTTTAAACAGATGGGAAACTCTTACATGTAGTTTTGAAATGAAGCCCTTCAAAAACCATTTCGATTGATACCCAAATTGATAAAATTCATTTAACTTATTGAATATTTTGAATTTAACCTTTCAAACAGTTGGCAACCTTTTTAGTGTTTTGTGAGGTGATATGAAGCCTATCTATCCAAGACTGTACCACAAGTGATCAACCTTACACAAGTACCCTCTCTAGCTAAGTCGTCAGGCACACAGTTTCCCGCAAATTAGAGCGCACCTCCAACGCACTTAAGGCTCTGGTAGCTGTTTGGCTATCAGAATAAAAGCTCACCTCCTTGAGTGTCATAGCTCTCCCCCGCCTCCTTCACAGAAGCCACTTCTGATAGATGGCTAGACACAGCTTGCAAATGCAAATTAGCGAAGCGGATAACCCCCTGCTGCCACCGACTTGTTTTCTGCTAAGGGGCACTGAAGAATGATAAGGGTCGTGAGGAACTACTAACACTAAACAAATCTGCAGTAAAGACTATTACCGGTGCCATTACAAAGCACTGTGTTATAGCACCAATGCTCTGTAAAGCGCTTTGACCCAGTCCGCTGTGATTCAAAACGGAAGCATACGTCAACTTTAATTACGCTCAGAAATTCAAAAGTGTAATGACTCGAATTTGTTTTCAAATCGCTTTTTTATTTTTCACATCGATTAGAAAACAGGTATAAATACATCACTCGTTTTAATTTTTAATTATTATTATAACAAATTTGAATTCTTGCTCGCTCCGTTTCGGTCCATCGCGCAAATTAAATATTTAAGAAATATTGAATAGAAATAACAAATTTTGTTTACTTTTGAATACGGTTTCAGCGAGTGCGCTATAACGACAGAGGTGTAAATGTGTTGAGTCAAACCAGCTTTCTGTTAATGCGGTTCTTGCGTAGGTATAAACATGGTATGTGTTTGTTCTACTTAAAATACATCCGTATATCCCAGTAGTATTGTTTTAACTTCAAAAATGTCACACAAATTTTTTAGGGAGATTTTTAAAATTTTTTATAAGAAATTTTTTTTTTTTGCTTGAGTGGCAACAATGGCTATTGGTAACAGAGTGGCCGGAAAGAATGGACTGCCGCTGCCGGCATGCAGCAAACATGTTTATATGCTTTTACATTGTATGTACGACTAAGCAAGTATATACCGGCAAGTGGAGCTTAAGCTTTGCGTGTGTGCTTACCCACAACTGGTCATATACATTTAACTACATTCGCCACTCCGAGTGAGAGTTGTATGTACATATGTACATTGGGGTGCTCCAAAATTAGTTAGGTCGGAATTTTAATGCTCTCACCCCCTAGGATTGTTCTATTTCGGAAAAATATACCCCTATGTTTTATTTTGAAATCAAAAAATATTTAGAGGTCGCTCAAAGTTTTCCATGTATTTTTATAGGGGGGTAAAACAACATCTTATAGAAATGGTATAGAATTCTTGAAAATCAATATTTTTCGATCGGAAAAATCTGGTCCTCTGCAGGAGACTCCTATAACAATATCCAATTTCGTTATTTAACCAGTTTTTATTACTAAAGATTTTATATTTAGCCCCCATTGCATTTTCTTGCATTTTCTGTGTGCTTTGGGGACTTATAAAATGTTGTTACTATGAAAAAACGGTTAAATAAATAATTGGGTATTATTATTGGGAATCTTCTAAAGAGAAACAGAAATATTGATTTTCAAGAACTCTATACCATTTCTACGAAATGTGTTTTTTTCCATATAAAATACATGGAAAACTTTGAGCGCTTTGAGCGACCTCTAAATATTTTTTGATTTCAAGCTAAAAAAAGAGGGGTATATTTTTTTTTGGTATAGAAAAATCCTGGAGGTGAGCGCATAAAATCCGAATTTACTTTTCCCCCCAAATGCATTACATTAGATTTGGACCACCCTAATGTTCATACGTACGTCAGAGAGGAACACGAACGCGCTTAAATGCCTTAATTTAAATTTTAGTCGTTTGATATACGCCGTGTACAACGCATCGTTGTTTTCTAATTTGTCTCTTATTAACTTTTCGCGCCTTTATATGTTTTGTATATATACACATATGCATAAATTAAATTACGCGTGTTTTAATTAGAAATTAGCTGACATTCAGTCATTTGTGCTTAATAAGCTGGCGGACATATAAGTACATACATATATGGGAATTTTAGAACGAAAAAAAACGAGAACAAAAAAATTAGTGTAACTAATTAGAAAAAGGTAAAAAAATAAAATGCGTAAACAACGCTCGTGGGTGTAATGAAAAAAAAAATGCTTCAGTTAAAAATAGTGTTATCCAGACAATAACAACTTCAGCTTTAAGTGGCCATTAAACAGTTCGACGCGTTGACGCCGCTTTATTTGTTGCACTTGAACTCAGGTGCCAAAAAAACAATGCGCGCCACTTCTACGAGCATTATCATTCACAGAACCGATAGTAAAATAAACAGCTATGTGCATATGTACCCAATGTGAAAATTATCGCTCTTGTATGTACGCATACAAGGGGTGATCCATTCAGACCTTTTTTTGCAAGATTTTACCCAACCTTTTCTTCTGGTAAAATCATAAAACGTGTCAAGCGATCATTGTTTAACGTTTTTACAGGAAACATGTTTTTTTTTCTCCCGTACGTTTTGGTTGTTACTCAGTTTTTAATCTCACTTCAGATAATTTTGCTGTTTGACATTTTTAAAGGATTTTACACGAAAAGTATTGGATCAGATCTATTAACAAGTTATCGTGTAAAATAACATCTCTTCATTTTTTTCATTGCGAAGTGAAAAGGCTTCGTCGATAAGCCAGCTATGCTTCAAAACTTGGAAGCCAAATTTACTCGTGTAATTCGCGCATTGCTGCAAAGAGTAATTGAAAATTGGACCTTCCGAATGGACGGCCAACATTTGACTGAAACTATTTTTAAAAAGTAAATTTCAGATCTTTCGGGTAACAATACGAATTCCGACATCCAGTTCTGTTTTAAGTGTTTTATTTAAAATTAAAAAAACAAAAGTCTAGATGGATCACCCCTTAAATATGTATGCGTTAAAAAAAGTGAATCAGAAATGTAATCATGGCAATTAAATTACTCAATACAATGTCTTCAACGGCGCTATAATGCATTAAGTATACTTAATACGATTTGATATGAACGAGTGTGTACATACATACATACATACATTATTTCGTTTGATATGATATCACATGTTAAAGTTGATGCAAGTGCGTAAAGTGTGTGTATGTGTTCTTAATAACAACAACCACAACAACTTTCTGCTTGTTCATTTGTTGAAATAAATAGAAAGAGCAGATCACAACAGAGTAGTAAAAATTGAAAGCGTTAGTCAACAAAGCTAAGAAAACCGGGGAATTGTTGAACTTACTTTGTTGCGTGCCAATTGATTAGAGAATTACTCATAAGAGAGAGTAAACAGTGCCATAGTCAAGTGAATTAAGTGATAGTTTGACGTGAAAAGAGGTGTAAACTCAAAATAAATTTATAACAACAGCTGTGTGTTTGTGTGTGTGTGTATGTAGATAATAAGTACAGTAGGTGGCAAAATGAAGTTTTCAACGAAAGCGTAGCAAATAAAATTAAACACAATGCTATCCTACTTTAAACATGTACTCTTTATTTGAATAAGTCGAAGACACGGCCATTGGAGGTAGCTTATGCTGAGTTTTAGGCATTTTGGTCTAGTAATGTCTTTGTAACGTAGTCTGTAATTAAAATATTCAGTACAGTAAAAAGCAATTCCAACGAATTTACATCATTCAACAGCTGACCGCCTAAGCTTCATTGCATTTGCGCCAAAAATGCGCATCAAGCTTGTGAAAAATTGCGCAGTGTTAACGGTAATAATGCTGTTGAAACAAAGTCAGTGCCAAAACCTGTATACAGAGAAAAAAAAATATGACGTATAGAAAGTAGAACATTGCCTATAAGACTAAGTTCACACAGAAAGACGGGTGACCACGAGCCAAGAAGGTGTTCACACTGTAGGTACGAAGCGTTGCGGTCTTGGATCTATGAATAGCGGCTAAGACATTTTTTCAGTACTTTCATGAAAAATACATGTAATTATTTTGACATTTTCTTCGCATCAGTGTCATGAAGCTGAAAAATTAAAAAGAAAATGGAAATTCAAAAAGAAAATGCTTTCAGGTCCAAAACGCTTCTGGAAAAGCATACTGCACGAATCCAATCATATAACCTGCAGAGAAGAATTATCAATTGATAAAAAATAACCCACTCGTAGGTAGCTTGTTTTGTCAGGTTTTCGATAAAATGCACTTAGGTCTCTTTTTATGCAGTTCCTCAAAAAGCCGCATAAAAAAAAATCCGCATAAAAAAGTTTTTTACTTTCATACCAAAACATGGGACGCGTTCCAGTATTTTCAAAAACCGCATAAAAAAAATCCAGTGAGGCAATATTAAGCAAAAAAAAAAAAACAATTTATTTCTTCACTTCAACATTTATTATTCCTTGTAAAACTGAACATTATTGAAAAAAATAAAATTGTATCTGTAGGTTAACAAAAAAAAAATATACCACAATAAATACATGAATTATGGAAAAATACAAAGACAAATTATTAAACAGAAGCATTGCCTCTTACATACTGAAAAAAGTAATAAAAACTCAAAAAAAGCAAAATAGCTACAGCGAAAAAGTGGTTTGAAAAACCGCATAAAAAACGGATTAAAAGAGACCTAAGTGTATATCCTCGTTTAAAGTACAAAACCGCGTATCGTCATTCTGAAAAACCGCTTAACTGACGTTGGCTGCCAAAAATTGGATTTGCTCGCACAGACTTTTTATCTTAGCTTACTCCTTATCCATTCATCCTGAAATATATCAGCCAGAAATGCGATGGCTTTATAAAAAAGAGAACCATTTTGAAATATGAATGTTTTTACTCTCTAGAAAATAATTTATGCAACATCACATACGCGGTTTTGCATTTTTTTTTTGTACTTTAAATGACGATATTACTTTTATTTAACTAATTCCAAAAGCTAACTGGAAACTACTTATGTGGTTATAGCTTCCTGTCGGAAACAACGACAACCAAAAATGACTGAACGTTTACGCTTTCGGCAACGGTACCTGAAATAGTGTAGACAAAGGTGAATTTATGTACATCTGAAAACCAAATTTATTCAAGGTCAAAAGTGGGTTTTTTGAATTTTTCGTCCAAATTGTAAGGCGTATCATGAAAATATGTTTGACTAAAGTGTAGGGCATGCAATGATCTATAAAAAGGGTGGCGACACTTTTGTTCCCTAAGAATTACCATTTATGAGATATAGCGATTCACAATTTTAGTAAAAGGTGTGTTCACTTAAGTGGTCGTAACTTCTACATATAATTATTATTCAATGTAGATGAGCAACAAGTTCTCACATGCTGATACTTGTACCGAAAGTACTTTTTATTTTTATTATATTTTTTAAGTTTTACAAAATTGTTGATAAATCAATAAATATCTCCTAAGCTGAAAGCTACATGTATTTATGTGTACAAATTAACTTTATGAAATTTTTGCATATGCATTTCTCAAGTGTCATATATAGCATTCAGATTAAATCAAACTTTTTTCAAATTAAATGAAACCATTTTCAAACAAGGCAAACCTTTTTCAAATTAAATGAACCTTTTTGAGGTAAAGCGAAACCTTTTTCAAATTAAATGAAACCTTTTTCAGATTCAATGGAACTTCATTAAAAATAAATGAAATTTCCTTTTAAGTATGTTTCATTTAATTTTAAAAAAAGTTTACTTTAGTTTGAATAAAGTTTCATTGAATCTGAAAAAAGGTTTTATTTAATTTGAAAAAGGTTTCGCTTTGTCTGAAAAAGCTTTCATTTAATTTGAAAATGGTTTCGCTTAACCTGAAAAATGTTTCATTTGATTTAAAAAAGGTTTCACTTTATTTGAAAATGGTTTCATTTAAACTGAAAATGCTATAAAAGGACTTAATAAAGACATTATTTTTAACCATGCAGTGCTGGTAATTGATGGTTACCATTGGCCACAGTGCCTATCCACTATTTTTTGACTGAATAAATATTATTCATCCTTATACCACGATTATGTTTATTAGGAAAAATGGGAAAAGCAACAAAGTCTAAGCGGTAGAAGTAACAGCTGCTATTTCGGAGATCACCATACCTTTTCATCAGACTTATTTTTTCTAGACTTCAGCGGGGATCGAACCCGCATCATCGATGTGCATCACATCCCGTAAACTCTATTGCTAATTCATTTCCTTATTAAACCTACAATGTTAACAATATTAAAAATAAAATCTTAATAAGCCACAATAAAATCGACAAATAAATATTATTCAATTATTTTACATACAAACAACTTGGTCTCCCCTGCAGAGTTTAATAGTTACGACGGAGAAGATGATAAAACTTCCAAAAAGCGAGTTCAAAAAAGCGCATAAGAACTTTCCTAACTGATTATGTAGTAATATATACTGAGAAAAGAGTTAAATAACTACATGAATAAACATGACAACTTCAATGGATTTATCGGCAACGTCGTTAATATTTTTAAATATGGTTATTCTAATTGCGTTAATCACCGGCGGAGCGGCGCAGGAGTCTGTACTTGGCTCGGACCTCCGGAACGCCCCGTATGACTAATGTGCCCAACTATTTCATAGCTCAAAGAAGTACAGGTTAGGTTGGGTTAAGTTAACGCCGTGAGCCGATTACGAAATTTCGAATGCGGCTAATTTCGAGCTCAGTGTTTGTTCAAAAGTGCGAGCCAAAATGCTACAATCTTAGCCTCGCGAAGGTTGGACAGTCTAAAAGAAAGTGTGGAGATGATTGCACTTCATATCCCTGCTGACAGCTGATACAAAAGGATCAGTCGAAATTCCTAGTCTCACTGCATGAACACCAATCGCACAATGGCCTATAAGAACCCCCATCACTAACCCTTGAGAGATAACATGTTTTAAAGTGCCCTATAAAAATATTTGCTGCAGCAGAGAAACGTCTTCTTTTCCTTTTTATGTCACAAAAGGACCCGGTTTCCCTTAGCCTAATAGCAGTTCGCGTTGCGATAAATCTGTCTGCAATATCCGCAGGTGCCGTGTTCAACGTAGGTATGTTAAGCGCCAGTGTAGGAGTGGTTCCTAATGTTCCGCTAATTCCTGTTTTACAAATGTAGCCTTCTCTAGTGAGTTCCATCAGACAAGGGCTCCTTGAAACAATACAGGCCTCAATCTGGTTTCCTAGAGCTAATGAATTAATTTGGGCGAGAGACCCCACCTTTTACTGATAGCTCCCCTACAGCAGTGCAAGGCAACCGACACTTTTCCTACCCTTTCCTCAATGTTAGGCTTCAACGACAGCCGCCTAGTTCAGGTAACATTGAGCCAGATTAAAAAGCGTGTATAGAAACCGTGCCTTAACCAAAAGTTCTACATCATCTACATAAGCGATCCCCCGAGAGCCCACTTTTTCTAGTTCCTCTAGAAGGTTGTTTACAACGGCGATCCAGAGCAGGGGAGAGAGAACACAACCTTGTGGAGTGCTCATATTGACTCTGCCCTGAGTGCAGATGCCCTCCCACTCCGCCGCGACGGTTCTGTCACGAAGTAAGCTTATTAGGTCGGTTACTACCCCAAGATTATGAATATACTTGACTATTACCTCTCGAGTAACATTGTTAAAGGCCTCCTCGATATCGAAGACGGCTCCTACTGCATAATCTTCATGCGTGGAGGCTTCCTCTGACCACTTTACCAATGTGTGCAGGGCGGTATTCACCGATCTTTTCTTGCAATAAGCATATTGAGCTCTTGAAAGACAGTCACGAGGAATCGCGTTTCTTATGTACAGGTCTATCAGCCTTTCTAGCATTTTTAGTAAAAGCGTTTTTATCAAAAAGGAAGAGGCTGATAGGACTAACATCCCTAGGGGAAACATAATAACCTTTTCCGGCCTTCGTGATGAACGCAACACTGACTACCCCCAAGCCATGGGGATGCACCCGGTCCTTACGCAGTTCGCATAAATAGGATCCAACCAATTGCACGACACCTGCAGAGCCGTTTGTAGCTGTGCAGGTATGATGCCATCGGTCCTTGGCGACTTTAATGGTTTGAACAGGATCTGGGGGAGATTCTGTAACCAGTTAGCGACAATTTTCGAATCGCTATCGCACTTTTTGTCGCAAAACCATTTATATCATGCGTCAAAAAGTGCGATAGCGATCCGAAAATTGTCGCTAACTGGTTACAGAATCTCCCTCCAGAAGTACAAAATATCGCAAAGAAGTACATTTGACTGTACTACGAAGTACGAAGTACAATAGCGAAAAAAGAAGTACTGTACTTCTGAAAGAAGTACGGTTGTCGCCTTCGCGGATGGCGCACTGTGGTCCAATGTGCAAAGCTAGGGTAATTTGATTAAATTTTTTTGTTTGTAATTTTTCATTAAAATTTTTATCCAATATGCAAGAATATTGTCTACTTAAGAGTAAATTCAACTTTGTTTGAAAAAATTTGGCTACATATAAACATAACGGTATCCAAAATTCATAGTAAGCAATAAGTGAAAATGAAATTGTGCGTGCAACGAAAACTGAGTATTTTTAAGGCTCAATAACTTGTTTAAAGAAACTTTGTTTTAACTTCATTTCTTTCTCCGTCATTGTTTTAAGTAAGAAAATTCAGGAAATGTAAAAATTATTACCGAAGTGGACGCCTATATTTTTTGGAGCTGATAAAGTTTTGATATTTTTGGTGAGTACCAAATTATTATTTTTTTGTTTTTGTAGAAGAAATCTTTCTTATATGGCGGAATATAGATCACTTACTATACTTTTTCTCTCAACTGATGTATATACTAATAGAATCCACAAAGAATTCTGCAGCTAGCTGCGGCACCCGTATATTTATTTTAAATTTTCAAAATGACTCCTAAATTTTCAAGACAGGAAATTTTTGATTTTTGGCTGCCGACCCCTAAAAATTAAAGACTTGATGGAATAATGGATTTTGTACCAGGGAATATCAGTTTAGGATCTAGTGATAGAATCCAATTTGTTAAATTGAAATCATACGTGCGAAGTTAATTCAGAATTCGGACCTAAAGTGGATAAAAGTTTTCCGAAAAAGAGAGCGGTTTGTTACTGCAAATAAAGATTGGCTCGAAATTGAAATAGACTTGTCACAATTTGTGTATTCTAAGTTTGGTAAGCCGAGATTTTCCGCTGGTAGGCCAGCTAAAAGTTTTGAAGATTGTTGCCAAAAATTTAAAATGAAGAAAGCTATCGAACCAGACGTATTTCTTTTTGGCCACTGAACTAAAAATGAGATCTTCGGCTACGCTACTTAATGAGCTTTTAAGTGCTTCTCCAGAAAGAGGTACTGCTATTAAGAAGGTCATATTGGCAAAGAAGAGTCGTAAAGGAATTTCGCATGAAGAAGCTCTCGCACTAATAACACCGGCACACAAAAAGAAATTAGTGTGATGTACATTTTACCGGACCTACCTATGGCTATGTATCTCGACCCGCAGAATCCGAATTTGAATTCAGTTTGGCCAATATACCTCCAAGATTTCGAGAAAACTTCAAAAAACCGTTTTTTATTGCCGATTTTCACTATTTTTACGGTTTTTTTTTAAGTTTTCTCGAAATCTAGGAGGTATATTGGCCCAACTGACATCAAATTCGAATTCTGCGGGTCGAAATACATATCCATAGGTAGGTCCGGTCAAATGCACATCACACAAATTTATTTTTTGTGTACCGGTACATTCGACACAAATTTATCAAAGCATCAGTATCGTCTACTTACTGAGTGCCATTTTCTAATGTAAGCAGTGAAGTTGCCTTTACTAACAGGGCAGATAAATTGTTCCTCACTTTAAAGTGTTTTGTTATTCCGTAGAGTGAAACTTCACTACATTCGTCACATAATTTCAAATGTTGACAATGCAACATAAGCAAATCTAGAGCAAGAGCAACTGTTAGCAAAAACCAAAACCTTGGTTGAAAATCTAATATATCTGACTCATGAACCAAAACCGAACCAAAATTTAAAGCTGGGTACACATTTTTAGAGGTTGCATCGGGTAAGCAACAATTTATCGATTCGAGAAATTAATGCGCTGATGAGAAAACGAAAACTCGTATATCGAGACGATAAAGTGGCCGGTAATCTAAAGGTTAGATGAGGAAACGGCCCTAAAAGTTGTTAAGTTTGATCTGACTTTTTAGCAGTTTTTTTATTTTATACATATATTAGGTGGGTGATTCGGATCCGGCGTCAATACAGTATATACATAACGGACTTTCTATTTTTAATTCATCCCAAATAGTTAAAAAAGTTTTAGGTATACAGGTATCTATAACCGTGAGCAAGTGCTTAAAAAATGTACCAGAAATTGACGAAAAATTTAACGATTCTTAATTATATGGTTGGTAGGCGTGGTCGCTCATTTTATGAGCAGAAGTTGTTAGTCATTCAGACATAATTTGTGCAAAATTTCATCCCGATATCTATCTCAAATCTTAATATAATAACTAAATTACTCTAATAGAGCAGATTGGACCACTGTGCGACGGGGCCGCCGTCATAACAGCAAGAAACGCCCAGCTAGCACAGCTCAAGCTAAACCAGGTCATGCGCAACGTCAGTGGATGGATGAACGATCACGGTCTGCAATTGGCTACAGCCAAAACAGAGATCGTGCTCCTCACCAGCAAACGGATCCCAACAATTATAAATATGATGGTCGGACCTCAAATCGTGACAACTTCTAGGTCTGCAAAATACCTAGGGGTGAAGCTTGAGACCAAACTCATCTGGGAACACATCCATGGAGTATGTAAAAAAGCTGCGCAGAGCACGGTGGCTCTAAGCCGGCTGATGGCGAACGTGAGCGGCCCGAAGCCATGCCGCAGGAAGCTTCTGATGACAGCAGTCCTGTCGGTGCTCCTGTACGGGGCAGAAATATGGCCCGACGCATTGAAAGTCAAAAAATACCGGATTCAAATGTCTTCGGTCTAGCCCAGAGGGGCACTACACATTGCTTCTGCATACCGTACAGTGTCCGCGGACGCGGTTCTAGTTATTTCTGGCGTCATGCCAATTGAGCTACTTGCTTACTAGCGAAAAGAGATTTATAATCTCAGTGCCGAGATAGGTTGAGCAGCTGCCGCGGCAAGGGCGCGCGAGCAACTAATCCAGCAGTGGCAACAAAACTGGAACGCGAGCACAAAAGGTCGATGGACGCACTCCCTGATAGCCGACCTTCAAACATGGTTGAACAGACCGCATGGGGAAGTCGATTTCTACCTGACGCAATTCCTCACGCACAAAAGGTCGATGGACGCACTCCCTGATAGCCGACCTTCAAACATGGTTGAACAGACCGCATGTGGAAGTCGATTTCTACCTGACGCAATTCCTCACCGGTCAGAAAGAAAGATATGGAGACATAACTCCGAACAACGTAATGATCTCCAGTGCAGAAAAGTGGGAAGCAGTTGCGAGATACGTGAAATTCGTACTCCGCTGCAAAAGAGAGGACGGATGTCTACTGAGGATACCTGAATGAAACGCCCTACAAAAGAGCAGCCCCGAGGCTCTAACAGCGCGCTCCAGCATGTGAAGACATGCAGAATTGCGGTGCCAGATGCGGGATTCTTGCGCGGGCGGTGGGAGTTTGGGTTTTAGTGGGTAGCCCAACACGCTTCGGTGGGAGTCCCATACTCGGGGAAAGTAGTATAGAGACTAGCGCCCCCGGCCAGTGCATAAAGCAATCCCCTCTCCTACGAACAAAAAATAAAATTTTGTTAACAGTTAAATCAATAATCCGTAAAGAGATATGACGTTAAAGTTTATAATTTGTCTTATATTAAAATTGCTAGCACTATCAATTATCTGTTTTTTACCGTGGTAATTTTCTTTCCTCCAATATTCTCGTTCTGTACTTATAAGTCAAAAACTAAGATTCGTAAAGATAAAGGCTAAAATGAAGACCAAGGTAAATTTAACACTTTACTCATATATACATATATATAGGAGCAAAGATGAAGGGGAATATGTATATGTAGAAAGTGATAAACATAAAAGTAAAAGCAAAAAGGAGGATGAGGATACCGATAAAAGCAAAGATGAAGATAGGGGAAGAAACTAAAGGTAATTAAAGAGGAAAGGATATAGAGAGAGACACAAAGACTCAATCTGCTAACTATTTTCTGATTTTAGAGATTTTCGAAAATCTCGGGACTTATCGATAAAATAATCGATATTTTTATTGGTTTTGTTATCGATTTTGTTATCGGTATTTATCGATTTTGTTATTGATTTGTTTATCGATATTTATCGATTTTGTTATCGATTTTTATGGATTTTGCTATCGATATTTTTATCGATTTTCTTTTGATATTTATCGATTTCGTGATCG
>NW_023458557.1:68488344-68493133 GCF_013731165.1 Rhagoletis pomonella
TCGAGTTTCTAATAGATTTTGCTTCCAATATTATTATAGGTTTTGCCATCGAAATTTTTATCGAATCTTTCATCGATTTTGTTATCGATATTTTTGTCGGTTTTGTTATCGATATTTTATTGGATGTTACTATCGATTTTGTTATCGATAGAGTATAAAGATAAAAAAGAATATAAAGGAAAACCGAAAAAAATAAATGTAATTAGAATGAAAAGGGGTAGATGTAGGGATCTATATAGAAAAAAAATAAAAAATATAACATTAATCAAAAGCAGATGTGTGAACGTATATACATATGTATGTATGTATATTAGTTATGAGACAAAATAGATATGTTTGTAATGTAAGTTTCATTTCTCCAGTGTGGCCCAGGCGCACTCACTTTTTTTAATCTATTTATATATATATATATATTTAACACTGCAATCTTCGTTTTCTATGATACTTCGTTTTTTTTCCTCACTTTAAATTTGGATAGCTTTCCCATACGTATTCGTAAGTTGAAGAAAATAATTTTTATTTATGTACGAGCTATTGTAACATTTTTAACAGTTGGCTGCTTATCCTCCAAGCAAGAAATGTTCCTTTATTTTTGTTACTTGTTTTAGCTACATAAACGTACATTTTATAACACCAAGTAGTTTGCAAATTTTAAAAAGTTTTCTGACCTGTAGTAGTTAACTGTAATGCAAAAAAATCAACTTTTACACCCCGAGCAACCCTTCTCTTAGCATTCAAAGGAAATTGGCAACCATCCCGATATCTAATTTTCAATAATAACTTGACCGTACTAAAAATAACGACAAATAATACTAAGCATGTATTTACTTGGTTAAAATTGATTTTCAATAAATAATTTTTATTTTTTTTTCAAATATTTAGCCATAAATCATCGGAGACTTTTCATATGACTAAATAAATGTCAGAATTTGTAGACGCAGTAAATGTTAAAATAATGACAACAAATTCTTGAAACAACACAGGTTTACAAAAAAAAAGTTTCTGCATATTGAACCAAACCTCTATATTCCCATGTTATTCGACGCCCTGAAGGCAAATTTGAGGTCTGTTAGTCTCCATCACGTCAGGGTCGACTTCATTTGAATGTCAAGTAGGGAAAAATTCATTGAATAAACCTGAAAATTCAATACAATTTCTTTGAATTTGACCTTGGTATGACCTTGGCATGACAACTTGATGACCCTGAAGAATTAGGGGACTCTCATATTCGGATTTAGCGACAACAAAAACAAAATTTTTATTTTATTTTTTAATTAATAAATTTTCTGTCTTATTTGACCCTAAAATGACCTCTAACCAGACATTATGAAGGTTAACAGACCTCGGATTCGAGTTCAGCGAGTCTTGAGCCTCATAAACATAAATTTTCAGGTTTATTCAATGAATTTTTCCCTACTTGACCTTTAAATGAAATCGAACCTGACGTGATGGAGGCTAACAGACCTCAGATTCGCATTCAAGGCGTCGATTAACATAGGGATGTAGAGGTTTGGTTCAATATGCAGATTTTCTTTTTATGTAAACCTGAGTAATTATCTGAGATAATATTAATATTGGTATAAATTGTTTAGCAATCTGTAGATGTCCAAGTCTTTTTGCTCGTAGTTTATCTATGACCTATGACTTCACTTTGCCATCCACTGTACATAAATCCATACATATGTATGTATGTATGTACCTACATTGCTTGCTTTATGATTGGGCAAGTAGAAGCAACACCGAAAACTAATAAAAGAGCAACAAAAAAATGCGTGTATAAAAACTAACTCTTCACGATTGTGTTTAACGCCTAATTCTTTCTTTACAATCGACCAGCAACCCAATCTTATGAGAAGCGTTCAAAAAGTGCTTACAAACTATGTAGCTAAATTAGAAAGCAAGACATTGCACTCTATGAAATAAAAAAAAAGAACACAAAGATAAATAAAAACAAAAAATTTAAATAAAAACCTAAAAAGCCAACAGCTGAAAAAATATAATAACAAGAAAGCAATAAACGAATGATTTTCCGCTTCTATACACACACATACATACAAGTGTATGACTTATAAAAAATTTGGCATTATTTGGCAAAATATAGAAACCTTATTTTTATTTTAATTGTTTGAAGCGTGAAAGCAACCAAACAACAAAGCAGTGAATTAAAATATTATACATACATATGTACATGCATAAAATTAGCGCTCTTGTGAGCTAAATATAATATACATAACGTATAAATTTGACTACGCAAAAATGCGAAGGAAAAAAATTAAGATATCTACAGACCTATAATATACACACATACATATGCATAACAAATTTATTTTTGTGCAAAAAGGTTCTTGCCTAAAAGCGACAAATATGAACCACAAGATGAGTTTAAAAAAATCGGTATTTTCGTGTATTTTGCTGCTGGTAAAACAAGTGTATAATTAATAATAGAGAAACAGAAACTTACTGTATACCTGAATAAATTTAGAAAGTTCTAAGCCATTTACAAAGTAGTAGTTCAAATATTATTAACAGCGGATGCTTTTTGAAGCCTTTAAGGTATGTATCAATTCGCATTTGTTTTTTTAAATAATTTCGAAATATTTGAGTTATGTACCTAATAATTAAATTAACAAATGTGTATATGTAAATCAAACGTTTATTTTAATTACTAAGCTACAGTTGAGTTTAGCGCCGAACGCAACTCAACTACACACATAGGACATATTGTCGTCTAAAACCCGCATCCGTTGTTCTGCAAAACCTCGTAACTGACATTTGTGCTCTCCGGAAGAATCTGCCATCAAGCCTTATCTATTCATTCTAAAATACATATCGATTTATAAAACTATGGGGTGGGAAATTTTAATGTTTGTATTTCGGACCCTCAACAAAATTAATTCCAAACGTGAATATTTGTGCGAGGTAGTTAAATATTAAGAGATTTTCGTTTCAATTCGTTACCAGGGCTGCCAGACGTTTAGAGTCTAAAATCCGAACACGGACAAAAAGTGGTGGGTGAAAAATCCGTACGCTCAAATTTGTTTGGAGAGCAAAAAAATCGTTGGTACTTAGGTGAACACAGGAATCGTACTTTTAATAACATCAAATAAAGCAACACATATTACCGCTAGTCCTCTTTATTGATTGCTTCACAGACAACCTTATTATTTTTCTGACAAGAATTTTTTAACAAGCAGTGTGTTCTTAGTTTATGTACATGCAACAAAACTTTTCAGGTAGGTTTTCGATCCTACCGATTAACAGTGTAATGTTTGAAGCGATGGTTAAAGTTGAAAAAATCAAGAAAAATTGGGTTATTAAATTTTTAGCGACAAAACTTCCCAACAATTGAAATCTACCAATAGATTGTTATATATAATCTTAGATGCCTATAAATCCTCTTCTCATATTCGATTTTTAAAATCGGGTGAAAAGTTGTCAAGCCGTTAGTAGATAAGTCCCTCAAGTACGAAAATAGCGCATTTTTTAATAACAAAATTAGAGGTTCAGGAAGTATAAGAAACCTATGAGATATGTGTAAAGCAGGGAAATGTTTACAATACGAAAAAGGCACTCCGAAAATCAGTACAAAAATCCGTACATTTTGACTGAAAGCAAATCCGTACCGTACGGAAAAATCCGTACATCTGGTAGGGCTGTTCATTACACTTTTTTTTAATACTAAACAAAAGCTTTAGGGCTGCTTTCTCCAACTCAACTTACCTTAGTTTAGCCATTTTTTTGGCTTAAGTCAAAAGTTAGCCTATTTTTTACACAGATTATTCTTGACTAAGTCTAAAAAATTGGCTAAACTAAGTTGAGTTGGAGAAACCAGCCCTTAATGTTCTGGTCTCAAGTCCCAGTTATTGATTGCCCAGTTTTCACGATCCGGGATTTTCACTAAAACCTTTATGTAAAAACAGATCTTTTTGGTAATTAAAAACTGGTCCATGTATGCATGTATGTATAAGTATAAGCTCGGATCAAGCTTTCTCATTAATGAACAAAAGCAAAATTTTGTGTGCACTTAAACAATGATCACACGATTTGTACATTTGAACAGATTTGTATATTTTGGCAGTCACAGAGGTCTAGAAATAATGAGCTCAGCTCAATAACAAATTTCCAAACAATACCACCCTGTAATTGTGAAATTGTACAAATCGCGTGATCCCCGCTCTAGGGGAAATTGAGAAAATCGTGCAAGCCTTTTTGATATAATTTTGACCACTTTCGCCAATTTAATATGTATTGTGGAGAAAACAGCTGCCATTTTGTTCGATTCAATTCGAAACGAATAATCACAATGACTACTCGTTCTAGAAAGTTACAACCCCTATAACGTTTTAAGCAGCCAAATATATCAAAATAAAAAAATAAGTGTATATTTTTTCGGTATAGAACAATTCTAGGGGGTGAGGGCATAAAAATTCTGATTTTAATTAATTTGGACCACCCCAATGAGCTCACATAAATTAAATGTTTCTTGTTCTTACCGTTCATATATGGCTTTAAAACTAATTGCTACAAATGAGACTAACTTAAAAAGGAAGTTACGCCAATCCACATTAAAGTATTCAGAATTAAAAAGCGATTATGTTTAAATTCATTTAATCTTTGTTTGGATTTTATTTATATTCTCAAAATTGTATTTAGACGTAAAATTTGTTCCCATAAGATTTTAACAAGTTTTAAAATATAGGTGACTACTCATCACTGAATATTTCATTATTAATAATTTCTAAAAAAAATTAGAAACTTGCAACGAGACGAAAGTAATTAATGTATGTAT
>NW_023458557.1:68498133-68533825 GCF_013731165.1 Rhagoletis pomonella
AAGCACTGACAATAACAATCATATTTGATATATATATATATTTTTTTCGTGAAAAAAGGGCGGCAAGTTATGAATTGCCTAGGGGCGGCAAATATTTAAATCCGCCACTGTGTACACACATACATACGTAATACCTTTGTTTTGTTTTAAGCTAATGAACTGCTATATTGATAATATTATATGTATTTAAACGTCCATTAGTTATTTTTTGTTAAATTAATGCGCTGATAGTTGGTTGTTATATTGTTAATAAACGGAAAATAGCTTAAAAATGAGCTGATTTTTATGGCTTTGTACTGATTTTTGATCCTAACGGTACTGATTATGTCACTAAAATATCTGGCTACCCTAGTATGTACGTACATAAATATGTATGTATGTACATGCGTGTACATATTTAAATACTATGACTATATTAATATCAACATCTGAAGAGTGTATGCTGGCAATACAGCGATTATCCATTTGCCTTTCGAAGGTTGAGAAAGCTTCTTTGTAATATGTATTCAAACTGCATGTACTCAGGTAATAGACTTCCAAAAAAACACTTCCCACATTCAGCACGCGATTCATTTCTGAAATACAAACAAATTTCCGGGCATTATTTTATAAAGAAAAAATATTACAAAGAATAAAATTGATTGCACTCATTTAATTGATATATTTATACATACATATATACAATAGTTATTTTACCTTATGAAATCTTACATAAATCAAATTGCACATCAAGCTGATTGTTCCAGGACGGTACCTATCGAAAGATGTGCCTCCATCAATTACTGTCTGTTTGCTTGCATAATATTATGAGCAGCGTAGTTATTATTTTTATATGTTTTTTATTAAATTCAGATACTTTTGAAGATAGTGCCTTGTTCAAGTAATTAATCAGGAATTTAACAAGATTATGCCAAGCACAAGACAAAATTTGTGAAGCGGCAATTGTTTTTTGTGTGTAAATAAATGTATAAAAGTATACGAGTTTATAATTAATAAAATATTTATACATTCATATGTCTTAATATAAATTGCATTCGGTTTTTTTTTGTTTGACACACCCCTCAGCCGAACAGTGGCACTCCTCAGGGAGGGAGAATGTGGCGCTTCAAATGAGCAAGCTCTTATTCACTATGAGAGGTAGGTCATCTAGGCTAACCGCTTATGCTGATGATCCAGCCATTACCATCTCTGGTAGCAGTGATGGGCAAAATTGTGTTTATTAAGTATTAAGTACTCGGTACAGAAATATTTAGGTATTTATGATGTAGTAAAAAAGTACTAAGTACTATGTATTTTAGGTGTTATTAAATACCCAGTATGCTAGTATTTAATTATTAACTGGTCCCGAACTAGTTCGGACGTGGTCTCGAACTAGAACTAAACTGTCCCAAACTAGTCCCGATGGGGTGTAGTGAGTTCCGGTGAGTTGATTTGATTGAGTATTTTGCATCTCCAAACTACCTGAGTAGTTTGGACCAGGGACCTGCTAAATACTTTCATTTTGTGTACTTTGGTATGTAGCAGTTCCCAAATACCCAAGTATTTTTTATTCAGTATCTAACAGCTCGAAAATACCTTAGTACTTTTTACTTGAGTATTTAGCAAACTCCTAGACGCCTAAGTTTTTTTATTTGAATATTTAGACATCTCCAAATACTAAGTATTTGAATATTTAGGTCCCAAACTGGTACTTTAAGTACAATAATATTTAAGTATGCCCATCACTCTCTCTGGTATACATAGTCTGCACTCAATGAGTGATATTATATCGAGAAAACATTGAAAGATATACACAACTAGAGAGGTGGGTCTCGCTGTAAAACTAGAGAAGATTCTTTTATCTAGGCGTTATTATGGACAATATACTGACTTGGAGGTTGAATGTGGAAGAGAGAGTTAAGGCCTGTATGCAGCTCTCAAGAAAAACAAAAACTCCATATAAAATGACGTACAAGAAATGGCTAAGAAATTTTCTTGAGTCAAATTTCCTTAAGGCAGTGCGCAGTTCTTAAGAAATTTACTACGCTTTCTACTACGGTTTTATAAAGTTTTTTGTGAAAAAAGAGCACAAGGCAACCCAGGTTTGCAACAGAAATATGAGCCCGTTCCATTATTTCTTGAGGAAAGAGTGAGGCAACAGGCTGTGAAGTATCAAAAATGTCAAAATTCCTTGGACACACACACGAAATAATGGCAATTTTTTCTTGACCGTTTTCTTGAGAGCTGCATACAGGGCTTTAAGGAGGCCTCTAATGCTTTACACTGAAAATAAAATTTCTTGGTTTTTGTACAATGTATGAAACTTTCGTTCATAATACGAACATTTTTTTCACAACGCAACCAAATTTTACGAATCATACGTAAATATAACGAAAGGACTTTCGTAAGGCATTTTTTCAGTACAATTTACGAAATCTTACGTACATTTTACGAAACACATTCGTTAAGCACTGAACAAATCTCTGTACGAATAATTTTGTATATTGTAGGAAGGCATTCGTAATATTTACGTATGGTTTTAACATTTACGAAATCTATCAATTTAGTTAATACTTTCGTATAAAGTACTAATGCAGAAACATGTTTTTTAAATTCGTACAACATACGAATATTATCGTATAATATACTAAATTAACGGCAATTTAATATTTCATCATATTTTTATGTATCGCGTGTCATTGCGGAATTACTTGTTGACTGCTGTGAGACGTATAATAAAATTTTAAACGTTTTAAAAAGGGATTTGCTGGATAAAAATACAATACAAAATTAAATATTAAAGCTGTGGATATACTATGCTTTTAAGCATACAATGTTTTGAATGAAGCCTAAGCAATAAAAAAATATGTAGTATAGAACCTATTCGTATGCTTATAACTAAAAGACTTAAGCTTTATTACAGGTTAAATAACCTTTTTTATCAATTTTAAACTACATACAGTTTAGTCAGAAAATTTCGGTAAAGCTTATTATTTACGACAGTTATACTTGTAATATCTGAACTTCTTTCTTAGAATGTATGATTGCTTTTATTCTTAACACTATAAAAAACATGGCTCAAATTATAACAAAACACTTTCATTCTATATTTATTTATTAATGTTAAGCATTTTTGCAAAACATTTTATTAAACAAAAACGTTTAAGATTAACGATAAAAACAAAATAAAAGTGTTGTGTTATAATTCGTAATATGTTTTTTACAGTGTGGAAAATGAAAGCAATCGCACATTCTACGATACAAGAGCAGATTTTACGAAAATAATTTCGTTAAATATACGAATTATTTCCGTGAATTTTACAAAAATTTCGTAAAAAACAAAGAAATAACACAAAATTCTTTAGTAAATAGCACAAAATTCGTTAGTAAATAGGATGAATACATTCGTAAAATATACTAAAGATCTGATGTCTCATATTTTCGTAATATGTACGAAAACGGTTTCGTACAATCAACTAAATAACTAAACTTCACCAAAAAGTCAGCACGGGTTATCGTTATCCTATGGCCATACACCTTCATATATATTCTATTTAGGCTAAAAAGCACAAATATAGAGGGTTTGCAAACAAATTTTTTTCCATATATTCTTGGGACAATCTAATATTTATACATAAATATGTAGGCCTCAGTGTGCTGTTACAATAAAAGCAGCTCCTTATTAAAATGCTAAATATGCCGTTACGAACTAAGCATTCCTATTTTGAAATGGTATTTGCAATCAAAAACACAAAAATTCGTAAAAAATGTTTAACATTTTTTTCTCTTTCGTTCGTGTCGTAAGTTTTTAGTGGCAAATATATCACAGAAATCCTTTGTCTTTAAGATTCACGCAAATTGTTTATTGACCAAAGCAGAAAAATATAAAAAAACGGTGCCGTTCATCAAATGAATGGGTTTTCTAGGAGAAAAAGTGCTGCGTAGAAAACACCAAAAATTCTTTTCTTTTGTTAGGATTAAAGACAGTTTTTTAGACAAATATTGCGTGCATTAAAATACTTATATGTATGTATATGTATCTCTGTATATAAATATGTATACATTAGGGTGGCTTTAGTTAAATACACGCAGCCTTACTTTGTTGAAAATTACAAGACTTAGTTCACGTCCAAGATTACGATTACGAATGATGTTTGTGATTAGCATCTAGAAAATTCCCCAAGGAGGTATATGCAGGGTCTTGCTGTCAACTCCAGCGGTCTTGTTTAGGCGGGAAAGAAAATCGGAAGGAGTTAACCACACTAGCTATAAACGAGGGGCTCCTATGCTTTTTTGAATTTACTATCCGTGTACTAAGCAATTCAAGAGAAAGTAAGTAATAAAAACGATGTATCGACTACGTTCTTTTAAATTGTGACATGACGATTGGAGTATCGAGCCTACACAGTTGTTTACAAAATTTTCAGAGCACTAAATTTGTTTTTGACCCCTAACAAAAAACTGATGTATGTAGTCTTTGTTGGAAGGAAACACTTCGTAAGCTTTCCTACAAGGGAGCAATGAAGAGGTCCGAACAATCGCTTAGGGAATTCGGTAGAAACTTTCTGTGCCGACCGCTGAGCTATGGTCCTTTGGAGCGTCCACTTGAGCCGGAGCCAATTATAGTGGCAATTGTAGCGGGAACTATGACAAATATATCAGGAATATAACGAATAAGACTTATGAGAACCGATGCTGAACAACTGACATTTAGAAAACAAAAAAGTGTTTTCTGAAAAGGTCGGTGGACAAGGTCCTTCACAGGCAGAGAACGAGTGAGCAATAAGTTGTGGTATGCTCAGCAGAGGTATCATGGAAGACCCACTGGTTATATCTTGGATATAGACTTTTGGGGCGGATTGATTGAGAATGGATGAGCCTTATGCTATATCCCTCGACAAACTACTGAAGTTCATAAAATAGTTTGATAAGTTTTGCAGAATAGTAATACGTGCCGTGTCCAACTGTTTATATCAATCCTCTAATGCTTTCTATATGCCTTCAGAACTGTGGACAAATGAGCGCTTGAAAAATCATTTTAAGTTTTCCAGCCAATCGAGAAGAATAAGTGCTTAGCCGCATGGCATAGAAATAGCCAAACGAAGATTTGAACTTGGTTGCGCTTGGCTTTTCTATGAAAAAATTCTTGTATGTCCTCCGCAAATCAACGAACAAATTGTACCGCCCTAACATAAGGCGCCTAAATAGATTTATATAAATGATTTGCTAAAAATCTAAAAAAATATTTTTGCGTAAGAGCGTATCCGTAATCCCACAACAAAAAGTTTAGGGTGGGTGAGTTTAATCTTCAAGATAAGCAAGAAAAAAATGATTTTTTTCAGCGTTCCAATGTAGAGACAGAAGTAAAACTTATTTTTAGATTCTAAAATTGAAAAGACGTGGCGAAAACTGTCAGACGGTTTTTTCGAAAATACTATTAGAATCCCGTCAATTTGCAGAATATAATTTTTCATGACATGAGAAAAAAGAGCTCAATATGCGCACTTCAATGGTAGGTCGGTCGAAACAATGACTTTTGATTGCAATCATCTGATACATATGTACATAGTTGAGCTTCGATTTCGATGGTCCTCCGCAATAACGGCACAACTGAGAACTCAAAAAATTCCTTACTACATGTCTCCAATCCTTACAAAATCTTTATGACTCTTCTCTTGCCTTTCCTTTGAATTGTGGTCGTAAATGACCTGCTTGAGGAACTGGAGAAAAGAGGCTGCCGAGGGATTGGCCAAGCGGCCTCTTCTTATGGCGACTTGAACTTGGTGATTACTTCGTGCGCGAACAGTGGATTCGCTGTAAAGAACACATCTTGTTCACTAGGAAGCATAAAATAGCACATATTACTTTTCCCTGAATTGGAATCGCTCCGGCGCTTTTCGAGTCAAGTGCTAACGTGGGCTTTAAACAGAAAATTGTCGTGGACGCCCAAAATGTAGGAAAGAATGAAGGAGGAAAAGGTGGCTTTCTGCTGCTGCAGGGGGCAATTGGTGAAATATGTAACTTCTATGATAATGTATTTTTTTCTTTGAAGTCATAAACCCTTGAGCGAATACAACAAGCCGACTTCATCGGAATCAGTGTATCAGGCACTCAAGACCACTTCCACTCTTACCGCCATGATTAAAATAACACCTTTGTTATGGCAGGTAAAACTGTTGCAGATAGGGCTGTAGTTAGACGTATGGGTATCGGGTGTTCAACTGACCCAGAAGAATTAACATTGATTTTTAATAATTTTTGTTTTATTGATTGGTTTATTACTCTTTGGTCAACAAAAGTATTGAGAGAAGTTTAAGCGGGAGCAAAATGAGAGCAAAAGGTTCGGGAACGTTTCCGTAAAGAACAAAATGGGAACAAAACTCTCAGGAGCATTACCAAGATGAACAGAATGAGAATGAATCTTTAGGGAACGTTTCCAATGAGAACAAAATAAGAACGAAAGTATCGATAACGTTTTCAAGGAATGAAGAACAAAAGTTTGGGAAACGTTTTGCTAGAGGACAAAACGAGACCAAAAGGTTTGAGAACTTAAAAGTTGAGAGTGAGAGGGGCGTCTGCGTGTTGGCAAGAAAAATCGTTTCAGTGAGAACCACCATTGTTAATTATAAGCCAGAGAAAAGCTGTATTATTTCAACTTCCAGATCGTTTCTAACGAACTTTCTATTTATGGAAAATTACTCATTTTCTGTGCATTAAAAGTTCGTGTCTTAAGTCTTTCGTTAACTTTATTTGAACAATTATCTTTCAATATTTTTCATTAATTTTAATATTCAAACCGTCAGAAAGTTCCCGAGACTTTAGTTCTCAAATCCTTCGTCGAAAGAAAGTTCCTCAGCCTTTTTTCCCGTTTTTTTCTTTGCCAAACGTTTGCGGAGACTTTTTTTCCATTTTGTTCTCTTATAAATGTTCCCAAAAGTACTGTTCGCATTATGTTCTTTTTGGGAACGTTCCACAGGTATTTGTTCTTACATAAATCCCAATTGAGAACGTTATCGGCAGTTTTGCTTTCATTTCGGTTTTGGTTTCGAAGTGTTTTTGAGCAGAAAACTACGAGAACAACATTTAGTTTCGATAATACCTTTTGTTCCCGGTCTCTGAATATAACAAACGTAAAATACACTGCCGCGCGTCTGAAAATTTAAACTTAAAATAAAAAAAAAAACATACAAGCAAAAAATTCGTTACAGAATTACACTTCAACAAGCCTACTACCGTATTGGCCAAACTTCCACAACACAGACTTTTGTATATACACTGAGGGAAGTAATGCATAGTAAAAATGAATACTTTATATTTGATTATCGTTTAAAAATGTTCGTATTTAAAAATAATATTTTCATACAAAATTTATTACGCACGTATTTGACTGTTCATATCTGAGTATGTATATGTAAGTGTACATACGCACCCCAAGCATCCAGAGAGCCGCTCTGAGAGCGTTGATAACAAACACATACATACATAGTACATACATGTTTATCCGTACAAATCGCGTGCTGTGGTGTTGATGGATATTCAACATTTGAAAGCAAATTTATATGCCTGGGTGTAGCTGAATGCGCAGAGATGCTTGCCACAAGTTGTTCATATTCGCAGATGGTCGGGTTCGAATTCAACTGCAGGCAATATGCAAATTAAATTTTTTTTTTAAGTTTTTGTCTTGATTATTCACTTCACGGATGCTTTTTCAGTAAGAACGCGGCCATTTTAATATGCGCGTAATTGAATTGAATATTTACCAATATACAGTACTTTCGTTGACGTTTATAGTAAGATCAATTACGTTTCTATTTGATTTTAATATTTTTTTCCCTCAGTGTAACTAGCCCTTTTTAGTCTACCTATATTATGTCCAGATTATTTAGGAAACAAAATAAGTTAGACTATACTTCACGAAATATTTCGACCTTCCCTAATGATTTTTTTTTTTATAGAAAAGATGAGTTGATTTGTGAAAGCAAGTGTTTTTATTCTTTCACGTTTATGTGAATATCAATGTATATATTTATTTATACCTCAATGGCCAACATTATTACATACATAGATATGTGTATATTAGTAATTTTTATGCGACATACTTAACCCAGTAAGTTATGTACGTATATACTATACCTGTGCACCATACACACACACACATATATGTACATACATACATATAATAAGAAACTATAAATTAAGATTAGTTTGTTATATTTTCATTCTAATTCAGCCAATTAAATAAATTTTTTCTAAGCATTGACGACAACACTTTTGTATTTTCAGGATAAAAATATACATAAAAAATTGTACTTAATATTTTTTTAGAGAGAATGTCCAGCTTCGCCAATGTAAGAAACAAAATTTAAATAGTGAAAAGTTGTATATTGTGTGTATGTAGGCAAATATCGCTCATTTACTTCAATGTATATATGGAAATAAAAATTTCCCTCTCCACTTTCCCATTTAAAACTCACAATAGAGCATTTTTTTCAATTAAGAACACTACACTTCAGGTCGCGTATTTTTTAACCGACCTCGCTGAACTCGGATAAATAGCCGAGTTTGTGTTGTTGATTTGCATGTACTTCGGCATTTAAGTGAGTGTTGCAAAAGAATGCACCTAATGATAATTTCTGCATGCCCAGCTCAATATTTGTATTTTTTGGATTATATAACGCTACTGAAGAAAATGAGCGATATGTATGTATTTATGCACATGCCGGAAATTTTAAAGATTCTAAATTCATAAGTACTTATGTATCTAAAAGCATAAACAGACGGCAGCGTTGCTCCGGATCTACTCGGGAATTAACTGCAGTTGATCCGGATTAAATCCAAGTTAATCCGGATCAACGCTGCCGTCTGTTTAAGCTTTAAGGCTGCGTTAAATTATTTTCAGTTTCAATAAGCGCTTTTTTTAAGTGAGTAAAAATACGGCAGCACCGTGCTAAAAGTGGTTGTAGAAGCAGGGCTGATAAATGAGTTTTTTAATTTTGTACCAAATGGCCAAAAAAAGTGTACTAAATAAGCCGAGAAAGTACCAACATTTAAAAGACCATACATGGGTCGTTCTTAAAAAGCATGACCAATTGGTGTCCCCAGACTTTACTATTTTATATTTTGTTTCTTCAAAAAGAAAATAGAAAAATATCTGCATTTTTATAAATTATTATCGATTCTACGTAACTAACGGGTGATTTTTTAAGAGCTTGATACCTTTTTTTTAAAAAAAAACGCATAAAATTTGCAAAATCTCATCGGTTCTTTATTTGAAACGTTAGATTGGTCCATGACATTTACTTTTTGAAGATAATTTCATTTAAATGTTGACCGCGGCTGCGTCTTAGGTGGTCCATTCGGAAAGTCCAATTTTGGGCAACTTTTTCGAGCATTTCGGCCGGAATAGCCCGAATTTCTTCGGAAATGTTGTCTTCCAAAGCTGGAATAGTTGCTGGCTTATTTCTGTAGACTTTAGACTTGACGTAGCCCCACAAAAAATAGTCTAAAGGCGTCAAATCGCATGATCTTGGTGGCCAACTTACCGGTCCATTTCTTGAGATGAATTGTTCTCCGAAGTTTTCCCTCAAAATGGCCATAGAATCGCGAGCTGTGTGGCATGTAGCGCCATCTTGTTGAAACCACATGTCAACCAAGTTCAGTTCTTCCATTTTTGGCAACAAAAAGTTTGTTAGCATCGAACGATAGCGATCGCCATTCACCGTAACGTTGCGTCCAACAGCATCTTTGAAAAAATACGGTCCAATGATTCCACCAGCGTACAAACCACACCAAACAGTGCATTTTTCGGGATGCATGGGCAGTTCTTGAACGGCTTCTGGTTGCTCTTCACTCCAAATGCGGTAATTTTGCTTATTTACGAAGCCATTCAACCAGAAATGAGCCTCATCGCTGAACAAAATTTGTCGATAAAAAAGCGGATTTTCTGCCAACTTTTCACACATTCAACACATTTCGAACCGAACACTGATTTTGGTAATAAAATTCAATGATTTGCAAGCGTTGCTCGTTAGTAAGTCTATTCATGATGAAATGTCAAAGCATACTGAGCATCTTTCTCTTTGACACCATGTCTGAAATCCCACGTGATCTGTCAAATACTAATGCATGAAAATCCTAACCTCAAAAAAATCACCCGTTATATTATAAAAAAAAAATAATTAATTATCTGAAAATAACTTAAAAAATATTTTCAATGTCAAAGGTTTAGCAAAAACCTGTGTCCCGAGCCAATTTATAAAAATTTAATAGTTATTTTCAGTTGAAATAAAATTGAAAAAAAATAATATTTACAATTTTTGTTATTCAGTTTGTGTATATTAATACCATATATAGAAAAGAATGATGAAAAATAATTTTTTTGTATAATTTTTATGAAGAAAATTTGTGTCCCCAGGTTTTGGTCCCCTCTGTTACGTCCACTCATTTTATTGAAAAATTTTTATTAAACGTTATGACGCGTATATTTCTCTTATGCTTCTCCATCATAACTTAGCTAAAATCAACAAAATGTGTTTTGAACTGTTCAGTCTTGTTTAGTGCGTTGTTGAGTAAGGAACCCAATTGTATGCCGGGTACGTACCCTTATTCAGTGTCAACTCTGTTACTGTTGAAAAACGGTGAGTAAAGTGATTTTTTATTTATTTTATAATTTTTTTATAAATATTTTATGTACATTAATTAAGTGTACAAATAAATTCTCCAAAATTCGAATAAAAAGCTAAAATATGGTATTTTTGAGTTAATTTGTCCCCTCTGTTACCGGTCCACTCTGTGACTTATTAACTCCAAAAACTCCAAAAATTAAAAAAAATACTGCTGGTTATGGATTCCTATTGTTGATACCATCCGTAACCACATGAGGCCAATTATAAACATATTTGGCCAACTTAATTTTTAAAAATTACAAAATTCAGAATGGTCATGTTTTTTAAGAACGACCCACATACATAGTTACATATACATATGTTTTTAGATTTTCTGTATAAAATTCATGATATAAAACATGGCGTGTCGAAGGTTGAAAACATAAGTCCAAATCAATTGTTTGAAAAGGCCACCAAAATGGCAAGGTAATCAACAAAAGCGTAAAAGTTATATTATTATCTAAGTGCTAGTAATACAAAAATTAAAAAAAAAAAAATCTTTGCATTTAACGGAATGGAAGTTTTACAAAGATATTTCCTTTTATAGAAATAAAAAAGTTAATAGCAGTGCCCTCGTACCTAAAATCTTGCAAAGTGGGGGAAGTCGAGAGCGCAAAATGACACTGAAATCTGCCACTTTCTGCTGGGAAAAATTTTACCTGTGAAAACTTACAAATAAAAAACTCTGCTGACCACAAACATGTGTTCGTGAATAAACAAAAGAAAGGAAGAAAAGTTCAGTTTAGTTAATTTACTATTAATCTCTAATTTTCTAATTTCCGTGCGTCAACTATGGCTGCTGTATAAAATTTTTAAATTGTACCATATTTTTCCCAGAAATGTACCAAAATAGATAAAAATGCTGAAAGGTTCTGGCCGAATTTGTCAGTTGATCATTAAAACGAAAATGGGATAATTTTAAAGGCACATTTGCAGCTATATCTACTTAATTTTTGTGAAACAAGGAAGGGTGCTTGGAGGAGATTCTTTTATTTTTGAACGCGTCATAATGTGGTATCAAAAAAACTTATTCATACCGAGATAATTCATTTATATGTTAAAAACATCTTTCCTATACAAAAGTATTCAATAGTAAAAAAAATTTCAAATTGGGCACAATGCACCAAGCGGATAATAATTTACCAAATGAACCACCTATTGCAACTGTAAAAGTTATCAGCTGTTTCGAAGATTGCAAGTTTTTGCAAATTTTGCAAACTGCTGAGAATTTTTGCTGCTGGATGATTTTGTGTGGAGAATACAAAAATACTCCTACCAAATTCACCTATCAAAAAGTCAGAATTTTTTTTTACTGTTTTTGCGTTCAATAACTTTTTCCCATATTTTAGTCTTCCCTTCAATTTTACTCGCTATGATTATTTTATTTTCTGGCTGCTAGTACTTACTGGAAAATTTTATGAATAGACCCATTATGACAGCAACTTTTTTTTGATTTAAGTAAGAGTTTCGTTTTTAATAAACACCACGTATTTACTTAAATATGGTAGGAAAATATGACTATATTTTTATGCACAAAAATTTAAAACTCCAAGTAAATAGAGTGTGGTATTTCGTCATAATTGTGCTGCAGTACCGTATCTTGACAAAAATGTATCAAAAATTGTCAATGTAATACCAATATACTTTTGGCTTCCAAAATGTACCAAAAAAGTACAATTGTACCATCAATTGCATCACTGGCTGGTATACAAGTAAACAGGTGTTACACACAATTATGGTGTGTGTAAACACACTGTGTATATTGATCAGCTGACTAAGCGCGTAATATCTCTGAGTGTGGTTGTTCTGAATTCATTTTTATTTAAGTGAAGAGCATAGGCCGATTAAATCAAAATTAAAAACAAATTAACATTGCGGGATGAAACCGAAAATTCGGAAATTAAAGTAATTTTCATTCAAATGAATCTGGTGAAACGCAGCCTAAAAATGTTAAATACATATCGCTACCTAAACATGAAAAGGTGCCAAATCCATTTTTTTTTTTTAAATTTAGTTCTGATGCAGAATGGCAGAACAATTTAAAAAAATGGACTTGGCCCCTTTCCACCCTTAGGTGACGATATGTTTGTTTTATAAAGGTCAAAACTTAGTTTTTGCTCATTTCTTTTTATCCATATAAAACGCGTGCGACATTAAAACCACTGTTTAAGATCGTTTTATTAGATACATAAGTATGTTAAAAGTGAAACTCGGTAATTTACATATCAAAGTTATACTAATTATAATAAATTAATATTAATAAGTAAACATCGAACCTGTTGCCACATCTTATAAATATATGTATGAACGCCTATGTATGTACATTAGGGTGCCCATCGAAATTGCTTTTTTTTGAAATTTCAAGACCCTACCCCCTAATTTTATTCATTTTTATTATGAGAAATAATATCGCCTATTTTTATAGATTTTTTAAAGGTCATTTAGAGGTCGCACCCTGTCGATTTAGGCCAGAAAATACGATTTTGTAGATTTATGTTTGAGTTTTTTTTTTGTCGAGTCGTCGAAACAGTACTATCCAAAACTATTCAGCTAACGAATCAAATTCACCATGACTGATTGGATGTGCTAAAGATATTATTTCAGTTATTGAGAGAGGAAATTATAGTTTTAACTTCATTAAAAAGACCGCAACAACTATAATTAAATTTAAAAACATATAAAAGTGGGTAATAGTTGATATATTTTTTTTAAATATTTATTGCTGGCAGTGCACTGCAGTGGGATTCCAACCACGACCTCGCGGCTTGCTTAATCTGCGCTGCGCTCTGGATTAATGTTGGCGGTAGAAAAAGCTCTTCTAGGTTCTTCGAAATATTCACAAATCCTTATCGAATAATTTAGCTACCGTTCATTCTGATATACTCGGTAATATCCGAACTCCATCGTAGAACTTTGGCGGGAAAGCGACAGTTGAAAAAACTGGAACTTTGCTATTAAATATCCGCACTGAAAAAATTCTGGAGCCATTGCCCAAACGAGTACGATCTGTAATATGAATGTTTTTAATGGAGGTCGCAGTCTCAGCCATAGTAATAATATTAGTTTCGTACCCTTGGGTATTCTCTCGTAAGTCTCGAAAAACTGAAGTGTCACAATTCGAATGAAAAATGTTTTCGAGTTTTCTAACTTTTATGTGCAGAAATAACTCAATTACTTTTAAATTTTATTCTCTAAATTTGTTCCACAAATCGTGTGAAATCTCCTAAAATTTTTGCAAAATGCACAAATATGGTGTTATTATTGTTGACTAACTCATTAGTTTATTAATAAATATTGGAAATGAATCTGTTCTCGTATCAACAGATGCTACTAATTGATAGATATCTACGACTATATACAGTAGTACCAGTGCAGCAGCAAATGTGCTAATTTTACACATTTAAAAGCACGAATTTTTTCTACTACTTAACTTTTTTGTTGTCCTATACAGTGTGACCGCGGGCTTGTGAAAAATTGTAGCAGACAAAAGACTTAAAATGTATCAATATGTGTCACTTTTTTCATTTAACTATCAAAGTATCAATATGGATTAACCAATAATTTTTATGAAAAACCATTTTCCAAAACAATTTAACATTTATTGCGCGAGCAAGTTGAAATTATTTCCCGAAAGCGATTTGCGTAATTTCAGTTGCAGTTACACCTTGCAGTTGCAAATCTGCAAAAAGGACTTTCTGGCGGGGAAGTAGACTTTCGATTTCGCATTTTGACACATCTTAAGTCTGGGGAAATTTACCGCAAAACTCCACAGGCAAACACCGATGGCCTACCAACTGTCATTTTGACGAGCAGTATGATTGTAAGTTTTAGTGTGTGGGCACTTTGATGTCTTGATATGTATAAGCATTTGCCGCATGACGCCGCTAGACAAAATATTCTCTCAATTACGGTGTTTAAAAAAATTTAAATCTTAAAAAAAAAAACGTGCTGAATAAATTCCTAAAACGTTATCATAAATAATCCAATAAGGAACAGATTCTTATTTTGATTTAATATTAATATTTCATCGATGTTACCACCAGCACGCTTTCTTTAAAGTGAAAATATGGCTGTCAGACTATCAAATTGCCTGCAATAGATGCCAAGGTTATCACGACAATGGTTTTTTCCTGTGGAAACAGGGCCTTACCGAGCACCGAATTACCGAGTACCAAGCCCTAATTTTTGTTATTGAACATAGCGAAAATAAAAAAAATGCAACGCTATGATATTGTTCGTTTATTCACATTTTGACGTTTTTCGTCATGGACCATGAATCACAATGCATGAAAGGTTCATTCAGTGAACTACAATGCACTTTTGGATGTACGTTGACACAGGTGCGCGACATGTTTTGTAATGCATACAAATATAAAATTTTTTTTCCATTTGTATTTGGAAAAGTATCAACCCTATAAACATTTTGGCGAACGTTCGAAAATTACCTTCGATATCCAATATGAATATCGAACTGAGAACGAACTCATACCCAACCTTAGTTTTCCAACGTTCATAGTGTATTGGAAATACATTCGAGATGGGTTCGAAAAAAAATTAAAACCATAGTAACAAGAGAGGAAGTGAAATCCAGCTCATTTTCGAATAGAAATATAATACAATCACACTCTCTCATCAAAATTTCAATTCGAGAATGGGCTGGATTTCGAATTCATAACGAAAAAAATTCATTAGATAACGAAGGTTCCGTTTTGCTGGAGAATGGCCTAGTTCTCGAATCGAATACTAACCTATTCCAGATTCGTTATCGAAGGAGAGACTTGAAAAAAATGTTAGTTTTCCAATCATTTTCGAATTGTTAACCAAGCCCAATGTTTATTGGGAAACTTGAAAAAATGTATCTCCAAAATTCATCGAATAATGTATCACTTTTGATCCACTTGGATCAAAATGGTCACACTAGTCCTATACACAACCAAATAATATTTGTTTTTTTTTCTTGATTTTTGTTGAGAAAAAGCGCCTACTATAATTTTAAGACTATGATCAATTATACTTGTTTACATTCATTATGGTACGAATAACCATTAGTATTAGATTGGAGCAAAAATTTCAAAATATGCTGCTTTATTGTTTATGTGTATGTATGGAATTATGTGTGAAATAATGCCAATTAATTTATTCGTATGCCTACTAACTTTTTGCACAACTCTAATTATACCCGAGCACATCTGTGTACAGGGGTATTATAACTTTGTTCAAATAATGAAAAGGAAGGTCGATTACGCCGTGATTGTCAGTCTGTCCGTCCGTCTGTGCGCACGATAACTCGAGTAAAAATTGAGGTATTTTAACGAAACTTGGTAGGTACGTATATTACTTTAGTGCTCAGGACGGAGGGTTTTAAAATGGAAAAATCTCACAACAACCACGCCTTCATCCCTTATAAATAACGGTAGTTTGGAGAAATACTTATACTGCGATATTTTAGTAGCTACTGGAACTTTTTCACTCGAAATTGATGTTTACAATCATCTCTTGGAGGGAAATTAGAATATTATAATTTTTTGGAAAATGGGCGTATGATTACATTTGTATATCTCGGTAACCGTTCGACCAATTTCTACCATGCTCGGTACAATTATTGTGCTTGGCACATTGAAGCGGACTAAAATTACGTCCATTTTTCATATAACGGTAAATTAAGGGATTCTAATTTACTCAAAGTTGATACTCACAACAACTCTTCAAAACAAGTAAGAATAAGAATTTTGAAAAAATGGGCGTGGTACCGCCCACTTATGCCTAGATATATGTACAAGTTTATATCATTAAGTCTAACTGAATATATTGCCGCAAGTGTTGAAATCCCTGCTTACCATTTAACGGTAATTTTCAGATAGGTGAAAAAACTATATTAAATACGTGCACCGGGTATTTCATGCACGGCTTCGCCCGAACTTAGAATTCTTTACTTGTTTTCATATTTAAATAGTCCTGTGGATATTTAAACAGGTTCAACAAATAGTCTGGCGAAATATTTATAATAATGAAGTTTAAATAAATGTATGACTTATGTATATACGAATACAGAAACCAAATATGTACAGATATGCTTGGAAAATAGAAAAATATCGACATAAAATTTTTTGCACTAAATATTTGCACAGATCAAATAAATCATGAATTAACAATTGGAAATTTGTGGTGTCTCAAAGAGAATGCATAAAAAAATTCAAGTCGGATTTAAGGCGCCACACAGTGGGATTTCGGCGGAAGAAATTATATTGGTGAAAGTTACATTTTGTCGTTTTTTATACTTATTACTAATACTACACCCCTTGGGTGATTCGGTTTTGAAAGATGTGGCAGTAAATATAATTTCAACTAAGCCAGTAAAGTCATGGGACTGAATACATACATACAAAATTTAAAAAATACATACTTTTTCAAGTGACAAATCTCTGAAACGAACATCACCTTAAAAGAATATTTAGTGTTTATCATAAGAGGCATATGTCTAATTATTGAAAATGTCATTACATTACTTGATTTTCTGTTCTAAATACATAATTCAAATTTCTACATTCTTAATTCAGAATTAGCTGAAATTGCAATTGCAAGTAATCCTGAAGTGCATAAGTGTATCGAAAACCTTAAAAATAAATATCCAAACCTTACAGAAATAGTTCTTGAGAAAATGTATACTGAACTAAGTAAATTTTTTTTGCCTTCTTTTACCAAAACGTGGCATGCCGAATCGAAAGTAAACAAAATTCTGTTTTTTTAACCTTGAAGACTAAATAACTGTACCAAATAAGAGACACCATTTTGTATAACTTAGTGTGCACAAGTATGCAGTTTATATAATACGTGGTCTTTTCTTTACCACTTAGCTTTTTGAAGCTTTTGAGGTTAGGCTTGTATGGGAGGTGTGCGTAAAAAAAAGCGATTACAACCATTTTATGGGTGTTTGATTATATTTTAATTATACTTATATGACCAAAATTTTGGAGTCGTGCATTCATCGTTGCGGTTTTAATTAGATTTTTAAGCGGGTTTGAGGTCAGGTTTTATATGGGAGGTATGCGTTGAAGTAAATCGATTTTGCAAATTTTTTGTACGTTGACTAACTGTATTATTGTGAATATATAGACGAAATTTCGGAGTCCTTCATTCATCGGCGCCTTTAGAATGACATTTTTAAGGCGTTTTTGAGGTTAGGTTTGTATGGGAGGTATGCTTTAAAATAAACCGATCACACCAATTTCTCTCTTTTTTCTTAACTTTTGTCCTTACATACGAAAAATTAAAGCCCTCCGCCTACTCGTTCTAATTTTCTCCAAACAATGTATGGGGCTAAACCGCTGTGCACCAGTTTAAAATTTTGTGTTTTAGTTTCCATTTTTTAAAGCCGTATAGAATGCAAGTATTTCCACTTTACGAAATTAGATATTGAGTTAGGTTAGGTTGAGTTAGACTGGCTACTTCCGAAAGAGCATGGAGGTACGCATAAGCTGAAAACTCGCGTCGTTATACCTACGACCGAAGCTATTTATTGCCAACCTTCCCTTAAAAATTTAACCACCAAGCGCGCTTTATATAGCACAAAAAAATTAGAATATTCGCTGAGATTCGTCATTAGTGATTGAAAAATAATTCCGTGGTTAAGCAGACGCCTCGACAACGACCTCTCCGCCAGATGGCGAAATAATCTATCCACGCCAATTGATAAACCCTAAGCATGTTTACGCATGAGGAGCCGTATGTTGCTTGCGCTTTTTCTAATTCGATTTTTGACGCCTTAACTCACCGAGATAACGCTGGCCAGAAATATAACCATAACCATTATCAATACCACGATGTGGAGAATAAAGGTGGCGCCCATCTCGGTACCGCTATTCCGCTCTCATGGAATTTAATAGAATCTTGTATTCTATCATTCTTGTATCAATACCATAAATATTTTCACCAGCCGTTTTTCATTCGACAAAACTTATGTTTATTTTTTCTTACGAAATTTCGTTTTAAATTGGATAGTATTGGCATACACTAAAGTTTACTTTGTAGTGCAACTAAGTTAGTTAGTTCTATGACGCCAATCTGTATCCAGACCAGGGATGCCAATTCATTTTATCTCTCACCCCGTTGGCCACCGCGAAATTCCCCGATTTTCGGTGAAATATTCCGCACTGGCATGATTCCATTAGAAAAACTATAATTTTTTAATTTAATTGCTGCAATTTATTTACGTATGTACATACAGTACTTATATTATAAAATTTTCACAAAGTTTTTATAAAATTATATCTTATTGTATTACATTCGCCATATCAGTCAAAGTAAAAAACTTTGGGCAAAACCAAGGCGAATTTATATAAGGTGGTGTTACTAGCTCAGCTGATTTTGTGTCTGTGTTTCGCCGCACGGCTTCTGATATCAAATTGAAAAATTTTGTTTGAATTTCTACACACACTCTTACAGATTTTGACAGTTAATGCCGCCAAAGCAAAAACAAAATACATGTAAATTTTTGTTTTTGTACTCCTGCTATCACCTTATATTAATTCGCCTTGGGCAAAACTGACAAAAACTCAAAAAATTAAAAAAAAAGTTCATCAAAATTTTTAACTTTTTACTCGTAATTTTTAGAAGTCAATTTAACTTTTGTTATTATTTAATTTATTTTTTTATTTATAGCTTTAATTTAAGGTTAAGTGGAAGGTTCTATCACCTTTTGTTTTTTGCTGTACCTTTTAAGATATTGCAAAAAGCGCGAATTTTTCACACTTTTACCTAGTTTTTCTCAAAATCTGGAGCTGATGGAAACTTTATACTTACGGATTCGTAAACTGCCGCAAAAATTGCATTATTTAATATGTCTTCTTCTTTATTGGCGCTGTAACCGCCTAAGCGATTTTGGCCGAGTCCAAACCAGCACGCCAGTCATTTCTTATTTAATATGTATGTATATATAAATGACATCAAAGTTTATATAGTGTTTCTACTGAGAAATTGGCAGAGTTGGAATTTTGTGACTAAAAATAAAGTTTTACAAAAAGTATTATGCACTCTAGGTAAGTTATTTAATGATTAAAAATTAAATAGTCTAAATTCCCCGCAAAAAGCAGCCATTCCCCGATTCCCCGCAACGAGAAAAATTCCCCGCAAATCAGGGAATTCCTCGCAAGTTGGCATCGCTGATGCAGTCAGTTTTAGATGCACATATCTATGTATGTATGTATGCATTTATAAAATGAATTTTGAAACCCACAACATTTTGATATCGTGCTGTCTGAAAGGAAATATTTACAGCTTTATTGGGAATGTGCTTATGAATTGCGAATATTATTTTTAAATAAACAGAAACCCAATGTTAAATATATGTACGCATTCATGCCATGGTAAATAGTTGAGGTTAGATATCTAACTTTTCCAGCATTTCGAGTCCTAACCGCCAAAAAGATGTAAGCGAAATTTTTTTCAAAATATATTTTTGATGCAGAAATGCATCTAGCTGCTCCAGGAACATTTCTGCATCAAACAGAAAATTAGAAAAAAAAATGGTGCTTACATCTTTTTGGCGGCGAGGAAGTATAGAGTGAAGTCTAATAGCCCATTTCCACCAAAAGCTTAACTGAAGTTAAGAGCTCACATAAGTTCCAAGAATTAACATGGGGTTATCGGAAAAGTTTATTTCATACTTTTTGGAGTACCACTTTTTGGCGCGAATTTATTTGAAAAATAAAGATTTGACATTAATATTTAAGAAGTGTTGGAGTGCTATTAAATGTATATTTTCAAATACATTTCGGTCACCAAAAAACTATACAAATGTACTATCTCTTGATTGGTGAAGCAATACCAAAATTGTGTTAGTGACAATAAGATGACTGCCAAACTTAAACTTTTTTAACAAAAACCTTTTCAATTTTCCCCCTGGGAATGCAAGGCGTCTAGCCACGTTCATATCGTAAATGTATGTATGTACATATATGAAAAAACTGCGCAATGACCATCGATAAGATCACTGCCAAGAGCATTCATTGACTTGCATGCAAGCAAAAATTGCGGGCAGTAGGGCATGTAAATATGTGTATATATGCGAGCGCACAGTCTACACATTGTTGTTTGAGTTGCGTGAGTATACCCACATGCTTAATATTTTTAGTAAATTCACAAAATGAACTGAAAACGTAAATGTTTGCATCGGCATATGTACAAACAATACACATATGGAACTGTTTGCGCAAAATTATCGTAAGTTACATTTTTTACGAAATTAAATTTGTGATGCAACTTTGTTTTACAATCCATAACGCATCACCTGTTCAAATATTACGGCCTGTATCCCAATATCTACCCCAAAAAAAATTTAGAATGTAGAATAAGTTTATGTAGAATAATAACAGTTAATAAAAAGGTAGATTACACTATGGAAAAATTTAGAGTTTTTTTCTTAGGGACTCAGACAAATTATATCCAAATGGTAATAGTGAAAAATTATGAGGGTTATAGAATTATGCTCGTTATTACGTAAGCTATTTTGTTTAATAGATATATTTAGAGATACAAATTTTTAGATAGTTGGCAACCCTCTTACAAATTATTATTCTTGGATAAGAGTGCATTTATTATACCTTTCATGAGCATGAAATGGTATAATAACTTTGGGCCGATGTTTGTAAGTACCAGAATAAGAAGAGATAGACCCATTAAATTGTAGACTTAAATGATCAGAACTTCGAGCTGAGTCGATTTAGCGATGTCAGTCTATCCGTCTGTCCGCCTGTCCGTTTGTTTGTATGCTATCTAGTCTCTCAGTTTTCGAGATATCCGGATGAAATATGGTAGGTGGGTGTATTTTTATAATGTATTAATTATTTGTCGGAACCGGAGGAATCGGACCACTATAACATATAGCTCCCATACAACTGATTGTTTAGCTATGAGATTTTTCGTTATAACTTCTCCATTTATGCAGCTAAGAACATTAAATTTTGCAGTACTTCCATTATCAACAGAAAACTTAGAGTGAAAATTGCAAAGATCGGGTCACTATAACCTATTTATTGCCTCCATAAAACTGATTGTTCAGATGTGGGGTTTTAATGTAAAAATAATTTATTTGGACAGCTAAAACCGATAAATTCCGTAAGCTTTTTTATAAATAATAATACAAAGTCTACTGAGAAAATTGTCAAAATCTATGCTGTATAAGCTTTATCTCTTATATCACTGATTGTTCAGATACCAGTATATTTCCTTTATGTAGGAAGCTAAACCCATGAAATTGTGTTACCGGTTTACATAACGATCACATAGCAGTGAAAATCACTTAGATTGGTGCTATATAGGGTATATATTCCATAGATAAGATTTTTTATATATGTAACTCCTCTATCTATGTGTGCTGTGAATATACACATTTTTTCAAATGCAGTAATATGTTAAAGTAAAGTTTTCAGATGTTCATGAAAGGTATGAAGCCTTCGGCATAGTCGAAGACAGCGCTGCTCTTACTTGTTTTTCTTCTCATTCTTCTTATTTGGCACTGTAAGCACCTAAGCGATTTTGGCCCAGTTCAACAAAGCACACCAGTCGTTTCTCTTCTGTCCCTACTGATGCCAATTGGAAATGCCAAGTGAAGCCAACTCCTCCACTTGGTTCCTTCCGTCGTAGTGGGGGCCTCCATCTTCCTCTGCTTCCATCATCGGGTTCCGAGTAGAATCCTTTCAGAGCTGGAGCGTCGGTGTCCATTCGAACGAAATGGTCAAACCAGCGGAGCCATGTTGCTGTAAAGCTCATACAGCTGATCGTTCCATCATCTGCGGCACGTCGCGAATGCATAAAGGCCCGTAAATATTCCGCAAAATCTTTCTCTCGAATACTCCGAGAGCCGCCTCATTACTGAATGACTTAAAGAGTGTGATTTTCGTACGTCGAGAGAGGACTTTACTCTTGAATTGCCTACTCAATGCAAAGTGGCACTAGTGGGAAAGATTGATTCTGAGTTGGGTTACGATGCTGACATTATAATCGGTGTTTATGCTCGTTCCCAAGTAAACGACATTCTCTATATTCTCGAAATTATAACAGTAATGTTGCTTCCTTATTTAACACATTTCGCGGTTGTGTTACCGACGATGTCGATATCATCGGCATACGCCAGCAATTGCACGCTCTTTTAGTAAATTGTTCCTGAGGGGCTCAGTTGCGCGGCTCTTGTTATCTTCCCTAACATCATATTAAAGAAATCACAGGAAAAGGAGTCGTTATGTCGTTTGATATCAAACGGCTCGGATAGGTCTTTTCCAATTCTGAATAAGCTTGTTGTATTGCTCAACGTCATTTTACACAGCCGTATAAGTTCTGCGGGCATACTAAATTCAGACATCGTCGTCAAATTGATTGGGTGTGTCGATGCTTTTCTTGCGGGTCTTATCGAAAATTTGGCGTAAGTGAATATCTGGTCTAGGGTGGATTTTCCAGGTCTAAAGCCACACTGACAAAGCCCAATTGATGACAGTGGGCTTACCTTACAAAATATGCTTAGGAGGCTGATTCTGCGAAAGTTGACGTGTAGGGCTGTGCCGGCTTTCTTGTGGATTGGGCAGAGTACACTTAATTTCCAGTCGTCGGACATCGGTCACTAGGTTGCCACAGTTATTCCTACATAAGTTATCGCCTTCCGTAAGTCGTCTAACTCTCTGCTAAAATGTTAGGCATTTTTCCTGTCGTCCAGCATTTCAAGCTCTTCGCAATCACGTATTTCAGCCTCCCTCTTGTTATTGCGGCAAATATGTCTTGAATCCCGCTTCAGTTCCCTGTAACGGTTGTACATAGCTCGCCCTGCGCCCCAACGCAGGGAGGCCCTGTTGTCAACATCTTTCTTCTCTGCAGCTTTTTGACACTCCTCATTGTATCAGTTGTTCTTTCGGGCTCGCTGAAATCCGACTAAATACTTCTTCGGCTCGCATAACTAGCGGGAAATGTGGTTCCACTGCTCGCATATTGTTGGTTGGTTGAAGAGTGCTCTCTGAGAGCAGGTAGTTGAGTTGAGCAGGTAATTGAGTAGAGAATGTATTGGACGTCTGTTTTGACTGCAGTCAGTTTTGACATTGTTGGACACTATTTTATTATTTTGAAATCAAAAAATATTTATAGGTCGCTCAAAGAGCACAATGGTTTCAATGTATTTTATATGAAGAAAAAACAACTTTTCGTAGAAATAGTTTATAATTCTTGAAAATCAATATTTTTAAATCGAAAGTTCAAGAGGTTCCCAATAATAAGCAATTGTTTATTTCATAATTTTTTCAGAGTAACTATAATTTATAGGTCCGCCAAAAGCTCCAGAAAATGCAATGGGGGACCAATGAAAAATCTTTAGCTTTAAAAAATGTTTGAATAAACAATTGGGTATTGTTATTGGAAGTCTTCTAAAGATAACCAGAAATTTGAATTGAAAAAAATGGTTTTTCAGGGATTCTAAACCACTTCTACGAAACGTTGTTTTCCCCGTACAAAATATATGGAAAACTATGAGCGATCTCTAAACATTTTTGATTTCAAAATAAATATTATATATATTTTTCGATATACAACAATCCTAGGGTGTGATAGCATTAAAATTTCGACTTTACTTATTTTGTACCACGCAAATGTATATGCGTAGTTTTTTATGTTTCCAAATTCGACAATCCAAAAGGCTTGGCAGCTATACAGTGAAGCTCAAATTGGGAGTGTTGCCTTGCAGTGAGCGTAATCGTTAAGAATTTTCTAAGCTCTGACGAACCAATATTCATGCTTAAATTTGTGTTAATTATGCTTTAATTGGAGGAAACTATAAAAATTAATTTCCAAAGCGGTAATATTTACGTTTATGCCAGTTCAAGATTAAGGGCCGGTTGTTCAATGTCTGATTAGCACTAATCAGAGGTAGAAGCTCCGGTTAAATACAACGACTGCTTTATCGATCACATGTTGTATGCATAATGGCGAAAACGTCGATAATGATGTTTAAGCGGCAAGTAGTGATAACCAGACATTGAATAACCGGCCCTAAGTGTAACATACATAACTACGTACATACTACATATATATGTACACATGTAGATCCATATGTATGTATGTATGCATGCATGCTTGTACATATGTTAGTACATATCTGACATCGCTAGCTATAAAAGAGCGCAAACAATTATTGTTTTTTTTTTATGTTTCCTTTTGTATTTTTTTTTATAAAATTAGTAAAATTTACAATGCTCTTGCTATAATAGGTCATTACATATCGCTAGCTTAGAGTGAAAAGTTGTTAAGTCCACTTTTTATGAAAACTCATATTTTGATATAGGAAGCAAGGGATATTAAAAATGCATCGTTTCAAAAGGGATTACTGTACTTGTTTTATTTTTTTATCGTTTTTATTCCATGAAAGGCAAATTGGATAAGTCCAAAAGACGCACCGAAAATTCGACAAAACCAAAATAATACGAAATCGTTTAATAAAGATCGAATCCTTATTATTCGTATAGAGTTTTGTTTTGCTTTAAACACGCAAAATGTTGTATTCAAAGTTTTGCGAAATACTCGAAGGAAATGGCTATAAGAAGTTGTTTTCCTCACCTGTAAAATTAAAAAAATTTGATTTAGCAACTTTGCACTCTAAGCTAGCGATATGTAGTTTTATTTTTATCTAATGGGTTTAATTAACTGACTTTCTATCCCACCACCTGAGTTCTTTTATGAAAGAATTAACCGAAAACTAAAAAATACCGTCTGCATGAGCACAAAAAAAATTGAAAATATGTATATGAGTTATTTAGAAAAAAAATTAATTATTTTACATGCCTGCTCCAATCCCCGCAGATGTTTTAGAGCCGTCAGTGTACCACTGTATTGTGCTCGCTTGTATTTGACTCTCCATAATAGGGATACACCAGGTCGGTTTGTTATAAGTGTGGGTCCTGAAATCTCTTTTGAAGACCACGTCTCTGTTAATATCGTTCCTGGGGAACAAAGCCAGAGGGAGCTGGGTACCTAGCTTGTCCCTGTTCCTAGATAATAACACCTTGCCTTTGCCGAAGCCCGCTCTCGCACAGTTAGGGAGGGTTCGCTTTGCATCCTGTTCAATTGAGAGATGCAGTGGCTCGAGCTCCAGGATTACCTGCAGCGCTGCCATTGGGCATATGTGCATTGCTCTCGTAATGCATACACATGCCAGACGTTGAATCTTGGAGAGTTTCTGCCTCACCATTCCCATAGTAGTCCTGGAATACCAAGCCACCGCACCATAAGTTACTATATGTCTCACTATCATGGTGTACATCCATCTAAGGATCCTCGGAGTGCACACCCAGGATTTTATCCGCTAGACTTTTGCACACCATCATTGCTCTCGTGGCTCCTGGAGATTTCCTCATCCCCTACAGATTTCGTTTCTTGGTGAAGGGGACAATAGCTGTCTTAGAAGGGTTGATATTTAAACCTACATCTGCAAACCACCTTTTTGCAAGGATAAGACCTCTTTGGATGATGTCACAGAGAGTACTTGCGAACTTCCCTCTAGCGATAATTACTATGTCGTCCGCGTACTCTTGGTAGCGGACGCCCTCGTTAGTAAGTACCTGTAGGGGTTCGTCCACAACTAAGCTCCACATTAGAGGCGATAATACCCCCCTTTGTGGGCACCCGCTATCACCGACTTCAGTTTCGGCGACCCTGGTCTGAAGTAACCTTGCTATCTATCTTCGGATGTTTCTCAAGAGCTCTGTCGACTCCCAAATGGGGGGCGTTATCGAAGGCCCCTCGATATTGAGGAAGGCACAGAGCACCACATCATCACACTCAAAGGCCCCTTGTATTTCCTCCGCTAAGGCATACAGCGCAATATCCGTGGATCTCCCCACCCTGTACGTGTGCTGGTTGGAATGCAGAGGGGTTTGTTTCAGAGTGTTAAACCTGATTTCATGGTCAATAATTTCCTCCATTGCCTTTAACCTAAAGCATGTGAGACTTATCGACCTGAATGACTTGGCAAGTAAGTAATCTCTCTTACCTACCTTCGGGATAAAGATAACCCTGGCCCTCTGCCACACATTTGGAATGTGAGCCAGTGCTAGATTGTCCCTCATAATATCCACAAGATGTAGAAGTAAGAGCTCCCCACCCTGCTTCAGCAACACCTAGCATACATCATCCACCCCAGGGGCCTTGTACCGTTCGAAGGAGTCCAAAACCCACCGCACTGTTTGCCGGTTTATGAGACTTTAAGCCAGCTTCCAGTCCAGTAGGGTTTGCCTGAGCGCACGGAACATCGTATCCCCGGCAGTGGGAATGGCGTCTGGAAAGTGGGGCGACAGCAGGGCGAGTGCCCTTTCCTGTTCAGTAACTGAAAAAGTCCCATTAGTAGCTAGCCCGGTTCCTGTGTTGTCTCTCGTTAAGGCTTTGTGTAGCCTAGCAGCGGCAGGAGTAGATGCGATGTTCTCACAAAAGGTCCTGAAGCTGCTACGCCTGGCCTTTCTGATCTAGTTATTGTATTTTGTCAGACTGGCTAAGTACTCCTCCCAGTTCCCGGTGTGCTTCGCCGTGTTGAAAAGTCTCCGCACCTCTTTCCTAAGAACTGAGAGTTCCCGTGACCACCAGGGAGACTTAGCTTTCCCCTTTGGCTTTGACACGGGCAGCTGGAGGTAAAGGCATCCATGCATCCACGGTGACTGCCGTTCAGCTTGTTGACCCTGTCCTCTAACTCCATACAACCCACATTTCTATGTTGTGCCTCTATCCTGGTTAGATTCATCCTCATATTTACCCCAGTCTGTTTTCTCTTTGGGTGACTTGTCAGAACCCCAGCTCCCAACGCAAATCGGATAATCCTGTGGTCCGACAGTGAGGGTTCAGGTGAGACCCGCCACTGAGCGATCAGAGGACTGGCCAGGCTGTTGCTGAGAGTGATGTCAAGTAGCTCCTCTCTGACCCTAGTTATGAACGTTGGTTCATTACCGAGATTGTAAATGCACAGGCCTTCACTAATTATGTGTTGTAATAGGCACTCACCCCTACGGTTTGTGTCCGAGCTGCCCCACTCTATACTGAGGGCGTTTGTATCGTAGCCGAGGATAGCCGGAAGTTGTCTCCTGCGGCAAAATTGCATTGCTACAGCTGCTGTACCTCAAGAGGCAGCACGTTGGCGTTGTCCCCCGGAAAGTACGCTGCAGCCAAGACCCCCTCCAGTTCCCTCCCGTTAACGTTTAAAGTAGCTTGTACCGCTACCAGATCCCGTGTAAGAAATTCTGTAATGCAAAAATAATTAATATTATTCTTCAGCACTACGCACGCTCTGGGCCTCTCGCAGGAGAGGTCCCAAATTACCTTATTGTTGTTATGACTGATTCCATAAGAATAACACAGTAAAAATCTTTTTTTTTTATTTCTGAATTTTATATTTAACGAACGATACGTTGTACGAAAGAATTCGATTTTAACCTCGAATAACTTTTGACGCAGTTGACTTATTGAAAAATAACTTCAGAACTTTTTTGTAGAGCGTTCAATTCTCTACAAAACTACGCTACGATCGTCACAGTACAATGTTTGTGTTAAATAAAAAAAAAACAGATGAAGAAAAGCACTTTTCCATTTCACATAAGTACAACACAAGAAAATTTGTTTTTTTTTTACCCCATTCACCACTTCTTTGGCTTTGACCTCGAATAACAACTCCAATACCTTTACAGTACAACGTATCGTTCGTTAAATATAAAAATCAGAAGTAAAAAAAGCAATTTTTCCTGTGTTATTCTTATGGGAAATCGAAAAAGGCGACGCGGGCATTCTTATTATTAATATTAACGGCTCATATTTTCTGAGACTTATTTTGGCGTCTAAACGAAACTTTTGAGCATAGCTCTGAGGAAAAAAAAATTCTGAATCACCCTAACGTAAGATATATCGTGATTACCTGCCAAAATGACTTAATATCACGGTGCCCTTTAGTACATTGAATGAATTCAAATGTCTTGATCAGCGCCCTGAAATGAAAACACTTCAGTACCAATGGACAGTGTGTGGTGGACACACCGGCAACCTTGGTCGGGCTCGAGGCCCACCTAAAACCTCTGACGTACTATGGGTCCGGCACCCGGCTGCCATACAACTCCACATTGAAACATTGTTGGTTCTCCCCGTATTTTGATGTTAAACCACCGAAGGGCCGCACCATAAACAGATCGGAGTAATGTTCGCCAGCCAGACTCGCCCGACTTGCTCAACCTGGAGCCATTATTCACCAAATTTCACTATTACACACCATTTACAACATTTCACCAATTTGTATTCCTTTCGTTTAACTTCTTTCTCTCCGAGCGCCGTGCTCATCCGGCTAGTTTCGCCAAGCTAGCCGGCGAACACACTTCGGGGGCATCTGTTCCCCGTGGTACCAGTTTTAAGTCTCTGGTAGGCTTGTTTTCACTAAGTCAAATTAAATGGCATTTGTCGTCAAATAAAAAAATAAATAAATTAAATAAAAATTACAAAATTGTCGAATGGAATTTCTAGAAAAAGTTCGAGTATGCACTTTGTAATTTTGTTGAGCATTTTCTGATTTTTTACTAGATTTGTACAAAGTTTGAAACTTTGAGCTGCATGGCTTTCGTTCCAGAGTGACTACAGTGTTGAAAAAAGAAATAAAAAAATAATAATAGTTGTCAAAACTGGTAAAGTAGCCGTGTTTCTAGTTATATGGCCACCACTGTACATACACATATACTTTTTAGAATTGAGTGGTTTGCTCATGTTTTTTTAATTTCGAACACGTTAGGAATATGATTATACAGTATTCTTTAACGCTCTAATATATATACATATGTATGTATGTATAAAATATATGTAGCTTATAATAAATATATATGTATACACACATACATGTGTACATACAACGTATACATTTTATGCGTAGAACAACACCTTACAAAAATTTAAATAAAAATTAAACAATCAAAAATTCAAGACGACCAGCCAAAAATAAATAAGCCCACATAAATAAATTTCAAATTGAATAACAACACTAATGGCGTTTTCGTTTCTACAAAAAATGTTGCCCTTTGATTGCCCGGTTCTTGGTGTTTGTGTTGAGAGGGCAATGGGAAGGTGACATTTTTCGATAGAAACCAAAAAGCCTTGAATAACAGAGAGCTAATAAGTTAAAAAAGATGGAACAAGTGTTTTTTGTTGAGGTAGCTTCTTCGGTATGCTGTATAATTATTAAGGTGTATAATTAACTCGATGAGCATCAGTAACGGTAATAGCAGCACACTTTGAATAAAACGCCATTAATTAATTAAAATCATATTAACTACGTATGAAACATGAATATAGATAGAGAAAAATATGACGCCAACGCACAGTGCACCGGATGTGGGCAAAAATGCAAAAATCTAGTTGTTTGAATACGCACTTTTTGATATAATTTGAAAGCGAAAAGAGATTTGGTTTTTAGTAACACTAGCTTCAATTGCATTTCTGCTGGGATACACAGATTGCCAACCAAAGGTTTGCCTCTAGGGGAATATTTCAAAAATTAAATAGAGCTTTGAAATGAAATGAAGGTCTCATACCGTTTTTTTTTTTATATAAACCATACTATTATTAATTATAGTTAGGGTCTTTACACCGAGCTTGGTACTGGGTAACTCGGTGTTCGGTAATTTTTCCCCATTGTTTGTGTACAGTTATTTTACTATCGGTTTACCGGTTACCGAATTATGATGTTGGCAGCTTGATAATTTTTCTGGTAGTTAGTAGAAGCAATCAGCTGTTCGATATTTATCCAATTTTAAAGGAAAAATGCTGCGAATCACCTGCTGATAAACATAATTTACCAGACTAATAAAAGAAAGCTAAAAAGGACGTTCACAGTTGATAAAATTACCAAGTACCAACTAGCAGGTGTGAAGACCCTTAGTATAAAAGTGAAAACTATACGATGCGCGAAAAACACTGAAAGCATCTAATTTTAAATTCTGTCCAGTCACATCAGTGGATATCGAAAGGTCGTTTTCCGTCTATTCAAAGCTGAATAAAACTCAACACTTTGTCTAAGCGCCCAAAATTGTTTTTTTCTCGGCTCTGCTTATATAACTGTTTAAAAAATTAAACTCAAACTAATCCTTATATTCAATCAATTTTGCATCACAATATGGGTGTCAAACGAAAGATGTGTAAGAAAGTTTTAGTTTAAAAAATAATTTTACAAACGGTTTCTACTTATTTGAAAAGCCGATTTAAAATAAACTTGGAGCCGAGGGGGGACGACTATTACAAAAAAAAACTTTTTAGTTTTTTATTCTTTGATGTTGTGTTGAGTCGGCTTAAACCCAGACCCTGCGGAATGGTAGCGTGCGCTGCTAACCATTACACGACAGCGGTATTTTGGGGTACCACTTGAAAAATTTTTACAGATAAGTTAACGACTCTTAATTTTATAAAATTTTCCGATGTTTTTTGTAGGCTGCTTTAAGAATATGCCTAGTTTTACCTCAATATAAAAACACCGGGTTTCATTGAAACAAGTAACCTGTAGAAAAAATCCGCTTTACTTATCCTTTGTAATCCTTTCAGTAGTAAAGTTTCAACAAATTGCGACCACTCCTCCCATTTTTGTCTGTTGTTTATATGTGGTCGGTTCACTGTGCGAATATAAAGTTTCTGCTGCCGATATTAGAACCTTTAGACAAGTTATGTACATCGCGAAAATATTTGTAGTATTCCTCTCTATTTTGAAAGTTGATTGTGAGGAATTTCAGCACCATGCAAATTTTCACCCTTGACACGTTCGAAAAACAGTCAAATATTCAGTTTTGTCTAACTATAACTTATGGTCTACAATAACCCTGTGGGGAAAATCTCTAGTTCTGAACTGGTGCGCTTCTAGTACATTTAGACCGAGTACTGGTTCGCGATAAATCGCTTTTGCATGCAAGCAACTGGCGAATTTAACATGGCGATGTCCTAGGAAGTGTCAATTGCCGCCCGCTGCATCCCTTTTTCGATAGTTCGGAACTAGTCCTGAATTCTATAGTTCCGAAGCAGTTCTGAAATCGACAGACGAAAGAAAAAAGTATCACGGGTTTTCAATCTTTTTGGTTCTTCCGTGTGTGCGATCTTAAGTTATTTTGAAAGAAATGTGTTTTCAATTTGAAATTAAATTTGTTTGAGTGATTGTAAGAAATGTACGTTTACATACCTTTAGCTGTAGCTGAGTTTGCAGAGGTGCTCGCTGTTATTTCTTAGATTCCAGACGGTCCCAAGATGTTGAAATGTTAACACAAATATTAGTTTTGTATTACCAAGCTATGAAAAAGCATCTGCGAAGCGCAGAATAGAAGCGTATTTGAACGAAAAAGCCGCCGAACACATATCTATGTAAAGTAAACAAGCTCCCCGCTGCATCCGTTATTCGATAGTTCCGAACTAATTCTAAATTCGACAAATTAAGATCTAGTTCGTTCTACATCATCGTCACTTTAGATATCGATTTCTAGTGAAAAAAACTGAAAAAAATTAGTTTTTTAAAAGTACCACTTTTCGCCGATTTTGGACTGGGGGAGGGGGGGGGGGTCTAGTTCATATCGTGCTAGTTCCTTTTTGGCGCTAAAGATCAAGTACGGAACTAGAAATTTGATTCACTAGTCCGCGGTTTCCCTGCAGGGAAAGAAATGAACCTGTTTTATGATAGACACAAACACATCTTAACTTATCAATCGTTACTGCGCGTTTACATTAGACAATGCTGTCAAGCCAATAAAGAAATACGTATTAGTTGTCATAAACGCTGATAATTGTCTCCGTGGCGTAGGCGTCCTGACAATAGTTATGACCAGGGCTCGGATTTTGTTGACCTAAAAGCTAGCAAAAAAATACCTTAAAAAAATTACTTTAGGACCTTAAAAATCATTAAAAATTGCCAAAAAATCATTAAAAACAAAATTTTAATGTTATATACATTTAGAAAAAATTTCTTTTTTGAACCGCTTTTAATTTTCACTTTTATTGCATTTTATAGTTTTCTTGTTACAAGAAATAACTAGATACATTTTTAAGTTATATTTTTGTACATATACAAGCAAAAATTAAATGAATCAAACCTATTATAAAAATACATACATAATTTGTCAATACTCGTACCTTCTGGCCAAAGTAAAGTCATTGACTTATGAAAAAGCTGGCATATGGTGGTGTGGGTAACTTTTTCGATCATCTCACATGTAAGAAGGAATGTCTGGCTTGGTTCTTCTTGCTCCATGGTGCCCACTATAACGTCGGCAATATTTTATTCGCCAGCAATGCAGTTTCTTACATTATAACGGTAAGTAGTTTATCGCAGAGTCGATTCGTCAGATAGCTTACGCCCTGTGTAAGTTTCCAAAAAACTTTTCAGTTTAATGTTTTTTATTTTACTAATCGGAATATCAGCTGAAACCAATACATCGCACAATTCCCTGAAAAAGTCGTTGTTTCTGCAACTGTTTGATGCAGCTTCAATCAAAAGTAACTGCTTGGATCAATCAAAAGTAACTGCTTGGATTTCTTTTATCCAAAAGCTCCAAACCGCGCTTGTGCTTTTTGCGGCCTACATACATATGTGTTGCTGCATTGTGTATCTCTTATCCGCCAAAACTTTAACTTCATAAACTTTACAAAATAATATTGCGCCATCAGTCGAAAATATTTCGAAGCCAAATTCATCAACCAATTTATTTAAGTGACTGCTTTTCGATAGCTTTTGTTTTGGCATTTTATTCTCAGAACTTCAAATGTATTCTGAAAACGGTAAATTTATGCGGCAAAAGATAACGTCACAACACACCAAAATAAAAGTCTAAGTATGTGCCGATTGTCAATTGGATAGAAAGAGATAACAAGTGAAGCGACAAAAAGTTTATAAAGGTGCCAGAATTTTGAATTTAAAAAATTAATTCAGTGTTGCAAAGCGAACTTCAGAAAATGTCTGTAGATGTAAAATGGTAAAAGGTATACGAAAATATCTCAAAACTATGAAAAATTACCTATTAATAAGAAATTGGGGAAAAAAGCAAAAAAAGTTGACCTAAAAACTTTTCGGTTTTGAAATCTAGACTAAAGGAACGAAGATTATAAATACACAGGAAACGTCTCCGAAGCACCAAAAAAATGTTGACAAGCCAACAAAATCCTAGCCCTGGTTATGACAATTTCTTTTTGAGCAAAATGTCGGACGTGAACGTTGTATTATAATACCCATTTCTTGCGAGCTATTTAAGCTTAAAGCTAAGACATAATAAAGAAGAGACAAAGTTACATACACATCAGCATCTCTTGTGTTATTTTAGTTCTTTTGTTAAGAATTTCTCTTCTTTCTTGCACAAGACGTCAATATTATTGTCTGCATACGTCAAATCATTGTCCGATTTACTGTCTTGAAAATAATCGAGACAGTGACTGCGCCAATTGGAAAAGTATGCTTGTATTAGTGAAAAAGTGAGCATGTATTGCTATTGTCATGACAGTATTGTCCGGCGTAAACCCTAAGTTAGGTTAGAGCACCTGCAGAGTGAACGCTGAAAGCCGAGCCGATTATGAAGCTGATTCCGAACGGCGCTGATTAAAGATGTGGTTCCAATCGAATAATATGCTGGTCTACTTAGGAGCGTTGCCGTTTTCTGTGTCTGGCCATATGACATAGCTGCAAAAAATTTTTGCTTTGGATTCGGATAGGTCGCTCACTTGGTATACATGTCCCGTTTTCCGTTTAGGAACCTTTGAATCTTTACCCTTTCGAGGAGCTTCCGGTATACTAAATCGCCAATAGCCAAGTGAGGCAACTTCTCAATCTCGAAGGCGCATTTCTGCAGAGAATCGTAGGATTTTTGGTAGCAATTCTACAGTTCCATCCATTTCCTATGCTCGCTATGATAACGTTTTTCCAAGGCATCCATACATGCTATCCCATTCGTGTTCTGGAACAGTTTGCAAGATATCGGCTACAGGACTTTTCTTCTTCTTATTATTTGGCGCTGTAACCGCCTAAGCGGTTTTGGTCGAGTACAACAAGCGAAATGCCAAGTGAAGCCAATACTTTCTCCTCCTGGTCTCTCCAACGCAGAGGAGGTCTTCCAATTCCACATTCACAGCAGATGTTAAGTGTCGTAATGCCTTAACACGTTTCGTTACAAATACCCTAAAATCATTTTAAATATTATTTTACGCTAAAAAATGTTAGGACTTTAAACCATAACAACGCTTAAGACGCAATGTGAATCCACTAAATATACTAATAATTTTTCGGGGCAGACAACATTGGAACACTAAAACATATGGAGGGCTTATATTCAATACCCACTACCTGCAATTTTCGAAAAAAAGACTACTTTGTGATGTAACAACCCATCGGGGACTTATCTGTCATCACTACGGTGACCATATTTATAGGAGCCGAATACGGGACAAAAAATAATTTTTCCAATTTTTTCCACAAAGGCTAACAGATCTTAAAACCTTCTTCAATGATCCTAGATATATTAGCCCTGAAACAGCATCCTTATAGTAATATCATACATTTTTTGGATATTTTTCTCAAGAGTTTTTACATCGCAAAATTTGTTACAAAAAAATCGTTACATTTTTTATAATATAATAAAGTGTAAGTTTGAAGTAGCTAGGACTTACCGTTAATTTTTGGAAATTTTTTGTTATCGGTGTTACACATATTTTTCAAACAAAGTAAGTATGTTTGACAATTTTTTGATAGGGACATGAACAGCACATTGCACTTGCACTTTCTTATACTCAATTTTAATGAGCTACAAAACTGCAACCAAATGATTTTCTAACGATTCTGATTAAACAGTTTGAAATTTTAGTGAAACTTTACAGAATTAATTTATATAGTTTTTGTTAGGAAAAGAGCTTTACTTTCATAAAAAAAATAATAAACATTAAATAAGGAAAACTAGCCAAGCCTTTCTAAAATGTAGAGTCCTAATTTGTATTTTTTTGGTCACTGTATATGTTCCTCGATTCGAATCACAGGCACTGATTATAAACTGTTTACG
>NW_023458557.1:68558825-68589533 GCF_013731165.1 Rhagoletis pomonella
ATCTTCATCTTCATCTTCATCTTCATCTTCATCTTCATCTTCATCTTGAATGAAAGCACCTAAAAAGAGAACACGAAGTATTCCGCAAAGTTCAAAAAAAATCCATAATTGTTACAAAAACTACCGAAAAATCCCAAAAGAAACTTCGAAAACACTGCAAACAGTCTTCCAAAATGAATGAAAATTAAACACAAAGTATTCCGAAAAGTTCAGAAAAATACCAAAGGCAACCGAGAAACTCGACAAAATAATCTTTTTCGCTTTTTATTTTTTATTTCCAAAAGATTCCTTAAAGCCCTAAAAAATCCCAAAAAGTTTCAATCATATTTGAAGCCTCGGAAAATCCCCAAAAAATAAAACAAATTTTTTGAAAAGTCTAAAAAAAGGCGTGAGTACTAGGTACTCATGAAATTTGATGTGTAAACATTTTCGTACGCCAAGAATTCAAGTACTTTTACATATAAATATAATCTCAATCAAAGCTCGTTAACTGTCAAATTGGTTGTGCTTGTTATTCTCACAACTTGAGGAAAAGTTAAGCTTCTTCTCTGTGCCACCGTGGTCAATTTTTTCTGCTGCAGTATGCTGTTTAAATATATGTTTACTTAATATATTATTAAAAAAACCTTTTTTCCTTGCTGACGTCAATTTTTGCTTACTTTTACATTTGACATTTCTCCTCTTCGCAAGTATAATCGGTAAAAGTAGGTTGGACACCAAAAAATTATCGGTGTAATCTGAGATAATTTTATAATTATCTAAATGTATGGCTAATCTCTTTTTCTAATTACAGATTAAGGAAAGTTCAGATTAAGGAGTTAAGCTCAAAAACGAGGATAATCTTTTTATATGTAAACCGATTATTAGGCGTTTCAGTTACATACATAGACATGTAGGTTAGGTTAGAAATTAAAGATAAGTTTCACTTAATTTTGTTCATTTTGCTGATTTAAATTTTTATTCATTTTCATTTTTAATTCTTTTAATACATGAAATTATCGGTATGATTGATAAAATATGATACTTGTATATATATACTTGTGACTCAAGGGCGTTAAAATATTTTGAAAACAGCGCATCAATTTCTGTTTTTGAGCTTGTAGTTAGTTTGAGCGTTTCTATTTGGCTGTTCCGTTCGGCATATAATCTGTCATTCTGCTTCATCTGTCGCTGGGTTTACGTTAAAGCCATGAAAACATATAACATACCACCTTTTGTTTGCAAAATGGGGAGCTAAATTCATTTGTGCGGCATTTCCTCTTACTCTCGTCTTCTCTTTGTGCTTCTTTTACTAGCTCTGATCCAGTACTCAATGAACTTACAGGTTTTTACACGAACTGGCAGTTATCAACGGTCCCAGTTAAAATGATTTCAGTATTTTTTTTTTTAATTTTCGCTTTGCTTTTTTATTAATAGACTATTAAACCTATACTTAAAACCATCTACAAATATCAAAAACAGTTGAACAAATGAGTTCATACATATGTATGTATACACATAGGTACAAAGCCGTATGCATGGCCGGAGTTTGCATAATCGGAAGTAATAATCAATTGTACCGCATTTCCTCTTACTCTGCATATGCCTAAATGTATGCTACCATTTGCAATAGCACAGGGCACTTCTAATGAAATTAAAAATTTGCTGCTGCAATACACATGCTTAGCCCTTCGAAATTTTCTGCTGGGGTATGCGTTACAGCTTCGCAAATTTTACCCCTACCGAAACCAAAGATGTATAAACATCAAAAATTCAGGTAATTAGTCTCCAAAAATCAATAAAAATTACTTGAATTCGAAATATTCCGAAATGACGAAAAAAATCAAGATAACCGTGAAAACCAAAGCTTAAAAAAAAAAAGTGAGTGTAGATGGAATGCAACATAATAACAACAAAATTTAAAAAATAAAAATACCCGCGCACATACACACATGTGTAACTGTTAAATCTATGGTGGTCTGGTCTTCTCCACAACGCCTCCGCTATTTATATTTTATTTTTTCTACTTATAATCTTTTGCGTCGTTTACAGATTTTACGACGTCTGCATAATTTACGATCGCTCAAATTCAACGCATTTGACCATATTCTCTCTTCTTGGGCAATTTGCTCAGCTTTTGGTCGCAGCAGTAAATCTCACTTGTTGAATTGCATTTGATCGAAGACAAATTTGAAACATAATAAATGAACGACGTAGTAAGTAACAGCTGAAGTAAGCAAACATATTTACTTAAATTGGTGTACATGTGTGTTTATGTGTGCATGTAAGTATGTATGTTGGTATGCATTTTGTTGATTTTGCAAAAGTCTCGCTATATTTATTTTGTCTTTTGCGACATGATACATATTTTTGTGATATTTTATCAACTTCTTTTATTTAGCAAGTTTTTTTCTAATGAGCGCGAGCAGCGAAAATCGCCGCTGTTATTCGGTTTAGCTATTGAATAGCTAAAAAATTTTACTGCATTATGACCGGCAAAAAAAATATATTCTATTTGTGATGAAACATTTCCAGTTTAGTCTGCATATCTGTTTCATCAGTATATTTTCGTTAATTGCGAACTTATGTGTTCAGATTGTTGCGATATTAAAGCTGGCAAGCACAACCCTTACGTTGCGAAAATGGCCGCGTGAAATAACCGTAGTTGCTCACACAACTGTAGCGACTTTTTGTAATCTCTAAACAACTAAAGCTTGACACTGCTAGAGCTTTAAATGTTACCAAATATCAACACATCGCTACCAAATGCCTTATACCTAATCCTCGCAAAGTCCGGGTAGAATCAGAAAAAGTGTCCTGCCTTCTCGTACTCTCTAAGGCAGGGGGAGGGGCCCGTCCCGATGCACGGTGGTTAATAAATGAAATTTAATGTGCATAATTCACGGCAGCCTTCATTTCTCAACCAATTTGATACATAATCTTTTTTTTTTTAATGAAAGCTTATAAAGCTTTTTTATTTGTCTATATTAAATTTTTTAGTGCAAAGTGCAGAAAGAGTGCACTCAGAAAAGGAATCAAGTTTTTCGTACTCGATCTTAGCATTTTCGAACTTAAAATCGGACTTAGATTGAAAATACTAACATAGAGAACGCAAATCTTATAATAAGTATGATGTTTTTGAGTACCACGTACTGGAATTAAGATCATGCAAACTTAAAAAAAAAATGAGTATATATTCAGGGTTGCCACTGACGATAAAAAATACTTACCATCCGCTTGAAGAAAATCTACCAAATGTGGAAAATATCTACCAATAACCCTTTTATAATTAATTTAATAAAAACTATAGTTCTGTTATATGTTTAGTTATTTCAATAAGAATTAAAACTGTTTTTAAGGAATTTTTTATTTAACTAAACTTCATCTCGAGTTATTATAGACCAATACAGCGACTCAAAAAAGCGCTTGGTTAATTTTTTTTGTTAATATTCACAATGTTTTTCAAGTAAAAAATATTTATTTTTTTTGCGTTTTAACCAAATCCATATAAAAATCAAGGATTCAAATTATATACAACATTTAGAAAAATTCAAAAAAATGTGGTTTAAATTTCGAATTTTTTCCTCGGAATTTGTAAAACAGTTTAAGGTATGGAGTTTTATAGCCCATAACATTTGAGTATAGACAACACTGTGCAGCTAAAAATTCCCGTTGATTTTTTTTATTCTTTTGCCTCCAGTCTTTTGTGGTTTTTTATTTAAGAATTTCCACTGACAAAAAATGGCGTTGATTTAATATTTTTTGCGAACAATCAATGGAGCACGAAATGTTCGCCTTATATCGATATACGTATGTATGTAAGTTCAACAAAAATCTACCAAAATGAGAAAAAATTTACCTTTTTACCAACCAAAATTGTTTCTACCAATTTTTGTAATAATTTCCAAAGTGCCAACACTGTATATATTATTCATTTTTCACGCGTGTTTTTGTGAAAACATTGTTCATATACATATATCTAACATAATAATAATAATAATAGATTGGCGCTTACACATATGTTAGTGTGTGGCCGAGCTTCTCCTCCGATTTGTGGCGTGCGCCTTGATGTTGTCACACAAAGCGGAGGGACCTACAGTTTTTACGCCGACTCTGAACGGCGATTGTATTTTTATAAGAAGCTGTTTTTCATGGCAGAAATACACTCGGAGGTTTACCATTGCCTGCCGAGGGACGACCGCTGTTAAGAAAAAACCTTTTTCTATATTTTTTTGCGATGTTGCTTTGACCAGGGCTTGATCCCAGGTGCTGCGGAGTGGAAGCGCGCACTGCTTACCACTACACCACAGCGGCCGACTATCTAACATCCTAAGTGGAAATATGAAAGGTTGTGATAACTAACCCAACCTTTTTTTTATTTATTTATTTATTTATTTATTTATTTAGTCTACAGAAAAATGTTTTCTTACAGACAGTTGAGATAAAAAGATTTAGAATATTTAAGTATGTGTGATACATTACAGAGTGAAATAATTATAAATATTAACTTGTAAAGATAACAATGATATTCAATAGCAATTTGGGTAGCTGGCGAGGCCTTGTCTCCAGTCTACTTTTGTGTGCGGCGGGCGGAAAGACCTAGTTTCCGCTCCGCCCTGTTTACAGGCCGTTGATCACGGTCGGAAAGGCCGAGCTTCCGATCCATGTTCCCGTAGTCGTTACTTTGTAAGTGAGGCAGGCGGAAAGTCCTAGTTTCCGCTCCACGCTATAGACGAACTGTTGGGCGAGGTCGGAAAGGCCGAGTTTCCGATCCCTGCTCCTATTGTCCTACGCGGTCGCGGAAATATACGAAGCCGTTACAATTGTACTAAGCAGTCATAGATATTGTGTAATTTTTTCGTTCACGGTTGCAGATATTAGTTTATTTAGTTAACTTGTTGAGCAATGTTTTCTTTATTACAAAAAGCGATTCAGATATGTCGATGCAATCATAATGCTTGTTAAAATCTTGGCATAAACACCGAAAAGCATCATGCATTTCAAAGTTTGATTTACAAATACTCAACACAATAGGTTTAAAATGTCTCGTGGGTCTTGTAGGAATACAAAAATTTATCTCACTCAGTAAAAAGGGACTACTGACCATCCCGTTCATTAATTTAATTAAAAAAAGAACACCAAGCATCTCTCTACGACTCTGAAGCGTCGGCAAATCTATAAGCTTCAGGCGATCCTTGTAGGGTGGGAGATTTTTAGACGAGTCCCAACATAAATTTTTGAGGGCAAATAACAGGAACTGTTTTTGCACTGATTCGAGCCTGTCACTATGAATTTGATAGCTAGGATTCCATACTATAGATGCATACTCCAAAATCGGTCTAACTAGAGAGGTAAAGAGAACTTTAGTGACATAAGGATCGTTGAACTCCTTGGCCCAGCGCTTAAGAAAAGCCAACAATCCTCTAGCCCTAATCACGCAGGAGTTTATGTGAGACTTGAATTCTAGTTTCGGATCCATAGTTACACCTAGGTCAATGAAATTGGTCACTTGCTCAACATTGTGGTCAGATATCATATACGAATTTGGATAGAACGATTTTCTAGAGAAGGTCATGAATTTACACTTTTTCAAATTTAGTGACATGGAATTTGCTTCACACCATTCGAAAATGCAGCTTAGGTCAGCTTGCAAATGCTCCCTATCTTCTGCAGTACTAATGTACTTAAAGAGCTTAACATCATCAGCGTACATTAAGCATTTCGAGTAATTCAACACCTTAGGAAGGTCATTTATAAATAAAATAAACAAGACGGGACCAATATGGCTGCCCTGAGGTACGCCGGATGTGACATGTATTGGCCGGGAGGTACAATTTTTAAAAATTACTCTTTGTTTCCTATCCACTAAGTAAGAAGAAAGCCAGCTGAGAAGAATAGGAGGGAAGCCAATTCGATCAAGTTTATATATAAGGGTTGAATGAGATACCTTGTCAAATGCCTTGCTGAAATCAGTGTAAATCACGTCCGTTCGAAGATTGTTTTTAAACCCATTAGACACATAAGTAGTGAATTCAAGAAGATTGGATACAGTTGATTTACCTTTGCAAAAACCGTGTTGCGATAGATCAATAGCAGAAGTAATAGAGTGAGATAGTTCTTCCGTAACGATTGCCTCAAAAACTTTAGCAATAGCACAAAGCTTCGCAATTCCTCTATAGTTTACGATGTTAGTCCTACTTCCATTTTTATAAAGTGGCAAGATAAACGAATCCTTCCAGGAAGATGGGAAGACACCCTGTTTTAGGGAAGCATTAAAAATATTTGCCAGAGGCTTATACAAATACTCTGCACATCTTTTAAGAACACTTGTGGGTATACCGTCTGGGCCAGCTGTATATGAAATTTTCAAACAATTCAAATGAATGAGGACGTCCGCAGCAGATATCGATGGAATTCGGATACAATCAAATGATGGCAGATCGAATGGGTAGCTAGATAGATTCGAATTCAGTTGGGAAGATGTAGAACTGGCAGAGTAAGACTCGAAGAAACCAGCAAACATATCGGCAATAATATTTTCCTCACTGGAAACTAAGTCATTTAACTTCAATGTTGAGGGATAACCGTTAGTCTTACGCTTTGTGTTCACAAATGCGTAAAACGATTTGGGATTAGAAACTATATTGAGTCGAACCCTGTTAATATAATTATTGTAACACTTTTTGTTCAATACATTGTATTTATGCCTAAGAATGGAGTACGCGGAGTAGTGAGAAGACAAGCCAGATTTTTTAAAAAGCTTAAATGCTTTGGATTTTTGATTTTTTAAGCGTTTCAATTCGCCAGTAAACCACTGAGCGTTAGACGTTACGTTAGCTTCCTTAACAAGAGGAATGATTTTACTGAAAATGTGGCGTAAGGAATTGCTAAAATGTAAGGCACTATCTTCAGCATTCCCATCATACTGGGGCCAAGTTATCTTCGATATCTCTAACCTAAGTTTATTATAATCTGCTGTTTTAAATGAGTAACGCTCCGCTCTTGATTTTTTACTGATAAAGCAACATGAGTTGCGTGAATTTATCAAGGACAATTCTAGTGGTGGGTGGTGAGAATCAACAGGGGTAATCAAAGCATAGCTAGGGGCTATTGTGACGTTGGAAACATCGTCCACAAAAACTAAATCCAGACATTTACCTAAGTTATTACTAACAGAGTTGATCTGGTAAAGACTAAGATCTGACAGATCGTTCAAAAATTGATTGAAGAGATCACGAGAGGAATTTGGTACTAGAATACCATCTATTAGATCCCAAGAAACACCCGCAAGATTGAAGTCACCCAGGACAATAACAGTATCGGAGGGCTTCACCATGGCATGTAGAGAGAGCAGTAAGGAGGAGTGTTTTAAATAAACAGAAAGGCTCGAGTTAGGTGGTATATAAGCAGCAACAAGATAAACGCTAATAGAATGATATCTTATTCGAACGCAGAGGAATTCAACTTCATCGGTGTCAGTGAACTCAATTTCTTCAGAAGAAAGGTCAGTCTGGACAGCGATTAAGACGCCTCCACCTTTTTTATTTAAACGGTCGTTTCGAAACACTTCATACTTAGGACACAAAATTTCCGAGTTGAACACATTCGGCTTGAGCCAGGTTTCAGTAAACACCAGTACTTTGAAGTCAAAATCATAGGACTGCAAGTGTAACCTTGATAGCTTTGTGTTCAAACCTCTCACATTTTGGTAGTAAATGCTAATGGTGAGGTTACTTATTAGTTTTTTGATGCCGAGGTGGAAAGCGGAAGTTGAGCCAAATTTTGCCCTTGCGGTCTAGATCTAAATTCAAATTCGCGAATGAAGGCACCGCTTGGCCAAAAAGATGGGCTCATTACTCTATCAAAGCAGTCTTCGGATATGTCTATTTTAAAAGAAGAAATGCTTCTTTCATACGAGAATCTGAACTTGCGTACATGCAACTCATTTGCTATCAGCCTGGAAGTTAAATACCCCTTCACATCATCGACAGTGGTATCTTTTGAAAACCTAGATATAAAGACCGATTTTTTGGAAGGGACAACGATTAAATCCCTCGGGACGGGGTTAACGCAATCGGAAACGGTTTCAGATGTGGTAGGGGGTTGCGGAACAGGGGGTTGCGGAACAGGGGGTTGCGGAACAGCTGTCAACTTTTTGGAAGGAGCAACGATGGCTTCGGATGTGGTAGGGGGTTGAGATGTAGTTGTGGAGTTTTATGTTTCTTAAAATAAAATACTCGTACTCATAATAAAGAAGCATCATACTTGATTTGAGTACGAAATTGTTATTTCAGTAATGAAATATTTAGATTCCCATTACTTAAATCGAGTTAGATTGTTTTTATTTTTAGGTAGACATTTTCCCTCATGCATACCAAAAATTTTTATAAAAATCAGAACCAAAAAAAAAATACTTTTGGTGAACTTTTTTTTATAACATGTCAAATTATTATTTTTTAAATTTTTTTCATTTTGGTAAAACCCTACAATTGTTTTCAACTGGTTTCTAATATGTAACATTTATTAACTGGAACAGGAGAATCGATCTTCTTCAAAACTGCCACTTTTTCTGCACCTTGCATTAAAAAATATAATACAAATAAACAAAAAAATCAAAAAGCAAGCCCAACTAGTCTCTTCCAAATTTTATATGTTTTCATTTATCAAAATTGGTGGAGAAATGAAGGCTCCAGTGTAATATGAACATTAAATTCCATTTGTTAACCACTTTGCGTTGGTGTCTCAAAGATATCTTTAAAACTGGTAATCAAAAATGATGCAGGGTTGCTTTTTGGACTATCTATAGCTGATACTGAAAACGGGAAAGTCACCTGGAGTACCTGGATTACCTAGATTTTACCGGGCAATGTGTCCCATGAACAACATGGGGAAAATCCAGAGAATATTATCCTTAATAACCTGCTCCACATCATAAAATTTGATCCTCAACTACAAGCGAAGTTCCGTTCCCGCAATATGAGGTCTACGATACTGGCAATAAATGGTAATAAGAATTATGTCCCATATTTACATTTGTCACGAAAACACATTTTGTATATAGCGGCTAACCGTTCCGTCATTGCTCTTCAACATCATTCATAGCTCCCTCAGCAAATGGGTATTTTTCATAGTGCAGAGGAAGTTCAGAAAAACGTATGGGATAATAGCAGGAGTGCCAAAGGATCGGTACTTAACAAAAGCTAAGTCCGGGCGATTTGAGGTTGCCAAAAGATTTACCAGCTTACTTGACGACATCATCTTTTAGTAAACTAGTCTCCTGTCGAGGAAGTGATTGTGTACCCATAACCTGGTTTAACGGGGATAGAGTCTCTTAAATAGCTGAAAAATTATCTCTTCAGTTCTCCATGAAATAGCCATTAGGTCTCTTGAGTGTATCAAACCAAGTTGTTTAGGCTTTTTTAAGGACTTTCACCAGCCCAACATCCATAAAAATTATATACCTTTCTGAGAGGTCGTCAAACTGTAGGACAGGATTTGTGTGACAATATCAGGACGCAGAAAATAATTTAAAGCAGAAACTTGGAAACAGTCAGGTTAGGCAGGCGGGCGGGGTCAAACAGATGGACACATCTAAACTCAGGGGCCATTATGAGACTGCGGCTGATTTAATTTGCCCTATTCCCCTAAAGCCAGTTTGAATCCCGAATACTTAAACTTTACCAAACACTCAATCTTAGGGGTTTTTCTTGAAGTTATATATGGCTATGTTTTATAAGAGAATGGGGCTATATTTGCCCAGTGTTGAGTCTCAAGGCCTTTCTTTATTGAGACAAAATTTTGTAGGATGTATTGTGGAACGATTTTCCGTCATCCCTTGTCAAATTTAGTAGCGTTAAAAGAGCTCTAGTGCTTGTAGCCTTCATAGCTCCAATAAAAATTACCACCTGAGTGAAATGCTTAGTTTCTTGTAGATTTCTTGGCGCTGAGTCCAAATCTGGTCGCAGAGTTTCTCTAGCACGTCACAATTTGGGGATATCTCAGCCACAAGGTGTCAAAAACACGGTTTTTGGCGGTATTTCAGTATTCTTTAAATTTGTATATGTTTTATGTATCAAAGTTAGCATTCACAAAGTGTATTTTTTGTCTGCCTATATTATAATAAAAACAGATTGCTTAAGTGAATATAAATCTCAATCAGATTTAGTTGAATAAAACTCTTTTGACTTTTGTTGCACATATTTTTTATAAAACTACCAATTTCGTACAAGGTTATAAATAGGGCCCGGATTTCTATGCGTTTACATAATTTTTTGGTAAGTCATAGGAACTTAAATATTGACAAATGTTGCGAATCAAGAGTTTTGTGTTAAGATGACATCGATTTGTTAGTGTATATTTTTACATATTTTGCTTTAAATGCATATATAGGTATATTTTGTCAAAAAAGCACATTTAATTGCATTTTTTATTAAACGCCGTTTGTCTCGAACAGACGAATCACTCCACAATTGCAAGAGCATTTGATGATTCCATGCAACTATTGGGTACTGATTTCGTCGGAAATTATTTTAATGTCACTGACGCAGCGCCATATATCGATCCCTAACCGCCAAAAAAACATAAGCGACATTTTCTTTGAAAGTATTTTACCCAAAGTTACTGCACGTTACTTGTTTGGCACGCAATTCGCCGAGAGACCGAAGATGTAAGAGCTCGCTTCAGTGATGTTGACGATTTAATATCGAATGGGAAAAATTATTTTTAAAATCTGCTTTGCGCGTTGAAGCTTTTCAGAACATGTATCCCAAAATCGCTATTCCGCCACAACCAATATTAACGAGATGGGGAACCAGGTTAGAGGCGGCAAAATATTATTACCTACATTTTAAGGAATTTCAAACCTTTCTTAAAGATCTAAATGATAGTGAGACTTCTTCAATATTGAAGGCGAACAAAGCAATAGCTATAAATTCTAGTGAAATAATAACTAAATTGGAAGGAAAAAAAATCATTAGCTGGACAAGTGTATCTTGTGGAGACTGCTGTTACTACTATTCAAGGTGTGCAAAGTGAACTTGGGCAAAAAATCAAGAAAAAATTGGATACCATTCTATAAAAAAATAAGGGTTTTAAGGAACTTAAGGGAATATCTGGTGGGTTGAGTAGCCAAATGGCCGCAAGTGACAGCTGTTAAGCAGGGATCACACGACTTTTACATTTGTATAGGTTTATACATTTTGGCAGTTACAGAGTGGTGTTGTCTGGAAATTCTTTTATTGAGCTGAACTCAAATTTCTAAACAACACCACTATGTGACTGCCCAAATGTACAAATGTACAAATCGTGTGATCCCTGCTTAATAGCTATAATCCCAATGAACTTAGCTTGCTTTAAGTACGCCCCAATCACCAGTTGACCTAGAAAGAACATTCTCCTTACACGAAACATTTTTGCGGCCAAATGGGGAAAGCTTTAACTTTGAAAAATTTTACACAACTATTTATTTGTTTGCCAATAAAGCCCTGAACAAAGCAAATAAAAAAAATTATGGAAATTAAATATGTATTTTTTTGTTTTTGATACTAATTTTTCAGTTTTTAGTGCATATTTTAGATTTTTTAGTGTACAGCGTGGCGACGAATAACTGTTACCCATTTTTTTTTTGAGAAATAAAAGGGTCCTTTATAAATTTTGCGAAAAAAGTATTTTATTGTTAATTTTCCACAGATTTTACTTTAGTTGTATTAGTTAGTTTTTAAATTTTAATCCTTATCTACATTTGCCAGCAGTGTAAACTTTGAGAGAAAAGTTCATTTGGTACGCAAGTCTTTTTCAGGTGTATTTTTTCTTAGGCTTTGTATAAAAAAAGTACAAAAAAGAAAAAAACTGTATAAGGTTGGTCGAATGAATGGCCGTCCTAGTCACCAGTCCCGAATCTATTAGATTTTTGAGTATGAGGCCTTATTTTGGACAGAAGGGGGAGTATAAGGGACTCAAAATGGAGAAAATTAGCCTATGGTTACAGAAGATATGGAACAAATTAACTGACGAGGAACTGCGTGCCAAATGAACTTTTCTCTCAAAGTTTACACTGCTGGCAAATGTAAATAAGGATTAAAATTTAAAAACTAATTAATACAACTAAAGTAAAATCTGTGGAAAATTAACAATAACATACTTTTTTCGCAAAATCTATAAAGGACTCTTCTATTTCTCAAAAAAACCTGGGTAACAGTTATTCGTCGCCACGCTGTACATTATATGCGCATAATTTTGATTTTTAGAGCATAAAAATCCAGCAACTTGTTATAATAAGTGCAGCTTTCTTATTTAAACATTACTTCCTTAAGCTAAACCATTCAAATATAGGAATTTAATATTCAAAAAATTATATATTTTCCGCCAAAATACCACTGTGCGTCGCTATAGTCGAGAAAGCAAAGCATAGGAGTGCCATTTGAGAGATCCCAGTTCGAGTCCTCGGACAGTGGATTTTTTTATTTTTTAGTGTAACTTTTTTCTATTTTAATTTCGTTTTCTTTTAAAAATAATTTTTTTAATTTAATTTAATTTTTAGAAACTTGTTTATTGAATTCATTTTATTTTCCTTTTGTTAATTTTATTTTCTTTTAATTTTTAGATTTGGTTTTAAAAATAAAAATATTTTATTTTACTTAACTTTTAGGTAATTCTTTCTTTTTTTTAATATAATAATAGTTTTAATAGATAACATTTTTCTTTTTCTAATTTAATTTGTAGATTTATATTTTAAGAATTTTAAATTTTTAAAAATACTTATATGTTGATTTTGAAATTTAGGCTAAACAAAACTTATCGTGTTTTAAAAATTTATATTACTTTTTTAATTTGACTTCAAAAAAGGAGGAGGTTATCAATTCATCGAAACATATTGTTTCATGTATACATGTTACTGCATAACTGTGTTACCTCAGAGGTATTCTGTTTTCTTGTATTATTACTCTTTAATGTATTAAAAAATAAATAAAAAGTTGCCCTGTAAACCTCCTAACCTATGTACCTTTCCCATTTTGATACTTGGCTGATCTCAAAATTTGTTACAACACTGGAGAGGTGCGTAAGAATTTGCTTCATATTAGATCCTTACTCTGCCAGAGTGATTTATTTCAAAAAAGACCGGGTCCTTCGTAACCGCTTGCATATTCATAACGGCTCTTACTTTTCTAAAATTTATTTTGGTACTTTTTCACATTTTGTTTTAATTTATGCTTACGCAACGATAGTGTAAAAAATAAGCATTTCCGATTATACTAGTTTTTTTCTTCAATAACCACACTTTGGTAGCCACATTAAATCTAACCACAAACCGGCACCCATGGTGTTTGCGTCGCCGACAAAAAAATGTGTGGCAAAAATAAACCGAATACATATTAAAGTTATTTACGAGCAAGTCTAAGTATCTATATACATATTTATTTATTGTTCTAATATAAATATATACATTCATATTCAGCTGCTTATTTATGTAAATACCAAGTACTTAAATAAATTCGTATGACACTTTTACCCAAAAATATTTTAGTTTATTGCTTTAAACCATTTAATCTGCAAAATACAGGGTTTTAAAAAAGAACGTAAATATCTAATGAGGGAACAGCATGTGTAACAACACCATATTACGCGCACCACAAATTGAAAGAGAAGTTCGGCCAAACACGTCGAAAAATGTGTAAAACATACATCTCGTCGTCCATTATTCCACTTTGGTTGTCCTCAGCCTAACTTCTTTCTTACTTCTGCGACCAACAGATAGCGAGAAGTTAGCCTTCCAAATTTCCCAATACTTTACTTGTTCTAGAATAAAATATTTTTAAATAATTTTCATTTCAAACCAATGCAGTTTGTGTAATAGGCGGCATACACGGTGCGTCTGAATCGCCAGTCATTTGTGTACATGTCGACTCGTCTTTCGACTACACACAGTTGAGTCAGTTCAGAGTCATTCCAGGAGTCATGTCGGTGTAACTAACACATATTTATTTTCACAAACACATCCAAACAGACTCGCGAGTCAGACGCACCGATCATTCAAATTTGATAGTTGTTTAATTAACAATTCCGTCTAATTTCCTACATTTCTGCCTCTTCAACTTTTCCAGCACCGCAAGAACTAAAAAGATAGGTATAAATTCAGCGTGCTAATCCCGAGTAATCGGTTTTAAATTAATGTAAAAAAAATGGTTGTGATTGGCGTTATTATTAAAAACCAAAACAAAAATTGACAAATCGATTTCGGCTTGTGCAAGTGGTGCGCCTTTCGATGGGAATATCTTGATGGCTAACCGCCGATCTTTTGAACGGGAACTCATTTACATATTGTGTACATACAGACGTATGCATGCATATGTATATCTACATATGTATGTTTGTATGTAGTATGCGTTCATTATAAATAGTAGCATACGTTTTGTGTGGCTTATGATATATAATATTATGTAGTAATTATTTTTTATAGCCAAATTCAATTTGAATCCGTATAAACAGGTTGTCTGCTATTAAAGTTGTTTTGACTTAAGACCTTAAAATAATGGTAGTATGCAAGTATGCACGTCTGCCCGCATGTGTGTATGTACATACATATGAGAGTTGTTTTTCAACAAAAATGAAACGTTAGCAATTCCTATGAATTTATGTAAGTGAAAACAATGAACCTATGTTATTCGACACCTTAGTTTGTACGTATGTATGTGCAAATATATGTATGTATGTAGGTAAATAAGAGGTAAAAAGTAAAATATGTATTTTGTCAATGTTATTGTGGCTTATTAACATTAAATTTTAATTTTTTTATTGAACTTTGTACCGCGATTATTTTATTAGGAAAAATGGAAGATGCAATGTGTAATCAGCCAAAACTGGCAGAATGAGGATCATTTAATTAGATGTTGCAAGTTGTTAGGCGCGTCTGATATTCCTTTGGAGATTTTTGACAATCAAAATTAGCGATAGCGAATGTTGGAACCCTGGTGCTGGTCATAGCGTTATTCTGTTCTTTTAGCGATAAGTTGTCTAAAAATTAAATAAAACATAAATATATGCTTTTCTTTTTAAAATAAAAATTAAAAACTAAAAGAAAATTAAATTAAAAAAAGTAAATTTGTAAAAATTTGTTTAATTTAAAAATAAATATTTGTCTGCTACATAGGAATGCTATAATAGGAACTTGGGCCTCATATAAAAATTTGTTTCTTTTTAAAACAATAAAATTACAAATTATAAGAAAAATTAATTAGAAAAGAAAATAAATTTAATGAAACACTAAATGAAATAAATTTCTACAAATTTAATGAAATAAAAAAATATTTTTTCTTTTTAAACGAATAAAAACTAAAAATTTATATAAAAAAGCATTATATTATAAAAGAAAAAAAAAATAAAACAACTAAAAAAATTTTTTTTTAACAATATCTAAAAATTAAAAAATTTTTTTAAAAACAGAAAAAACCTTTAATAAGCTTCAACAAATTTTATTAAATTTAAAACAATATTTCTCTTTTCAAAAAAATAGAATTCTTAAAATGAAATGAAATTTAAAGTTATATATGTATGTATGTTTGTTTTTGTTTTTAAAGCAAAAGTTCTTAAAACTGAATTAAAAAAAATAAATAAATAAAAAAGAATTAATTAAAAGAGAAGAAAAAAGTTTGTTGCCCGGAGACTCGAACCTTGGATCTCTTGAATGGCACGACAGTGCTACGCTCACTCGGTCATTGCGACTGTTGAAGCAGCGCGAGCAATATGAACTTGCTCAAGAGCTTTTCACCCTGAAAGTTGGCAGGGAGCTTTTTCTGTAAGACGTTCGTAACAGAATAAACAAAATCTTTCAAACTTACTTGCCTACTGTCTTGCAATTGTCTTGTAAAAGGCCTGCAACTATCTTAGCTAGAATTGCTCTGTTGATGACTATTTGCTCGCAAGTAATAACACAGATTATGGTTAAACAATATTTTTGTTATTCAATACCCAGCGGCTGTAATATCATTCATTAATTCTGTTAGCGAGGTACAATTTAGTTTTAAATTGAAAAATTCTCATAATTTTAAGTCAAAAGTTCTGGGAAACATGTTCCCGTTACTCCTCAGTACATTTACATACATACATATATGTACTTTATGTAGTGCTTTGCTGAAAAGTATTTATTTCCCGAACAAACACCAAAGCAAAAAACAAAAGTAAAAAAACAACATCAACCAATGTGTTGTTTATTAGTGCGCTTGTAAAACTGTACTTAAAAAATATTTACAAAAATGCATACCAATAACTGTATACATACAATGTATTTTTAATGAGCAGAAAAACAAAACACAACACAATAACCTTAAAAAAAAGAGCATGCAAAATTACGTTGAATTATAGCGACTACCGCAGTGCAGAAAGCAAGTAAGTAGTAAACAAAGTATGTAGCTTGATACAATGCGGAACAAAAGTTAGCTTGAAGTTAAATTTAGGTATGCATTGTTTTTTTGTGTTGAGGTCTGAGAACGATTTTTAATTTTTTCTACTGATTCTTCTTGTGCATTATGTGCAATTCATTGAACAAATGTGTACTAAACATTTTCTGTATAACATTTTAACGCCTTACTCCTACAATTAGGCGTCTTTTGTATCATTTTTAGTAGAAATGTTATGAAAGTTAATTAAAAAATAACACTGCTCTCACTGGTCGTCGTTATGATGCGGAGCCTTTATATGCAATCCTTGCTTCTCTTGGTGATTTAAGCTAATCGCACAAAAACTGAAGAAGCCGTTGATTTCCCAACTTCCTAAAGGAAGGATGAGGTCACACTGCAAAGCTAAGTGGTTCCTTATCCGCCTACAATAATCAATAATAAACTTTTGCTTCTACGTGACCTTTTTTACTTTTGTTCAACTCAGAATGAGTCAGTCTGCTTAACTGGTGTCAGAATCATATTTATAACGAAAGAAAGACCATTTTAGACTCATAAATTCTGAGCACTCAGAAATTGTTTAAAGGGAACAAACATTCATAGGCGATAACTAGCCAAAGCTCTAATTTATGTATGGCTGGATAAACCACAATAACTATTTAAGCGGAGATGGAGGGGGTGTACGCAACAATTTACCTAAAAAGAGTACTACGAAGCGCCGTTTCGTCTCCTCACTCCTACGCAAGTTAGCTGCTTTTAAAATACAAGATGAAAGCTATCAGGTTAATGTTAATGCTTACGCGCTTACGAAAGCACCCTCAACTTTTATGCGTTTTAGCACAAAATGCTTTGGTTGCTATAAAAACTGGCCAAAATGTCAACACGGCTAAAATGGCAATGGTTTTCTTTTCTAAGAAAGCGAAAAAGGTCCAGATGCAGCTAATTGCGTTAAATAATTCCACGCAGACTCTCTTAAGACTGGTTTTTACTATGTCACATTTTGACGCCAAAATTTGGCGACATATTTCGACATAACTTATCTCCCTTATCCATACCTTTACCGATGATATTATTGCTCAAAAACTGACAGACAGCCGATTTCGCAGTGCATGTACGCGACTAAAGAACTATCCTGATCCAAATCAATCGATAAACCGCTTTTTGTACCCATTTGATAATGTGTTTTCACTTATTTGACGACAAATGCCACTGAATTTGACATAGTGAAAACCAGGCTTTAGGGGAACTTAAGTATTTGGACACCATTCCGGGCAAAAATTTAAGCTGGAAGTGTAATGTAGAGGAGCGCTATAGAACGGCAATATACTTATACATACATAACTGCCCTATTCACATGTAGGGAAAAAGGTACTTGAAACCCCACATTGTTTACAGGTAGTAGTACTAAGTGTTTTACGTCACATTTTGTCCTAAGGCATTGATTACACATTGATAAAGTGGAGCCATATGAGGTTCGGAGACTACAGAAAATCGTAGTATGTAGCTGCAAACTTTAGTTGCACAAACTACACAATATCGCCTTTTGCACTGAGGAATTATTTCCAAAGTAGGCAAACCACACTCTTATTATGGGTGTCAGGACAAAATGGCATACCAGGTTTAATAACAAACCTAAACAAATAATTTTATCGAACAGGCAAACAGGTGTTGGTCTACAGAGTCCTTGAGTAAGTTCTTCAACAAGTAAAGGTGTTTTTACACGATATGTATTTGCATATGTACATGCCACTTTTTACATATGGAAATGCCAACAACTCGTGTAAAGGCAAATTAGATTTGTTTCTGTACAAAGCAGATGCACGTACATACGAAATAGAAATGTTTCTATTTTAATCTGACACACAGATAGAATCGTGAGTTTAGTTTATTTAATTTTCAAAGAACGTATTTTTAAATAGTTAAATAAAGACTGTGAATTAGACAGACATACGTAATTACATATGTATTGAAAAAGTCACATTTACAGATGCAAATACATGTCGTGTAAGAACACCTTAACCGGGATTATTACAGGTCATTGCTTTATGGCAAGACACACTAACAGAATCGATATGGAGTCAAATAACTTCTGTCGTAGCTGTCGTGATGTAGTAGAACTCGTAGGTGTAGAACATTATCGATGTTACTATGTGTGTGTGATTTTGTGACTTATATCAGAACGGTGAATTGATTTCATTTCTTGGGAAGGGAAAAGGTAAAGAGCCAATATTACGGTGTCACAGGGAACCCAAGACGGCCTAGGTGTGCCCCTTCCAAACACTGAGCTAACCTAACCTAACCTAACTTGATTAAAAAACTTCAACTGTGAATGGTAAAATAGGGACTAAAAATACCTGAAATGTTTCTCACAGTATTGACAGCTGAGCATGCTTAAATTTTTATAACTATTCGTCAACTGACACGACTTACTTTTTGTTCTCAATTCGTACATTTGAATATTTTAACCCTTCAACCGCTAATTCTTTAAAGAAAGGGGTAAGGAATATGCTTTTTTGTAGAATTCAAACTGCTCAAATTTTTTAATAAAGAAATGCTTGCTTAATTTTACTGTCGATTTTCTAATACAAAAGTTTGTAGTCGGTTAATGGGGCACAAAAGTCATACATATTTTCACTGGGCTTTTAATGGAAAAGTGGAAATTTTAACCCACTCTAAAAAATGAAAATGTTCCGGAGCAAAAATCGTATATTGTTAGGGTGACACGCTGTTGGCTGTTCTACTATGTTAGAAAAAACCGTGCAACATATTATCAATATGGCTGCGATTCCATAACCCTTTGAAAAAAAAATATATTTTTGTCCGGCAACGAAATGGGTTAACTTTTAGAAATTTTGTACTGTTAAGTCCTAATCTGAATTTATAATGTAAAGTTGGAATTTTTCGTCTTTCTAAACTCAAAAAAAAAAAAAACAGCTGCAATAAATGTACCAAGATGAATGAAGACACCTGCCCAATTTTGAGTCCTGAATTATTACGTTACTACTAGAATTCAGCAACCTAAAATGTTTGATAATTGGATTCTCTCAGTTTTCGGACAAATTTGTGTTATAGAGTTTTCCAAAAACAAAGAAATATATAAATATTTTATGTGGAGTCCCATCATTTAAAAAATTTGCAATTCAATACTTTGCTAAACTCTTTTGGTTTGATTATTGCATTGGAATGTTGTACGCCTTTGTCTACGCAACTGATTTAATCTAATTTTTAGCTATGTGGCAACAATTTAAACAAAATTTTAATACTCTCATCAGTATCAAAGCCAATCAAAGACAATACATATTTTACATTCTTATTTTATTATGTGAGTTTTTCTGAAAAAAGATTTCTAAATAACCATCTCTTTTATAATCTAATTGAACTATTTTACTTTTATGATAAATTTATTTGAAGTTTTAAGATGAGTGGTAGCTCTGTTGAAAAACAATTCTACTCCCGCAATTGTGTACATACTTAGTATGTATATGTTCTATTAATGAAAACTTTGCCTACTAACGATGTTGTAACTAATATCTAATACATATGATATATTTATTTAGTTAATTTAAAAAAGGTGGTAAGTCTGCTGACAAATATTTTGAATTAAAATGTTCTTAAAAGCCATTGCTTTAAGGTACAGCCGAATTTCAAGATTTTACATATGTATATGACGTGGTAAATTTTTTAAAAATATATCTGTTAAAAATAAATTTCTTAGTAAGCTATCTATTGATTACATGATCAAAATGGCAATATTGTTTTAATAAATTTTAAAGTTGCATAAAGGTGGCAACATTGCTAAATATATTTATCGTTTAAAATGTTTTTGAATATTATTCGCAGGCAAATTTCATTTTTAATTAATAACAAATTGTAATAAATTAAGTGGAAACCCTGTTTTTGGTTGGAAGTATTCTTAAATACTTCTCGTTGGGCATTAAATTTTTTAATATTTCACAATAATAAGCTATTTATTTTATTGGGTTTTTGGGGACCGCGCTGAAAAATATTTTTATATAATTTAGTTATTATTAAGCGATCTACACCTAAAATGCATTTTAAACATTTGTTTTGACTGCATTGATTTTATGAGTCAATAATTTGTATTCCATTTCTTTATTTTCAGACGCATATTTATTACGAATACGCACGCATGTGCCTACCCAATAATAGAAAATAAATATTTATGCATCTCCGTCATGAAATTTTCCAAATAGAACATTTTCAAAGTGCGGTTTTACTCATAAAAGATATGTAAATTCTAGAAATAAATACATTAAATTGTAGTTACAAGAATCCATAACTGTACCGGTACCAATCTTTCGTGAGTCTTTGATATCTATGAGTACAAACATGTACACAAATTTACAAGCAACAACAAAATAATACGAACTACGAAAAGTAGTATCAACTGCAGTAGCGAATGCACAGACGACGTATTTCCATAAATATATTTAGCACAAGTAAATGATTAAAAATATACATATGCGTGCATAGATATGTATTTTCGTAACTATAAAACTCTCAGCGAATTTATATTTAAATGCGTGCCATCACTCCTACGCGTATAAGATTATATTTCGCGGCGTAGAAAATTTCGAAATAAACTAATAAGTGCATTTAATGAAATAATCAAAGCAAAAGCGATCAAAGGACTACGATTACTAAGAACAACTGCATTTATTAAGAAAAACTCCAGTTTGCATTTATGTACAACAATTAGGCCAACGAGTTGGTCAAACGAACAAAATCATTAAAAAAGCTGCCACTAAACTAACGTGGAATGATCGATAAAAATAAAGTTCAACGCCTGCCCGCTATTGCTGACTTATCTAACCAAAAGTACACTTTAAGTTTTGCTATAACCATGGAACGGAATATTTTTGGAACATTACGATCATCTCTGTTACTTTGCTGGCTTGCAGCTCTCGCGCTCCTATTCGCTCAAGTCACCAGAAGTCATGCCATTGTGCCTGAAAGACAGTTGGTGCCATCGAACGGTTTCGTGAAGAATTATCCGCATTACTATGATTACAACTGTTTCACGGATGGCGGTAAGTTTCAATAAATATATTTTATACTTAGTTAGGGTGGTAAATTGAATGTTTTAGTATATATTATATATAGTACGCCTACAACTTACAGACTTTTGCTTATTAAATGGACATGTGAATGATGCGCACCAATACTAATTTCTGGTAGCAAACAAAGCATTGAAACCAAACTTACCACTGTAGAATGAATGCAATGGGTTATAGCCCAGAGGCTGCAATTCGTACTCTCACTTCTAAAATTGAGAAGGCTCTAGGCCAAAAAAAACATAGCTCTTTGTGCCTTCATGGGAATTTCTTGGGGCTCTTGGGTCTCTATTTCTATGGGTCAATAAAGAACGTCTTGCTAAGCAATGGAAAAAGCAAAAAAAAAACAATTCAATGTGTGTTATCCATGCCATTCCCTTGGCGTGCGGCCAATACAGAGTGCTGAGCCTGATTGCATAAAGCTGGTCTGGAATTTACAATATAGTTTTGCTTATGGGAGGAAGATTAAGAAGAGTGTCTACAACTTTACTGAGGGTAAAAGGAAAGGCTTGCTACAATATACACCGAGAAATTTAGTCATCGGCGGGGGTTGAAATATCGCTGCTGTACGCTGGCTAAAGTTCTTTTTTAAAAAAGGTCGTTAAGGAATTTTGCTTTGGTACAGAATACTCCATTAAAAGGGAGGGGTTACGTTAACTTCTTGGTGTTCTGGGAAAAAAACGTGTTTGTTTTGGCCATGGCTAACCATTCTATTGCCTCCTTACGATCTCAAACGGTGTTGGAGTGGGAAGTAAAGTGGCTTTATTTCCTGCTGAGTCTATGACTCTTTCCTTATTTCCAAAATTCCAGCTTGTGGTCTGAACTATAGCTAATAATTCTACGTACATTTTGGAACCGGCAGTGCACATCACGTTCCGCCTCTAGTACTGAAACTAAATGGGCAGAATAACGTATACACCTGTAACCACCCAAGTTGTACCGAGGCATAAAGTCTCGCGTTAGTTGTAAACGCTGTGTTCTTAATGTGAAAGTGTAGGCGAAAACCCTAATTGCAGCCGAATATCTTTAACATTGAAATAGCTATTAAATAGTGAAGATTGTTTTATTTTTTCTTCTACAGATGCACTTCCAGATATCCCAAACATACGAGATTATTCAATTGGGCTGCAAGTTTCCGACCGAGCACTGCATCAAGTAATGAGTCGAATTTTTGCTATCGTTCTACGCGAGAAGCTTAACTATCGGAATATCTCTTTGGTGCCATACAAATATACAACGAATATTTCCATTGATCGATATGAGGAGAACAACTATCGTAACATATTCGAACAACTGAAGTGAGTTTGGAATTTTTACCGAGTAGCTTCCACAATTCATGCACACCGTTTTTCCTTGTACTAGATACTCACCGTATTCCAACATGTCCATGATAAACGTAGCCGTTTGGATGCCAGCATTGGTGCGTTCAATTGTTCCAGACACAATTATTGAGGCGGGCACTTCCATTACACCAGGTCGCTTCGGTTGGTTTGTGCCCAAAAGTCAGGTCGATTTGCCGCTGGAGCTTGCCGCCTATAGTTTGCACTACAGCGTATTTCTCAATCAGTCGCATGCCGACTATGGACGCTATGTAATACCGGAAGAATTAATTGCGAAACTGAGACATGGTAAAAAGTGAGTATGGATTGCATTCAGATTTGGAAAGGTTTTTTTTTGCGTCTGAGGGAAGAAATTTAACTTTCATTACTCAATCAGCTACGAGGAGTACATAAGTCCGAGCTGCCTTGGAAGAACGTGTGTCACCTTGTTGGCCGAACACAAGCCTGATACCGCATTTGTGATGCATCATATTCAAAATACCAGCAGTTTTGTCAATGTGCTCTGGCTAGGCGCAGATTTTCGTGAAACACTAAGATATTTGCACCAAAAATACCAATCTGTGTACAGTTATAAGCGTTTCATAGTACTGCACTGGACACCTTCCATTGTCATCGATGGCGAAATTGAGTTCTATCAAATAACGCTGCCACATTGTGAAGATTTACTTATTCTTCAGTTGACTGCTTGCAAATACGAGCTCACGCCTGTGCTAAAATACTACGACCAGCGGTTGGGCAGAAGTGAAGAGCGTTTGGTGTCTACATTGCGCGAATTTCAAATACACGATCAAATGCTACAACAACTACAATTGAGCGCTAGTTGGAAAAGAAACGGCAAAGATATTGAAGATATCTACAACCACGTAGCCTGCGATTGGTTAAAGTCAAACGAAAGGACTTATACACAATGGCTCAGCACTAAGTCAACTATTAAGTTGTATATTGGCGGCATTTTTCCACTTACCGACTTTAGTCGCGGCCATCAGAATCTGGAGAAGGCTGTTAAGTTAGCAGTTGAAGCCGTAAATCGTAGTCACTTGCTGAAAAACTATAACCTGGATGCGCAAATCCACGACGGCCAATGCAAGCCAGACGAGGTGATGAAGGTATTCATACACTACTTCACCGAACCGCGTGTATTGGGTGTGCTGGGACCCGCTTGCAGCGAAACCGTCGAACCGATAGCAGGCATTTCAAAGCACACAAACATGGCGGTGATCTCTTATTCCGCTGAGGGCGCTACATTTGCAGATCGGCAAGCCTATCCGTACTTCTTTCGCACAATAGGTTCAAATCGGCAATATGAAGATGTCTATATTGAGCTGATGAAAGTTATGGGCTGGAAACGTGTGGCAGCACTGACCGAGGATGGACAAAAGTACACGGAGTACATCTCACACATGGAAGCGGCTATGAAGCAGCATAATTTGGAATTGATAACTAATAAGAAGTTTCTGAGTGATGTGAAATCAGCGGAAATGAATAAGGTAAGGAAGTCGATGTAGAATTGATATTAAACAGGGCGGAAAATAATCAGGTACATACAATTTCTCTTGCAGTACTTGTTGGATCTGAAACAAAAGCATGCAAAAATTATTATTGCGGATATACACAACAGGAATGCAGAGCTGGCGCTTTGCGAGGCCTACAATTTGGGTGTAAGTTGAAATAAAATTATTTTTCCTATTCCCATTTAACACAACAATCGCTTGTCTGTTGGGGCCGAGAAGAAAAACTTTGTCAATTGTATCCCCACTTCACATATTTAAGATATTCAGACTAAGTGTAGACACGTCTGCTTTTGGAAGCTCTTTTACAAAACTCGAAGATATCAGGAAACAGACTTAGGTTATATTTGCGATTCCGCTGACACGAAAGATGACGTGGGTCATTCATCGGCTAGACCAAGTCGTTTGCAGATACCAATGTATCATGAAACCAGATAGTCGTTATTGATGTCAAGTTTCATGGCAGGCAATCACAAAGGAGGTAAATGTTCTACTAAAAATATTTCCTGCAAATATACAGATGATCTCTTAGACCTATATAGATGGATAGATATAATAGAGGTTGTACACTGCGTCTTTGTAGCTATTGTGCCCTCAGAACTCATCACAAGTGTTTGTATTAGGGTCTTCAGCAGTATCATTGACTGTGGGTAGCCTCTGGTCAAAACTCCCTCAGATGGGTTCGTCTCTTTCTGGCGACCGGGTCACATTATACTTGAAAAATGCTAGAATTGGCCATATATACTTTAGACAGTTTTGGAATTTTCTTTGCGTTGTCCCAAATATAGACGATATTGATATTGTTAGAAAGAAAATTTATCCATTATCAAGGTTCCGGTCCCAAATTTTGTATAAAATGAATAATACACAGAAAAAAGCTCTTGAGTTGACGTTGAATTCTGTAGTTTTATTTATAATTATTTTGTTGAAAATAAAAATATGTAGATATAACTAAAAGTTATAGGAGTAAATCTAAAAATCAAAATCCATAAATCTGGTCTTTTATTTGTTGAAAAATAAAAATGTGGCACATTTTTGCACTTTGCGAAATAATGCGATATTGACTGATGGATTAAATAATTTTTTTAATTTTTTGTTAAAACCATCAGATCTGCACCAATCGTTCGATTTTCAAAAATGAGAAGGTACATTAAATGCCTTGCCTTTGAAATATATAATGAAGGACTCATTTCGTAAAAAGAGTTGCAACCTGCTAAAAATTTTATTCAAATTATTAAATAAGTTAAATGTTTTATTAAAATATGGGTATCAATCGAAAGGGGCTTCGAAAGGGTTGATTTCTTAACTACATGTAGAAGGGCTACCACCTGTTTAAAAAATCAAATTCTATTTACGGAATTAGGTGACTGAAATATGTATTACCATATATATGGGGGTCAGACGAAAGAGGTTTAAGGTCATAGCTTGGAAATGTTTTGAAGAGGGTCGCTACCTGGTTGCAAATCGAATTAAATTAAATTGTACACAATTTTTATACATGAAATATTACAATATTCAAACGAAAGAGTTACGGCATCGTATTTGTTATTTTGTTACAGTATGTAAATTGTTAAATTGCCAATGAGTGGTTCTTTTCATATTACTGGACCTTTAAATTAATTTTAAGGTTTCAGGAATTTGTTTATTCTTCACTTATTTTTTGTTAAATATTTTAAATTTGTTCTTTGGTCTGACACCCAAAATCCATTGAATAAATTTAATTTAATTCTTTAAAGACGTGGCAACCCTTATACTTGTAGTTTAGAAGTAAAGAATTTATTAAACAATTTGAATTCAATATTTAACAGGTGGCTACCCTTCTAAAAAAATAAAACCTTACTGCACATCTACAGACTTATCCCTGTAAACTGACACCTACAACAAGAATCCAAATTTTGCACTTCAGAGAAAGTAGGGAAGGTATCAAAAAACAAATTGCATTTGTGAATTCAGCGTCCTCAAATGCACAAGTTTTCATTTAAATCTGCCCATAATTGTATTTTTGCTCACATTTTATATGAAGTCACGTTGGCAAGAAACTGCTGAAATTGAGTCATCAATACGCCTGGGAATTCGTACGGCTCAAACGAACCTATTGATCATCGTACAGACCTGGTGGTGAACAGGTGCCTTGCTATTCTCAGTCATCCCTGGCGGGCAGAATCGGCCGCCGTTCCTTTCTGAATTAGGAGCCACGGTAGCTTCTGGTGTAGCTGCTGTCAGAAAAGTTGTATTGTCATTTGCTTTAAACTAGTTGACGAAGATTCGTCCTTTCCACGTTCCACGTTCCACTTCACTTCGCCCGGTCGAAGAGTTCCCCGCCGTTTTTTCAGAGAGCTAAGGCTTGCTTTTTGACCATTTGGCCGTTCAGGCCTTGGCCTATAGCTCCAGCTTCTCCTGCACTTTATCGAGCTGTTGCTGTTTCCACCACGCGCTTACTATCTTTCCTAGTTCTACTATAGAAGATGACGTAATGAATAAATAACCACTAATGCACAGCATAAATTTCTTTCGGATCAAATACTTAATATTATACTGTTTTAACAGATGACTGCGTACGAGGGCTACGTTTGGTTTTTGCCTTCGTGGATATCTAAAGACTGGAATACGCTTCATAGCAACCACAATTGCACAACAGAGCAACTTCAAAAGGTATGCAGCTTCATTTAAGCCCAATTCTTTCAATCGTGCAAGCTTCATTTAATTTTAATTTCTTCTAGGCGTCTGAGGGACACTTCAGCATAATGCACACTCCTTTTGGAGACCTCGACTCCACTATGCAGGAAAATATAACTGTACGAAAGTGGCTACAATTGCACACCCAAAGCAATGTTACGATGTCCAACTACACCGGATTTGCCTACGATGCCGTGTGGGCTTATGCCCATGCCGCTGCAAGACTTTTGGCTGAGAACGATGATGCTGTGAATAGTTTGCGGTCTAGCAGCGTAGTCGCACGTTTTGTGGAGCTAATATGGCAGACAAATTTCACGGGGCTCTCTGGCCAGATACAGTTTGGACAGGGCGGCTCGCGTATTACTGACTTGGATATAGTTCAGTGGCGGCAGTTGCAATTCGAGCGCGTGGGCAAATTTAAACCGTATGTGGTAGGCGTGGCCAATAATAGACGTGCCGATGGCGGACGCTTGGATTTGTTTGAGAGTAAGGTTGTGTGGCTGTCGGGTGGGCAGCGTCCCACGGATGGCACATACGATTGTAGCTTCGCTGCTTTGGCGAAATTTTTGAATAAGGATTGTGAGAGCGCGGCTTTTACTTTTACAGCTGTGCTGTGTATATTAATTGTGGTGTTCGTTTCGTTGATTTCATTTCTATTCTGGAAAAAACTCTACGATAAGAAACTAAAGCAGTCAGCGAAGATAATGAAGAATTTCGGCATTGATTTGCTTTCGCCGTCGCGCAACAAGGCTAATACGCTGGACAAATGGGAAGTGCCTAAGGAGAATGTTGTACTCAATCGGCGTTTGGGTGAGGGCGCTTTCGGTACGGTATACGGTGGAGAAGCGCAGATCGGTGCTACCGGCTGGACCGCAGTGGCTGTGAAAACACTGAAAGCGGGCGCCTCCACAGAAGATCGCTTAGATTTCCTATCCGAAGCTGAAGCGATGAAACGTTTTAACCACAAGAACATCGTTAAAATGCTCGGTGTATGCTTGCAAACGGAACCGATTTACACAATCATGGAATTCATGCTGTACGGCGATTTGAAGACATATTTGCTGGCGCGCCGCCATTTGCTGAACGAAAAAGTTGCCGAGGAGTCAGATATTTCTTCGAAACGTTTAACTATGTACGCCATGGATGTGGCGCGCGGACTCGCATATCTGGCGAGTCAGAAGTATGTGCACCGGGATTTGGCCTGTCGTAATTGCTTGGTTGATGCGCAACGCGTGGTCAAGATCGGCGACTTCGGCATGGCGCGCTCCACCTATGAGAGTGACTACTATCGATTCAATCGAAAGGGTATGCTGCCTGTGCGCTGGATGGCGCCCGAATCACTGGCGCTTGGCATGTTCACGCCATCCTCTGACGTTTGGGCTTTTGGTGTGGTCTTGTACGAGATCATCACATTCGGTTCTTTCCCCTATCAAGGACTTACTAATAATCAAGCCTTTGAGTATATTAAAAGCGGTAAAACGTTGCAAATTCCGTCTGGTGCTAAGCCGCCCTTAGAGGGCTTGATAAAGGCTTGTTGGAGTCAGGAGTCAAAGAAGCGACCAACTGCGGCCGAAGTTGTCGATTACATTTCCAATTATCCGCGCTTGTTGACGCCATGTCTGGACTTTCCCAGCGCTTCGGTGGAGATGCCAGAAACGGAGAGTGATCAGCTAGAATTGCTGCCCAAACCGCGAAAATGCTCGCCGCTCAAACGGGACTCCAGGCTGGACATTTTGGCGCAAACGTCAACAATGAATCATTTCAACTGCTCGAATGATTTGATTGATGGCATTGACGAGCCCAAGCACACGAATATAGAAATGCCAACAAGCTTTACTTTGGGTGCGAGTATATCGCAGCATAACAACAATAACAACAATAATAATACTATTAACGCGCAAGCCATGTGTTTGGATGCCTGTTCGGCGACGACGCCGGATGGTTATAGCATAATGTCGCCGCTGTTAATGCATCGAGTGAGCGAATGTTCGGATTCCTCGCAAGCGAGACTAATTAAGAAATCCTCTGTAGAGACACTGCAGCAGACAGAATTTTAAAATTATTAGGATAGAAAATTTTCTAATCTCGCGTATAGCGAAAAAGACTACAGTTGGAAAGAGTTTTTTTTTCGTACAATAAGAGATCCAGCTTGACTGAGCGGATATTGCCATTTTCATAATTTAATTTTCATACACATTTGTAAATATGCCGATACATACATATATTCTAGATATAGGTATAGCAAGTACATACTCATAAAATTAAATCATGAATGCCACTATTGCCAACTGAAAACATAAATATACTGATTATATGCAATTAATTATAATAGGTACTTAGTATAACTATGTATATGTACTTCACAATACCTAAAAGGTACGTAAATACATATGTGCACTATAAGTACGGTGACCATATTTATGAGAGCCGAATACGGGACAAAAAATAATTTTGCAAATTTGTTCCACAACAGCTTACAGATCTTAAAGCCTTCTTCAATGAAAAAAAATCATTAAATTTTAGTATAATAAAGTGCAATTTTAAGTTGCTAAGGCTTACTAATAATTTTTGCCAATTTTTTTTTTTTGTTGACGGTTACGCATTTTTTTCATACAAAGTAAGTAAGTTCGACCATTTTTTTAAAAGAGAAGCAAATCAGCAGCCCTTTCCACTCGCACTTTATAATACTTAATTTTAATGAGTTACAAAACTGCAAACCAAATTTTTTTCTAAAGATCCTAATTAAAAAGTTTGAAATTTTGGTGAAACCTTGCAGAATTAATTTTTATAGTTTTTTGCACAAAGTTAAAAATTTGGTATTATATGGTTTTTGTTAGGTAATGAGCTTTACTTTCATAAAATAAACAATAACTAAACTAAGGAAAAATAGTCAAAACTTACTAAAATGTCCAGCCCTAATTTCTATTTTAGTCCCTGTATGTATTCCTCTATTCGAATCACAGGCATTCAGATTAGGAAATAATAACTGTTTATGGAGAAAATTAGTATCATATATGTACCAAACATCTCTTAGAACTCGTTCATAGGCATGCCATTTTAATGAGTTTTGAAGGCGTCGAAATACCGAACACCGAATACGGGACAAATACAGGACATTAAAAGAAATACAGAACATTTGACGTCCCGTATAAAATAAATAAATTACCAGGACAAAGGGTCAAAAAAGAGGCCTGTCCCGTATAATACAGGACGGATGGTCACCGTAACTATAAGGGAAGACAATTTGACCATATATATATATATTTGTATATACCCTGCAAACCATTTTTTCAGAGTATTCTAAGCTGTAGAGAAATTTTAAAGAATTCGTAAAGATCTCATCCGATTTTTGCCGAATTTTCTAAAATGAAATAAACTATGCACACTTCCATTATTTTTTGAAATTTCGGAAGAAAATCGGTAAAGCAATGAAAATAATGCTGCAATGTGAAGAATTTCTTGCAGAATTTTTTCAGAATATTCTTTGTTTTTCGTACAGAAATTTCATGTTAACCACTTCAAACAATTTTCCTTGAAGATTCGTGAAAAAATCGTTACAGAAAGGGAAACTCCTAAAGATTTCGTTAAGATTTCGGAATTTTTGGTTTGCAGGGTATGTACATACATACATACATACATATATTAGAGTGATAAGAAAAACCTAGTTTTCGAAATTTGTGTGCTATGCATCAAAAACTTTGAAAACATCAAGAAAAAACATGTTGCTGAAAATTTGAGAGAA
>NW_023458557.1:68589543-68633430 GCF_013731165.1 Rhagoletis pomonella
CATCACTCTTGAATTACCTATATGTATATATTTCATATATGGCAGGCAGAGGATCGAACTTTCTAACCAACACTTACATATGTAAAATATATAGAAAGCTTAAGAAATCTCGATATTCGTATTTCAACAATTCATTCAATTTTATCTGAGATACTGACCTTGAAATACATACATACTTCTGTTCAATGATGAACAAACAAAATATTTTAAATACGAAATGCGCTCCGAATATTTTCGTTATGAAGCTACCAGCAATCTCCTAAAGTTAATTTAATTCTAACCAACAAATGTCTCTTAGAAGAACAATTTCGTCATGCTGTTGCCGAGTTTGCTTTTAGTCCAAATATAGCGAAAAGCGGACCTAAGGAAATTGCTTACACCGGCGGCTGTACTTTAAAATTAAATAGGTGCAAAAGCTCATTTAAGCTTCTTTCTTTATTTCTTGAAGCACTAAAAAATGAACCCCTAATTATCTCAACATTTTGGCTACTAGATTTTTATAGTAAAATTTTTCGTATAGTTCAAAGTTGTTTTTGTATGAAAGCTTACGTATAAAGGTATGCTATGTAGATACATACATAAGTATATACTATAAGTTTAAAAATACATTAACGTATAATTCTTTTTGGGAATACATGCATATTTATAAAAACACAATTATTTTTTAATTAAGTCTATATACATATTTATTACGTATCAACATACATCGATGAGTTTACCTGCAACGCAAGTTTCTATTTTTTTATAAGCACTAAGACATCTACAATACAAATATGTACAAATGTATAAAAATATTCGTACCTACATATGTATGTAAATAGAATTACCATTGACTGCCTTTTTGAGGCATGTTAATTTTCATAATTACATTATTTCGATTTCATTCGCAATTATTAAAAGTCTTTAAGTTTTGTTAAGTACTTAGTTACTTTTTAGTTACTGTAATACATTTTTTTTGTTTCTTTTTTTTTGTTAGAGAGCGCACGACTTGCCATAACAACGCCCATGTCAACCTCGTATGTTTTTCGAAAAAGATCAAAGACGTGAGAGCTTACGTTATTAATTTATATACATTATTTTAAATATGTAGGTACATACCAGGGTTGTTGCGAATATTCGCATTCGCATTCGCAACGGCGGAGCTTCCACATTAATTTTAATATTGGCATTCGCAATTATCAATGCGGAGCTTTTGCGAATGCGAATGTTGTGAAAGTGCACCGATAAAACGTATATCTGTGTAATATTGTATATTTGTGTAACAAAACTGGTAAAATTTCGTATTTATCAACTCAGATAAAAGTATCTTTAATCATAATATTTGCTAAGCTATATAACCGAGCTATCAATGGGCAGTCATAAAGTTCACACTTCTACTTGACCTTTGACGTACGTCAAAGAGAACACAGTCCTTTCAACGCTATTTTTTTATGTTTTCTGTGCTTTAAATACCTGCAATGATTTCTTTCTTTATTATGATTTTTTTAGACCAATCTTAAAAAAAACTACCAGACATAAAATAAGAAAGTGTGCACGACAATTTTAAACCAAACTTTCGTGATTTGGTTTGGATGTTACATATATTCGTTTAAATTATTTCAAATGGAAAATTTATTTTTAGGAACAATTTCAAAAACAGCAATTTTGTTTACTTGTCGGGCAATATTTTTTTTTTATTGATATACATTGGATCCTTGGCTAAAAACTTATGTGGCAAAACTGTCGCCCTACGTATCCCTTCTGTGCTATTTAAAGTCAAAGAGTAAGCTCCATCAATTGGGATTTCCAGCAGAAATGTTCAATGTCTGGCTACAGAGACTTGATGCTCAAATAATTAAAAGGCTATACGTTTGACCTTTAATTAGGTAAGAATTACGCTACTATCTGAGACCCTCATCATTTGTGATTCCAATAACTCAAATGCTTATAAAAAATCTTGTTTTTTTTGTTCAAAATTTCTATTCCTAGAAAATAGTAATTTATTTTCCATATCCACCACCAGTCGCAGAAGAAGGTATTAAAAATGCATTATCAAAACCACAATCGAAAAACGCTGATGATGTTACGGGTTCCCCAAATTCTGAAACAGCCAAAGGAATGAGAATGAAGAATTCTTTTTAAAAAGCTTTAGAAAGGCTGATTTGGCTTGTAAGCGGAGTTTAAACAACGATCTCGCCATTATGCTATTTTCAGATCCGATGCAATTCTCATTACCTTTTATTAAATATAATGTTCCAATTTTTGAATTCAAGTACTAAAAAAAATAAATATTATTAAAAATTACTAACTTTTCCATTTTTTATTTACCTAAGTAACTTAATTTACTTACCAAATTGTTTCTTAAAAATACTTGACATCCGCATTCGCATCCGCGGATGTCTAAAATTCCACATTCGCAACATCCCTGGTACATACTATATATCTATGTACATTAAGTTAGAAACCATAATAAAATACACATTTCAGCAGTGTATAACTTTTGAGCAGCTTATGTTTTTCTTAATTTTCTAGAAAAAACTCCAAAAATTTCGTTCAGGCAATAAAATTTCCAAACTAAAGGAAACAACTAACACCCTAATGCACTTTAATGTCTAACTATCATATAGACGATTTACAACTGTGTATTCTGTCTTTTTTTATATAAATGTACAACAGCTTACATAAGTATAGGATACTTGAATAATAAATACTTCTAGTAAAGCTAAGTCAGCAGGAAAAATAACCGGAGCAAGTGGGACTACAAAATTTTATAATGAAACCAATTTTTTTGTCTCTTATTTATGGCATAGTACCAGTTCATGGGCATAAATGCCAATTGTTTTTTAAGTTTTCTTTACATGATATAATGTGAAACGATTTTCCGTCATCCCTTGTCAAATTTGGTTTGGAGACAAACCGATTTCGGCTTTGTGCCATCTTCAGTGTAACTCTTCGTTCTCTACATTTTATATACATTCGGGTGGTTCTTAATAATATCAACATATAAATTTTGTATGTGGCACCCCTTTATTTTGTTCTATGTACAAAATAAAGAATTTCAATATCAAAAAAAAATTTTTTTTTGGCGTCAAAAAATATGAATAAAACACTAATTTCTAGTTTGAGTTTTTAGAAAATTCTTAATTTTGTGGACTATTTTTTCAAACTTTAATCAAAACAATAAATATTAAATATAAAGGACTGGTTAGACAAAATTTGTGTATTTTTGATAGAAAAACTTAAGAACAGTGCCGAAAAATTAAAATTTTCTTAAAATTTTTTTTCAGATTCTGTTAAATTTTTTTTTTATTGATTCCATTTTTTGTTCATCTGTTGAATAGTTTGGTTATATGTACATATGTATGTTCTTAAATTTTAAGACGTGCGACAAAACACATATTTCGATTTGCGTGAGCTGGACCAATTTGAAAATACCTCCACAAATCGACTTTCATAAATAAAATTAGTTTTCTTTTAATATTTATTCCAAAAACTCACTTCAGGTCATATTAGACTTTAGATTAAAAGGTCTGCATATAAATTTTTAACAATTTAATCACCGGTTTCAAAATAATGACATCTTTTTGAAGTTATTGTTAAATCGGCTAATCCCACGCAAATGTTAATATTTTCCGAAAATGTATTGGCGAAAGTCTTCAAATATAATAGATTTTATAATTCCGGTGGAAAACACGCAGCTTTTTCTTGGTGCGGCATCCTTGTGTACCTACATCTATGTATTCATAAAAAATGTTAAAAAATAAAATCTTAGGCATTTTATGGGCTTGAGTGGAGATAATTTTACACAGTTTCGGGATTTTACATGAATCGGGGAAATTAAAACTCTGTTTGGAAAAAATCTAGGATTAATAGAAAATTTTTAAATATATTTTCACATTTCTTTCACTTTCATCAAGATATAAAATTTTTGACAAAGACGGAAAACTTCCATTGTTGGATTGGATAAATAAAACGCAAATTAAAATTTTTCGATTTAAATCAAAAACATTAAAACTTATGTAGTTCACAACAAATAACCCTATAAAAAGGCAAGATGTATTTTAGAAAGAATTTTCGTCATCTCTTGTCAACTTTAGTTTGGAGACAAACCGGTTTCGGAGTTGTGTCATTTTTTGTTGCGAACGAAATTAGAAAAGCTAAAAATTATTAGAGTGAACTAAAAACTATGTTTCTGAGCAATTTTGTTAAAAAAGAATTGAATAAGAGAATTTGGAAGAACATAAAATAATTTGCAACGTTAAGATAAAAGTTGTTTAAAAAATAACAAGAATATTTTCTGAACAAATTTTCAAAAAGAAATAAAGATACTGAATGGGCTAAACTATGGAAAACCAGAATCTATTTGGTCGAATATTATTAAAAACATTGTACATACATACATATAAGGGTCGATTTCTCAAAATCCTAACAGGCACTATGTATCATGTAAATAAGACCGATATTTCCAAGTTATCCGATATATTGGCTTAAGATACCATTGAGAAATCGGCTCTTAAAGCAACGAAAAAATTTCAAAAGTCTGTCTTGCTAAGATCAACGTTGTATTAAAAAATATGTAAATATACATAGAGAATTGGGCTGTAATATGTTATGTTTTTGTTTTTCTAATGTTAACACTTACAAAAAGTTATAATTTAAAACTAAGAGAAAGCAAGCAAAAGCTTTATATGTATATGTTAATATAATACTAAGTTCTTAAAGACAAGATTTCATTATATTACGCTGACGGGCTTGGAGGTGTTTTTTTTGTTAATATTCATTGAACAAATTTTTTAAATGTTTTGTTTTTTGACTTTTTGTAATTATAATTTTCTTTTTCACGTAGTTTTTAAGTAAACAAAGTTTTTATACTCTTATCCTGAATATAATTGTATTTCATGCCAATTGGATTGAGTGTGAAATTTCAAAAATTAATTTGGCTGACTCTTTTTATTAATTCTTACTGTTGTGTATGTACTCTCGAGCTTTTGAGCAATAAACTGCATAGTTGTAGTTATATATATGGAATAGGGTTAGAAATACATTTGTATATGTATGCATGTACGTAGTTTTGTAAGTAAATACAGATTCAAGAGAGACTAGCAAAACTTATTAGTTAACATGTGTCTTCGCAATCATGCAAATTTCTCATAAAGTTCCTAATGTCTCGAAGAGCAGAATCAATATAAAGATCATTCATGCCTATCATTAACATAAAAAATAAAAATTTACATTTCGTAAGGTGAATATGCCCTAATGTATGTTCATATGTATACAAAAAATGTCTTTTATATAATTATATTGGTGAACTTATACATTTAAATATATATTTAAATAATAAAAAAAACTTTTCTTAAGATATCGCAAATCAAATTCTACATTTTACATTAACACCACTACATCTGTAAATATTTACATATTTTTTTATGCCGATTATCTTGATACCAACTACTTTCAATATTTCAAAGGCAAACAATTTTAAAGTTGAATAATGAAAATAAGTTAATTTATGCGATATGTTGTAAAATTATTTTTTTAATAAAAGATTTTTTCTGAATAAAAAATGACTATATTTAACAAAAGAGTATTGTGTTTACATAAAAAAGGATTAGGAAGGCTACCACTTAATTTATTTTGATTGAGGTCAACATGCCAAGTCAGTTGTTGTTGTTTTATATAGTGGTGAAAATATTAATAAGGAAGAGACCATTTTGAATTCCTTGGCTATGTATTTCCCTTTCGGTTATTTAATGTATATTATTTTTTATAACAAAGTCAAAACTCTGAGTTTTTTAATTTGATATGTATATTAGAAATATTCTGAGTATGCAGTTTTGTAGCCCAATAAATTTTACCCTGGGATTCAGTAATTCAGTCTCATCTCAAGTCACTAATTTTGAGATTAGCAATTAGTGACTATTTTTGTGACTTGAGACGATTTGGGTATTCAGAAGGAGAGAGTCACAAAAAGTTCACCAAAAATGTGTGGTGAAAGCAAACACAGACAATCAACTGATAGTGTTTATGTATGCCTTTTGCCCGCGCCGGTCAAAGAGTCGCAATGGCCGAGTGGTCAAAGCATTAGACTGGCAGCAGAGAGGGTCCGGGTTCAAGTCCTCCTCGGCCGCAGAGGATTTTTCATTTTATTTTTTGTTATTTAGTATTTTGTTATTAGTTTTATTTTTTTTAACAATCTTTAAATTTTAATGTTTTAAAAACAAAAAAAAAAAAATTTTCAATACATTTGCATAATATTAAAGCATGTTGGTTTATTTCCTAATGAAATTCTTGTTGAACAAATTTCCTCGCTTCATTTTCGCGTTTTTTTTTTTAATAAAATGGAAAGAAATAAGCTTTTCCTTCATACTTCTATTTTTGTGACCAGCTCTTAGCCAGCTGACAAATTAGTGACTTATTTTTGAGACTAGAGACGTGAGACAGCGTACTGAATACCAAATAGTCTCAAAATCCAAGTTCCCCACCAAAAGTCACTATTAGTGACTAGAGACTGCTTACTGAATTTCAGGGTTATTAGTGTAACAAGGAGCAAGTTTTAAGTAGCTGGCGAGCCGTTGCTTTTTGGCATTTTTTGTGGTAGGTGTTGCTCATTTTCTCCCAAAAAAAAAGTTTGTCATACACACTTTGTATGGAAGAAAATGTGTGAACAAAAAATTGCCAAAAATCGGTGGCAAGTCCCAGCAACTTAATGGGCTACAAAACTGTATATTCCAAAATTCTACAAAGTCTGATTAAAAAGATTAAAATTTTGATGAACATTTGTTAAAATTCGTCGAGTTATAAATTCTACAAAGTTTGAAATTTGGATTTACTATTTTCTAACAAAAACAACAAACATTTTTTAAACAAAAAAACATTTTTTTTTAGTAAAAATTTTCTAAAATGTCTCTACATTCTCGCTACCATATGTTTGCGATAGATGTTACTTTGCCAGGTGTATATTCAACAACGACTCCATTGTTGTTGTCCATGTCTGTAAATAAGGACTAAATTGGTATCCTGAATCACCTAAAATTAATAAAATATTTTTATTAAAACATGTTATAAACGGCGATTTAAATAAACATAATTTCAGTAGGTACAAATCTGGAATAAAGAGTAATTGTAATTACCTAAACAGACAGAGTCATGATTAGACTGCCGATGTTTATGCAGTTGTATATTTTCAAAGAAAATGATAGTGATGTGGTTCAAGAAAATAAATTTTTTTAGTATAAAATATTGAATTCCCACATTTCTTCATTCTTGCATATTGCATATAAATTGCGTATTGCATATTAATAATGAATAAATATTGACTTATTATAATTTTTTTATTAAGAATCCTTAATGTTCTATACATTTTCCATAGAAAAAATCAGAGACGATATTGGTGAGAGCTACATACAGATAGAACAACGGATAGAGCTGGCCGCTATATTGCAAATTTAGTATCTAGTTGGTAAGTTATGTAAAGACAAGTAATTTTTAGCAAAAAAAAACCGACTTCAACTCTCATAAAAAAACAATATATATATCTCATGAGCCACTGATCGGATCTTAACCAGATTAGTATGGGACCACTTCTGAGACACTACCTTTCCGTAGCAAAAAGAATTATCGAAATCGGTTGACGTGGTTCAAAGTTATGCGGTAACATACATAAAAAAAAATAAAAAAATATTCCGACGAACTGATAACCTCCTCCTTTTTTGGTAGTCGGTTAAAAATACCGCAACTCCACATTTGTTGGCCTGTGGCCTGTGGCCATCGCTAGATTCGTAAATAACGCGCTAAGGATTTTATGGTCAAGGCTGGCAACAGATACCGCAGCATACATGTTAAAGGCTGGTGAAATTTAAAAATTTGTTTACCCAAAAATTATTCACTTAACGTATCTTGCACATGGCATAAATCGCATGGCGGAACACATTCGCAGCCCCGATTCGAATTAAAAAAATGTAGAGAAATACTGACCAGTATTAACGCGATGGGGTACTTGTTTGGAAGCATCTGTTATGCCAACAACTTGCAAAAAATTAAGGAGGTTTGTCCTAAAAAGATAAAACTCGAAAATTATCTTGGACTAAAATTTATGTTTATGTGGTAACGTAGATGAAAGCTCTCATATTGCTTCAGCGCACGAGATATTGCAGTGTGAAACGCTGATGAACGATTTAGTTTATATGTATTAAAACAAATTTTGGAATTTTGCCAAATTGCATAAATAGATTTAATTTTAGATAGTACTCCATATTTTGATTTTGTAGAAATAATCGATGGTCAAAATTTAAAAAATTAAGAGAAATATGGGTCTTTTGTAATTTACCCAATAAAAAATTCCAACCTAATCCTAATCCGACAATAGATTGTTATATACCATTTTAAAGGCGTATATATCTTCTTCTCAGATCATATTCGATCTTTTAACTCGGATCAAAATTAGTCATTCAAAAACTCATAAATCTACAGAATCTTATTTTCTGACCTATATCGACGAGTCGCGATTCCTAAATGACCTTTAAAAAATCTATAAAAATAAGCAAAACTATTTATTATAAAAACGAGTAAAAATAGGGGGGGGGTTGGGTCTTGAAACTTATAAAAAAAACATTTTCGATGGGCACCCTAATGTACAATTTGTAATAAATTAATGAAAAAAGCATGTCTACTAATATGTACGTACATACATATATTGCATTTTTCTAATAAGTTTGCTGCTGTTTACCAAAAGACAAATATATACCTATTTATTTTGCTTTCTCACAACACCAGACATTCGAATACTCCCTAGATTCAAACAGATACTAACGACATCAGTTATGGGTTGGCGCATACCAAAGGGCCTCACTCACAACTAGAGATGGCTGCGATTAATCATTTGATTGAATTAATCGATTATTTTTGTTCAATTTACGATTTAATTGTACCGTAGTATTGTGTTTCATTAATCGATTAATTGTAAAATAATCTTAATAATATTTCCAAGAAATATGAATTCAGTAGTTGTCTAAAATCCATCCATCGAACATCCTTTTTTGCTAGCTGCATCAACTTTACCCGACCCGAGGATCAAAAAATTAATTTCAAAGATCCGTTAGCATTGGCCTCAGTAATGAAGCTCTTGCGAACTTAAATAATGTGTGCATTGTGGTCTTAAATACACCGACATTCATGTAAAAACCTTGTTTTCATAAATTTTTAATTAAAATTTAAATCTTAAACGCCATGAACTGCATACATATTTACAGATTCAAATGTGATTTTTAACCGACCTCCAAAAAAAAGGGGGTTATCAGTTCGTCGGAATTTTTTTTTTTTTTTTTGTATGTATGTAACATGTCAACCAATTTCGATGAGGTGGTCCCATACTAATCTGGTTTAGATCCGATAACTGGACCATGAAATATATATATATATATATATATATATTTTTTTTTTTATATGAGAATTGAAGTCGGCTTACTTTTTGCTAAAAAATACGTTTTTTTTTTAATTTCCCTGCTGAAGTCTAGAAAAAATAAATCTGATGAGGAGATGTGGTGATCTCCGAAATAGCTGCTATAACTTCTACCGCTAAGACTTTATTGCTTTTTAAATTTTTCCTAATAAACAATCGTGGTACAAAGCTCAATAAAAATAGTAAAACCTAAAATTATAATATTGGTGCGATAAAATCATTTTCTATTAAGAGAGGTGTTCATTTTTGGACATAAATCGCAATATGTGACACGTAAAGTTAAATGGGACCTACGCACAGTGACGCCTAAGTGGGCATAAATCGAAAAATTCGTTATCTGCAATGTTAACTTGTCTGGTATTTGTGACAATTTATCCACTAAAAAGAATTAAACAGAAATTTCCCTAAAACATTAATTATATGCCGCCAGGAAGCCACTAAAGTCGTCAAATTTGATACTAAGAATTTTCATAAGAGCATAGCCATGCGTAAGGTCTTCACAGAAAAAAATGTCAAAAATGTATTCTTTGAAATAAAATGTTGGTTTGACGTTTCTTGTTTCCATATAGATAGTAGAAAATTACAGGAATTAAAATTTTGCGGTGTTACAAAAAAAAAAAATTTTGAAAAAAAATTTCGAAAAATGCTAAATTTTTATGGAATGAATAAAAAATATATGTAAAAATAGGGTATTTTATATTATTTTATTAAATAGCACGGGCTTTTAGCTTTCATAAAAAGAAATAAAAACCTGCTCAGTTTTTGCACTTTCTGAAGTAATGCGTTTTTCGCTAATGCATAAAATAATTTTTGAATTTTTTGTCAGTGCCTTGAGATCTACACGATTCGTTCCATTTTCAAAAATGAAATGTCAGATTAAAAGCTTAACCTGCGGACAATAGAAGGTTTATTTTTTTTAAAGAGTTGCCACCTGTTAAAAAAATTAGATTGCTAAAAAATTATATTCAAATTTTTTTACAAGTTAAATGAATTATTAAGAGATGGGTATCAATCTAAATGTGTATTAACTACATGTTGAGAGTTGCCACCTGTTTAAAAAATTAAATTCCACTTGAATTAAAGGAATTACGTAATTGAAATAGATAGGTATCACCATAAGGGAGTCAGGCGAAAGAGGTTTAAGAAGGCTTTAGCTTAAAACTAGTACTAATAGGGTTGCCACCTGTTTGTAAAGTCGAATTTATTGGTCGAATAATAATTACGTCATACCATAGGATTACGCCATCGTATTTGCTGTTTTATTACAAATACATATATTGTCAATCAGTGATTTGTTCTGATTACATTCCTTTTAAATTACTGGACTCTAAAATTAACTCAGGAATGTTTTTACTCTCCACTTATTTATTGCAAATATGTCAAATTTTTTCATTTGTCTGATACTCATATTGATATACATATTTCAGTTACCTTATTCCCTTAATTAAAGTGGATTTGGTTTTTTAAACATGTCGCAACCCTTCTACGTGTCATTTAGAGGTAAAGTATTTTCAAAACTAGTTCAATTGATACCCATATTGTAATATCTAGTTCATTTAATTTATTAAATAATTTTAATAAAACTTGTAACAGGTGGCAACCCGTTTAAAAAATAAAAAACTTTATTGCACATCTACAGGCCAAGCCCTGGGATTTGACACCTCACTTTTGAAAATAGAACGAACTATAGGTACATACCTATGTAAAGGCCACAAGAACCCAAATTTTCAACTTCAAACTGCATTTACAGTGAAAGTATGAAAGTTCTACAAAAACCAATTACATTTTTGAAATCAGCGTCCTCAATTTTAATAAGAAGCGAATTGTCTTCTAAATCCGTCCATAATTCTATTTTTGCCCACATTTTATATGGAAGGGAAGCACCGTGGCTACGCTCAGAAAAAAAAAGATTTCGAGAAAAACGACTTTGAAGTTTACCAAGTTGATTTTGATGCTTCTGAACGTTTTAATGGATTGAAACTCGTTACTCGGGGTCGCCGATTCCGAATCAGATGTTAGTTTTCCAAAATTAAAAAAAAAATGGCGTATCCAATATGGAGGATGACTTTTTCAAAAATTGATCGGAATCGCTTGAAACTCGTTACTCGGGGGTTTTTGCCCTGTAGGGAAACGAACTAGTGCGGAACTGGTTCGGTTCTAGTGCGTTTGGAACCATGACTAGTACGCAATAATTCTCTTTTGCATGCTAGCGACTGGCGAATTTAACATTGCGATGTCCTAGGAAGTGTCAATTGTCCCCCGTTGCATCCCTTTGGCTCTAGTTCCGAAGCAGTTCTAAATTCGACAGATAAGATCTAGTTTGTTTTGCATCCCTTTTTCTATAGTTCCGAACCAGTTCCAAATTCGACAGATGAGATCTAGTTCGTTCTGCATCCCCTTTTCTTTAGTTCCAAACCAGTTCCCAATTCGACAGATGAGATCTAGTTCGATCTGCATCCATTTTTTATACTTCCCAACCTGTTATAAATTCGTCACCTTAGATCTACATTTCTAATCAGGCTTGTCGAAACATTTCCCTTCTAAATTAAATACGATCGGTTGAAGGAAGGACAATACAATGTTTAAACGCATTTATTAAAAATTTATAAACAATATTAGTAGTAGTAGTAGTGTTAAACTTAAGTAGTAAGTAAAAAAAAAAGTACGTTCTGCTTAAAAGTAAAAATATTAGTTCACTTTGTCTTACCTGTCTAAATTTAAGCATATTGATTTTTAAGTAAATTCAGTTCTTTTTAAGCTTATATGTATATGAGTGCAATGGGGTATAGTCGTTGCGCTGAGTATGCAGTTACAGTTGCATGGCTATACTCAATCCCGACTCTTGCGTCCTCGTTCGCGCACTCTGGGCAACGTGAGCAACCCATGTGCGAGATGCGGTAACCAATCCGAGTGGAGCCTTGGGTCACGGCAGAAAGAGAGGGAGCTTCGGTGGGGCCACTCTGACTTATTCGGTTTAAGGGCTCACTGAAGTCTGCAGCGTCTGTTCACCAGTAGTGCGGCTGCAAGCGGGTGTCTGCTTGGAGCAAGCGGCTCGCTATATAAACGTGTATATGGTTGCGAAACCACCACCGTCCCAGCAATGGGTTGTGCGCTGGGCTTGGGACCCGCCACGTAAAAACCGTTTCCAGTGAAGAAACAAGGCAAAGCCTCGAATGAGACCCCCCCTTATGATGACGACCACGGCAAACGTTTAAAGGACTACGATTTGAGGGCATGCACCTGGAATGTCCGGACCCTTAATGGGGAAGGTGCCTCTGCTGGTTGATGTCCTCGTAAGGACAAAAGCTGACATCAAAGCCATCCAAGAAATGCGTTGGACTGGGCAAGGCAAACAATGTCTGGGGCCTTGCGACGTCTACTACAGCTGCCATGTAAAGGAGCGCAAATTCGGTGTTGGATTTGTGGTGGGAGAGAGACTCCGTCGCCGAGTACTGTCGTTCACCCCGGTGGACGAGCGTCTAGCCACAATCCGCATCAAAGCGAGATTCTTCAACATCTCGCTCATCTGCGCCCATGCACCGACGGAAGAGAAGGATGAGGCATCCAAGGATCTCTTCTATGAGCGCTTGGAGCGCACGTACGAGCGCTGCCCCCGTCATGATATCAAAATCGTGCTTGGCGACTTCAGTGCCAGGGTGGGCAAGGAAGGGATCTTTGGAACCACCGTCGGAAAATTCAGCCTCCACGACGAAACGTCCGACAACGGATTGAGGCTGATCGACTTCGCCGGGGCCCGAAACATGGTAGTATGCAGTACTAGGTTCAAGCATAAAAAGATCCATCAAGCTACGTGGCTGTCTCCGGATCGAAAAACGAGAAACCAAATCGATCATGTGGTGATAGACGGAAGGCACGCTTCCAGTGTTTTAGACGTACGCACACTCCGAGGCCCAAACATCGACTCGGACCACTATCTTGTTGCAGCCAAGATACACACCCGCCTCTGTGCAGCAAAAAATGTGCGCCCAAATATGCAAGAAAAGCTTAACGTCGAAAAGTTGCAATCACAACAGACAGCCAGCGCTTTCGGTACTCGACTCTCACACCTGCTCTCAGAGAGCACTCTTCAACAAACCGACATATGCGAGCAGTGGAACCACATTTCCCGCTCATTAAGTAGCGCCGCCGAAGAAGTAGTCGGATTTCAGCGAGCCCGAAAGAGCAACTGGTACGATGAGGAGTGTCAGGAAGCTACAGAGAAAAAAGATGCCGCCTACAGGGCCACGCTGCGATCGGGCGCAACGCGCGCTATGTGGGACCGCTATAGGGATCTGAAGAGGGAAGCGAGACGTATTTGCCGCAACAAGAAGAGAGAGGCAGAAATACGTGAGTGCGAAGAGCTTGAAATGCTGGCCGACAAGTGGAATGCCCGAAAATTTTACCAGAAAGTTTGGCGACTTACGGAAGGTTTAAAGACCGGGGCGCACTCCTGTAAGAATAATAATGGCGACCTAGTAACTGATGTCCAGAGCGTACTTAAATTATGGAGGGAAAACTTTTCCGCCCTACTAAATGGTTGCAGCACGGAAAGTTGTGGAGAAAAAGAACCCGAGCCCGAAGTCGATGATGACGGAGTCGACGTTCCACCGCCTGACTATGACGAGGTACGTATAGCAATACCGCGGCTGAAAAACAACAAAGCCGCTGGAGCTGACAGCCTGCCAGCTGAGCTATTCAAGTACGGCGGCGAGGAGTTGATAAGGTGCATGCATCAACTCTTGTGCAGAATATGGTCAAATGAACGCATGCCCGACGACTGGAATTTAAGTGTGCTCTGCCCAATCCACAAGAAAGGTGACCCTGCAATTCGCGCCAACTACCGCGGGATCAGCCTTCTAAGCATAGGTTACAAGGTCTTATCGAGCGTATTGTGTGAAAGACTGAAGCCCATCGTCAATGAACTGATTGGGCCTTATCAGTGTGGCTTTAGACCTGGCAAATCCACTATAGACCAGGTATTCACAATACGCTAAATATTGGAAAAGACCCGCGAGAATAGGATCGACACTCACCACCTATTTGTCGACTTTAAAGCCGCTTTTAACAGTTCTAAAAGGAGTTGCCTATACGCCGCTATGTCTGAATTTGGCATCCCCTCAAAACTCATACGGCTGTGTAAAATGACGTTGAGCAATACCACCGGCTCCGTCAGAATTGGAAAAGACCTATCCGAGCCGTTCGCCACAAAACGGGGTTTCAGACAGGGCAACTCCCTTTCATGTGACTTCTTTAATCTGATGTTGGAGAAGATAATAAGAGCTGCAGAACTGAACCGCTCAGGAACAATTTACTATAAGAGCGTGCAATTGCTGGCTTATGCCGATGACATCGACATCATCGCTAACAAAAACCGCGAAGTCTGTTCTGCCTTTTCCAAGTTGGATAGGGAAGCAAAGCGAATGGGTCTAGTGGTAAACGAGGACAAGACGAAGTATCTCCTGTCATCAAACAAACAGTCAGCACATTAGCGCCTTGGCACCCACGTCACTGTTGACAGTTACAATTTCGAGAAAGTAGAGAATTTCGTTTACTTGGAAATCCAACGTAGAATCACTCTTGCCAACAAGTGCTACTTTGGACTGAGTAGGCAATTCAGGAGTAAAGTCCTCTCTCGACGTACGATAACCACGCTCTATAAGTCACTCATCATGCCCGTGCTGGTATATGGCGCAGAAGCATGGACAATGACAACATCCGATGAGGCGGCTCTTGGAGTGTTTGAGAGAAAGATTTTGCGGAAGATTTACGGGCCTTTATGCGTTGGCGACGGCGAGTACCGCAGACGATGGAACGATGAGCTGTATGAGCTTTACAACGATATGGACATAGTACAGCGAATTAAAATACAGCGGCTCCGCTGGCTTGGTCATGTCGTTCGAATGGACACCGACGCTCCAGCTCTGAAAGTATTCAACTCGGAACCCGCTGGTGGTAGCAGAGGAAGAGGGAGGCCCCCACTGCGATGGAAAGATCAGGTGGAGAAGGACTTGGCTTCACTTGGCGTTTCCAGTTGGCGTCAGTTGGCAGAGAGCAGAAACGACTGGCGTGCTTTGCTGAACTCGGCCAAAATCAGTATATGAAGTACTTCCAAAGTTTTTGTCGTACTTAACTTAAATAAGATATACAGTCAGTCAATAAAGTTTAGGTACAGTGAAGTTTTTACAATACCGGCAACTATTTTTTAAATAATTTATTTTCCCAAATTTTTTATAAAAATATGGTTAATTGTACACCAAAAACCCCAAAAATCAGAGTTCCAAACCTTATGCATAATTAAAGAAAACTGCGAATTTCCATCTAAGTATTGCAATTTACACTCTTTAGAAAAAAGTTAAGTACTCAGTTATTAGCCCATTCAATTTTAGTATAACATAGTGCAAGTTTGAGGTAGCTAGGAGTTACCATTGATATTTAGCAATTTTTTTTTGTTTGGTAAGTCCTAGCTTCCTCACACTTGCACTTCATTATACTAAAATTGAATGGACTAAAAAACTTTTTCTAGAGAGCGTAAATAGAAAGTGAATTATTTTAATGAAATTTTGCAGAATTTTCTTAAATTTTGCACAAGGTTTGGGACTCTGATATTTGGGGATTTTGTTGTAGAATTGACCATATTTTTATAAAAAATTACCGAAAACTAAAATATTAAAAAAATAGTTGCCCGTATTGTAAAAAATTCGTTGTACCTAAACATTATTGACTGACTGTATTAACGTAGCTGTGGTGGATTGCATAAAAAAACTTAATTTGTCTTTTCTTAAAAAAAGGTAGCTCTGGTGGCTTGCATTTTTAAATAATTTTAGTGAGAAATTGGTAGTTATTTTGACACTTTTTTTAAATGCCTCTTTTTCTGCGACTGCATTGCCTTTCTCAATTGTCCTTCAGGATCTTGGCCTTTGCTTATGGAATCACAAGTATAATGATTATTAAGCAACTCAAAAACTATACCAGCGTGATAACCGACGTATCCTTTTGAGAGGTAGCCGCACCCTTATAAAAGGAATAAGACCCAAACTTTTCAGGTAAAAATTTCAGTAGGTTGCGTCTTTATGGCCTTTTCAATTTTATAAATTCTCATTATTTTTAAGTGGAAAAATAAAACTGAAAATTAATGATAATCTCTGCGCGAAAAAATAAAAATCATAAAATAATCATTATTTGTAATCCCAAAAATAAAAATCAAATAATAATTATTTCCGTTTGAGCGAAAAAATAAAACAATAATAATTCATAAAATAATGATTAAATGCTGCTTTAAGTTATTTTACTCATAATGATTACCTTCCCTGCTTTTAAAATTTAAAATAGAATAGTTCGTGAAAGTACCACATTTCACTGCTTTTGGACTGGTGCGGAACTAGTTACTATCGGACTGGTTCGTTTTTGGCAATAAAGAACTAGTACTGAACTAGAAATCTGGTTCACTAGTTCGTGTTATCCCTACAGGGTGGTGTCGCTGATTACGAATCCGATGTTCGTTTTTAAAGATTCAAAATGTTGGATCCAATATGGCGGAAAAAATTTAAAATTTGTTCGGATTCATGTGAAACTCAAAAATGTCGTTGACACCGAATTTTGAAAAACTAACATCGAATTCGTAATCAGCGACCTCGAAACCCCCCGAGAAACGATTTTCAAGTGAATTTGATTAATTTCAGAATAGTTTGGCAGATTTGAAATTTTTTTGTACTTTTTTTTGTGAAAGTACCTAACTTTGAAGTGAAATAGCGAAAAAACTAATGCAGCTAGAAAGCTGCGGTTTATTGCATTGGAAAGAGCGGCCCGTTTACTATAAGAGTCGATGAAAAAGCGAAAATGGATTTTTTCTGACCGTAGGTCCCTTTTAACTTTACGTGTCACATATGCTTCCTCAATGCAGCCAATTACGTTTGGTATTCCTGATATGGAAACAATTTGCTGTTGCTTTCTGTGATATGTATCTGCGATTATAGAGGCAAGGAAAATTTCCCTTTTGAAAATGGTTAGTATCTTTTGAGAGTCATTTTCAACAGCTTGTTGGTAACGGCTGTTTGCAAAAAATCTGAGCGCGCAGCACAGTTATCACATTGGTGTCATGGATGACGACAGGCGGCAATGACACTTGGCTGTACATAAATGGTACTTACATACTTTCGTAAATGCAAATTTGATTTCATACAAATAAAAGCAATTAAAATTATACATAAATGGCAAAAATGTCGAATCCGGATAAAAAAAATTAATTTTTTTGAATGGAAAGAATGTCAAAATTTAGCGCACTAAAAACAACTCATTCACAAGTGCTGTTTAGGTTTTGCCAGCCGATTATTCTTCATGGTAAATGACACCAAGTAAAGCCAGGTCCATCTCCAACTGGTCCTTTTAACGTATACGTATACTGCATCCATTCGTGTGACATGCTTTAGACTGCTTAGCTGCTGTATCTTAACTTGTTGCACTATGTCTTCTTCTTCTTGTTTAGCTCTGTAACCGCTAAGCGATTTCGACCGATTTCAATATAAAACGCCAGTCGTTTCTTTTCTGTGTCGACTGACGGCGATTGGAAGGGCCAAATGAAGCCAAGCCCTTCTTGGTCTTATCATCGAAGAGTAGGCCCCCCTCTGCTACCATCAGCGAGTTCCGTGTTGAACACTCGCTGGGTAGGGACGTTGACGTCCATTCGTAAGACATGATCAATCCAGTGGAGCCGTTAGTTCCACAGCTCTTTTTATATTCGCCAACATCAGATAAAAAATATCTGCTCTCACACGTTCACGGTTACGGTACCAGATATTCCAGAAGCACGCCCTCAAATCATAGTCCTTGCATTAGCTGCGTTAAAAAGTAGGTAAAGTGTTTTTTTAAATGGCGGGTTCCAAACCCAGCGCAAAACCAAATCCTGGGACGACGACGACCGCTTGCATGCGCACCTCCTGGTGGACAGACGTTCCAAACTTCGGTGAATCCATAAACTGCATAAGTATGTCGGAGGGGCTCCCCAAAAGTTTTGTCTCTTCCTGCCATAACCCAAGGGTCAAGACTCTCATATCACATCTCGCACATGAATACTTGTTAACTATTTAATTTATTAAATTTATTAGGCTAGTCAATATTTTTTCAATTTTCAGCTAATTGCTTTACTACATCTATGTACTTGTTTCGTATGCGTGTGCATCATTGTAAGCAAGCTAACTTCTCAAACCTGCGTTTGTATGTACGTTGTATTTGTATTTAATCGAATAATCTTTGCAACAAAACATAAACAATATTTCCATAGCTGTCAACAACAGTCTAACAAATTCTGCAATGATGAAAGCTATGAGTATGCTTAAGATTAGCAACAACAAACACTTAGTCATAACTTTGAAAAATGTATTTGAAATACGACGACATTGTGACAAATGATGCAGAAAATAGGAAGTCGTATACACAAACAAACAAAATTTGAAACTGTGGTGTGTTTTACTAGCACAACTCGTCAGTTAACCCACTGAACCACAGTTGTTGATTGGATAATATTTGATAAACGATTTCGGTAATTCCAGATGTTTTGCTTGCTGAATGAAAAAATTTGGAGTGCTTTAATAAATAATGCTAGCATAAGACAAATTAACTCACTTTGGTGTAAGTATATATGTATTTAAAATTCGGTGAATTACCAAATGACCTGATGGTCTATAAAAGTCCAAAACATTGCCATGAAAAAACCGCTATCAGTATTTGTTGAAAACAGTCGAAAAATTTGCTGGGTGGGATGTAATAATACCATTTTGTAAGCGAAGCGTGTTTAGGTGTAAATTCAAATGTATGTACGCATGTATGTATGGGGTCGTGTATGTCAGAAAACAGCCAAATTTGTAAAAAGTAATAAGCAAGAGGCAGTGAACCAGAACCATGTGAAAAATGGAAATGCTTTTAGGTAAACATACGTATCTATAGACGTTTGTACGCATACATGCACATATACATAGACTGCTACCTACTGTCGAGCGGAATAAGAGCAGGTAGGTACTTATAAACAGAAGAAGCATTAACTCTGATATCATACGTATTTGGTGTAGGCCTCAACCACCACCGCGGTGCACCGCTGGATTCAAAGAAAGACTCGCGTCACGTCAAGCAGAATGTTGAAGTTTTGCTTCGTCTGTTGCGATAAATATTGAATGATTCCCAAGCCGTTTATGAAAGGGGTACGCGGATGACAGAGTAATAATAGCCAGAGCAATGCTCGAACATAGTATAAAGAGGTTTAAACTTAACGAGGAGTTGGTGTGCCAAAGTGGGACTTAATACGTATTTATCATTCCAAGACGGTCATCGTACCCTCCATTAGGAAAAGGAACCTTCCAGGTATGAAGAATATAACCTTGAATGAGATTGTAGTTGGCGGAAACACCAGAGGTAGTTAATAGGCTTAAGCCACTGCATATCACCAAAAAGCAGGCTTCCAGACATGCTATCCTAAATTTTGCAACAGTTGGTTATGGCAGAGGGAAGGTTCTATGTACGCCACTCAGAATGCGAATTTTAATTATCTTTGATCGAGTGCGAAGTTTTATGGGCTGCCTGAGTGCCATTTAAGATATAGGATAGTTTGTTCTCTGTAGCTATCTGGGCGCGTCTCCATGCCGTCTTGTTCTTGATGCATACTAATGATGCGACGTTCATAGTATAGCCGAACGACCAGAAATCCCGCTGTATAAGCTTTAGTTCTGAGGACTAAGATTAAAAAAAAACAAATTTACAATGTGTGTTTAATAATTTTCACTCTTCGACTAGACCACTCTTAGTGCCTTTATAAAAAGGAGTTTCTTTTAGCCGAGATCTTTGTAAAAATGACATAAACATAAGCGCCAGATGATAGATCGTAATTTTAGTATATTGCAAGCTCTCCGAGTGTGCTTCTGGGAGTGTAAGTAACTAGTTTCGTCGAGAGAAAACTTTTTATATTTATGTGAAGTATATGGAAATCATAGTATTAAATAGATCAGTAGTGAAGTCGATAATGTCTTTGCTAAAAATATTAATCAGATCGATTAATCATTATTGATAATTTAATTGATAGCTATTTTGATAAATACATCGATGAAAAAGTGATAGTTTAACTGACCTAAGTATTAGTAAACACATAGATATCGATATCGAAAATTTAATCGATATCGCTGTTGATGTTCAGTATTTCAACCACCCAGAAAACCATATCTGAACAAATATCAATAAATACTTCGATTTGTAATTACATAGTATATCGGTGGCTCGATAACTATACCAATAATTATATAGATTACTTTATCGAACTACAGAATATCACGTTTTAGCCTTAAACCACGTGATTCCTAAGCAGACACAATAATTTTCCTAGATAATGATGCACTACTTTGAGAGAAATGTAATTTCTTTTATCAAAAAATATACATAGTACTTTATTTATCGCGTAAAAGCTGATTTCCATCAAAAGTGATATCAGTCCCTAGCGAACTAACATCCATTCACGAAACACTCTCGATGCATCTAAATTTGATTTTTTCGTTATTTAGTGCCAAATTGCTGTTAGCATAAAAAAAATAATCAGATTTTTGTACAAAAAATAAAGCTTTCAGAGCTGTGGCCCATTTGCTAAGCGTAAGGTGACTTATACCCACATTTGTGATACTTTCCTGCACAAAAATTGTGCAACTAATCTTTAAAGAGAGTATTTCGGGACTACTCCCAAATGGGCAAAATTAACATTGTTCTATACTGAAATATGTATCTCCCCCTTCTTCTTCTTTGCTTAAAAATTACTTCTTCCTTTTTTTTAATGGGAAAAAAATATTTTTCGTAGAAACGGTATAGAACTAGAAAATTAATATTTTTCGATCGGCAAACTCAGTTTCTCTTCATGAGATTTCTAATAACAATGCCCACTTGTTTATTTGACCAGTTTCAATACTAACGGTTTTTTTACTATAAAAAAGGGTTAAATAAGCAATTGCGTGTTGTTATTGGAGGCCTCCTGAGGAGACGAAGAGTTTTCAGCACGAAGAATATTGATTTTATAGAATATGAGTAATTTTTCCCCATATAAAATTATCTCTAAATATTTTGTGATTTCAAGAAAAGAAAAAAATTGTGTATATATTTTTTTTTAGATACATAGCGACGTTACTTTTCCTGGAGAACCATAATGTACACACTTAATCAAAGATATTTCTTATGAGTCGGGAAACAATTACTATGCTTTATGCTCCAATAAAAGCTAACAGTTTACTCCTTATAAAGAGATTAAAAGTGTTATTAGTCGCATGTGATTGCTCCCGCAGTCATTCCGGATTAATCGCATTTCCTGCAGGGCATAAAGCACTTAAAGACGTTAAATGTACATTTACGCTTTCCAGTACAAGCCTAAAAACATATAAGAGCATTTCTGGGCGCATTTACTGATTTTCCAGTTATTAAACACAATTCCAATTTGGTTGTTGTGCGGATCGTATACGTTACCTGAAATATTACCAGTGAAATTCGCGTCTCATTTAATCAGCGCACAACAATAACAGCCAGAACAGAGCTCACAAGCAAGCTATGCAAGTCAAAATTCTTCATAGCCTTCAACTTGGCAAAAAAATTCATCATAACAAGTGAAAAACGCAAACAATTTTTTACTCAACGAAAACAGTTACGTGTACGACCTGTAGGCCAACGTTGTGTGTAGTTAACTCCCATACATAAATAACAGTAACTGATAGTGAAAAATGCTTTGGAATACATGACCTTACACCACCTTTGCAATGTTAACACTTTAATTGCCCATTTTTAAATATTTGTCGGCGTATTGGGTATATATGTATGTACGTATGTATGTAGGTGCGATTGTATGTATATGTATGTATGCAAGTGTGCCAAAAATGTGCATGCAAGCAAATAAATTGTAAATACCACAAATTTTACATAAACGCCAGGATACAAAATGGTTTATTGCATGAGCGAACGCCACATCAGTCTACACAAACATATGTAGATACATACACACATAAATATATAAATGTAGGAGAATGCGTTTAAAAGTGCATAAATAAAGGACACAAATGTGTGAAAAAGAGCAAACTCGTAGGCAGAGATAAAAATTTAACAAAAAAATGGTACAATATGGAGACATACATACATACATTCGCACAGAAAACTAAAGCTACACAAATAAACGGTTTATTTATGTTTGTATGCTGAATAGGTCATATTTTACTTATGGCCATAAAGCCACAGACGAGCATCAGTGGCGGGTTTATTTTAAGATTTTTGCTAAAAACAATAAATTTTAATAAAAAGTTATTTAAGAAAAAAACACTTTCAATGATTGCGTTTACACAGAGATATCGACATTTATTCATTTCAGATAACGATAAATTTACATAATCTGTCAACGAGCCATTTGCAGGGTATGCTTTGATCAATTTTTTGTTTAAGGGGCTAATAATTTTCTCTGAGTCTTATAATATTTTTGGGTTATTTGAATTTTACCGTTATTGAGCTAAAAAAAAGGGGTCCAACATACTCGCGTACATATATATTTCTTAGAAAATAAAGAATCTTAATACGAGATATTAAAAATGTAAGCTAACAAAATTCTCCACAAACCGTGTGTATACATACGGTGACCATCCGTACTTTCTTTCAAAGGACAGTCTTTTCTCTCATGATGCTGTACTTGAACTTCATTTATTTTTCGAAAAATCGAATTTGTCTTTTATTTCAAAACTTGTCTTTTCAAAGCATTTTTTTGATACGATGTCAGGCACTAATGCATTTCATATATTACGGCCTAGCATATAAAAATTTTTAAGAAAGATCAGAGAATACCTAAAAGTTGCAAAATTCATCCGTGTCATTTCCAGTGTCGAGGCGAATGCATTCACCATAAAAAAAATAGAAAATGAAGATTGTGTGTGTTTTTGTTCTATGGGTAATACTTCACGGTAGGGATTGACCATAACTAAAGTTAGGTTGCCGGCCACACTGCATAGGGAATGTGGAGAGTCGCACTTCAGCCAGAAACCCCCATTGTGATATATTTATACATTAGCGTGATGATCTACATATTAAGTGGTCGTATTTAGGAATATTCCCAATATACAGTGTCCGTTAATTCCACTTTGTGCTAGCTAGTTCGCAACGTGGTTTTCAGTAATATTTTTGTGCCCGGCAGCCCCGACTAGATTTTTTATGCATCGATAGTTTCTGAAAAAATTAGTAATTCAATCCAGATTTGCTGTTTTTTTGATAAAAAATGAAAAAAATTTAAACTGTTACAGGAAAAAAATTAAAAAGAATACAGATTCTGCGTAAATTTTTTCATTTGCGTTAAAGCCCAGATATGCAAGACTTAGACTTGACTTGACTTACCTAGAAACTTAGAAGCTCGGCTAAACCCTAATATATTTGTAAGCGCCAATCTATTACTATTATATTTATTTTTAATCCAAATTGTTGTATAAGTTCCTTAAATCTTCAGTAGAATTGATTTAAGTTAATAAAAATATATTAAAAGCCTTTAATTTATTTTTGCGTTGGAATGCGGAAAAAAAATGACCATACACTAGCGCTAGTGTGGCAGCCCATTATTGTTGTTAGTTTGGAAAATCACGACTCAACGCTCGCACTCATTACAGCTTGGCGTTGCCGATGCTGTTGTATGTATTTATTTTATTTCAGAAAAGGCATTAGGCTGAAGTAAATATTCCGGCAAAAATTATGAAATGGAGCTTTCGCCTGTGGGCGCGCGCATTCCGCTTCCGTCGGAATTTTCCGCTGAATTGCCAGCCTTCCAGCCGACTGCCGGTCTCTTGCTTGCGCACAATTAACGCCTCATATGCCGACGTTCTTAACCAATCCTATATATTTATGTAAGTAAGAATGCATGTAAGTATGGTTATTGTAGCAGCTGCCTTTGCCCGTTCTGACGGGTGTGATGCCACTACGTGTACATATGTATGTACTTGCTACCCATGGCTGCCACCTCCCTCGCATGCGTTTGGCAGTATTGTTTCTGTGACATTTTCCGCGCCGCATACGAATGCTACTGCGACTTTTCTGCCTAATTCGCCTCAATGTTGCTTGCTGATTGCTGGTTGCTTGTTGCTGACAGCTTCAGCACTTATTCGCTCAGCGCGCAATTATAATTGTTGCTGCATTTTAATTGCTTTCAGTTCAGTTTTTCCTCGAAAATAATTTCAATGGTATAAATTTCCACAATTGTATTTGTTCTGCTGTTGCCACCCCTGCCGCTGCTGCTGCCGCCGCAGTCGTTGTGCATTTTATGTTCATCCATTTGAGTATTGTTGCTGTTGCTCTGCGCTAACCATTCGTTAATTCGCCAGTGTGTTGGTTGGTCATTAAAGGGAGAAAGTGAGGAAAGAAACGCGCAAAAAATGAAGAATCTGGCGAAGGAAAGGAGCGCACCATTTTTGCTTTTTACGCTATTGTTTGACTATTTTAACTTTGCCTTTTTAAAGCTTTCAGCTGTTGCGTTCATTTCATTTTATGGCTTCTCCAAAGTTTTACTTTATTGCAACTTAAATTTGAGTTTTATTTGCATTGACCCATTCAAGAACAGTCATGGTTTTTATGAGAACATAAGCAAGGCAAAAAGTTATTCAGGTAATTGACTTAAAATGAAACGTTTTCATTAAGTCTTTCACATTTTTCTCTACGTAAGCACTGAGACATTTTAACTGTGTGGGTTACTTGTTATGTATTGGATTTGTGAATCTTATGGCAGCCCGATGTTCTCAAATAGCCAAAGGGGGAAAAAATAGAACTTAGGATCGGTAAACCTAGGTTTCAGTGCCTATGTTCATACAGATCCAGGTGGAGGCACGCTTATGTCCGAAGTCGATCGTGTTGCTGGGAAAAGAACCAACTAAATTTTACTTGTAAACGTTGAACATTCTATATTTTTGCCAAGGTTAAAGTCTGAAAGACAGTCAACCCCGATAGCCTATAGAGCGAGGTAAGAGGTATGAGTTGTCTTCAACGCTAAATCAGGAAGCCGATAAATCAGGGAAGTTAGGGCAGAACACTCCAAAGAAGTTCAACCTACCAGACTCTCTTCGCTTTTCTTCAGGTTTAAAAATCGACTTCTGAGTCTACGGATCACGTGGTGTCTTACTTCAAAAAAATTCCAGCGGTGCAGAACATGCTTACCGGTAAGGTTGGCAAATCCTTCAAGAATATTAAATTGGCATCCATCCACTCCTCTTTGTCGCTGAAAGATAAGATAACTTGATGGCTCTTTAGATCGAAAATATGTTGACCACAGGAATCATCAATGGTTCTTTGGGAATCGCGGTAGTAAGGAAAACGGCTACACCGATTATCCATCAATAAAGGATCCTATCTGTCCCAATCTCACCTATAACGCATTGGTCTGGTGGGTGCCGATTGACCCTAAGCTCTATATAATCAACATGCAAAAGTTACAACTAGACGTTCCACGCGCCGCACAGTGGGACGTCCCTGTACTAAGTGTGGCCAAAAATAGAAGGAATTGAGCTAGGGAAAGAAAAGTTTGCACACGTAATTTTTAAGACAATATTACACTTGAGATCAAAAATCGTCAAAATCGGACAATGGACACGCCCACCCACCATAAAAAATATACGAAAAAAAATTATGACAGCATAACACATGAAGATATTTCGGCTAAATTGTGTACACATTTTTAAGAGACTTGCTTATTGTGATGCTCAAACCAAATTGGACTATGGGTACTTCAATTTTGATTTAAAATTAGCATTGCATTTAAGAATAATACATTTTTTTCATGTCTTTTGTTTATTATTATTAAGACGTAATTTCCGAATCTCCTTGTGTTTAGTTTCAATAGCTTCTTCCGATAAAAGCCCAACCGGTATTTGGAAACTGTTTATGACTTGGCATCCATGTATTAAAATTTTGTGAATTGTACTGTGCATGTAATACCATGAACACAAATTTAAATATATCTGAACTCTTTCATTTAAAGTTCCTTAAATTTGCTTAAATTTACACGTTTACCGCAAGATATTATACGTAAAATTTTGTCTAAATTTCTGATAAGATTAATATCGATTTTTGTAATTTTTGCCGAAATTTCACAATTTTCAAAAAATCTCCTCGCCGTTTTTCCGTCATTCGTTGTACCATACCTAGTTTTTACAGCATCAACTATCAAGCCTGTTTCTCTTTTTATTTCCATTAAAAACATCCTTATTATTCTCTCCACTGACCCTCCAACATTTTGAAGGCAGCCTATAAGAAATATGGATCAAACATAATTAATATACTTGCACCTCGACTTGGTATAACAAATTGGAAATGAAGTCTGCGAAACTTTTTAACAATTATCCAATAAATTTTTACAACAACAAATCTTCAATTTCAGTTTATTTTTAATATTTAAGTAACAGTAACACGTAAATGTCAAATTGCAATTCAAAAAGCAACGTTGCCAGACTCTAAATATATATTAAAAAAACTGGTAATCAGTCGGATTGACCAATTATACCTCCGCACACGTAAAAAAATTACTTTAAAGTACCTTCAACAAAATCACAATTTATTCTAAATTTTACTTTTTTGTTGCATCTAATTTAAACTCGTCCCATGACCGCAAATATGAAATTTTAGCAAAAATTCTTTTTGATATGGGTTAGTTGGATATTTTTCTATGAACCTGCGTATTTACTTTTTTAGAATTAGTGAGTCCGTTTTCTTTATTTTTGGCCGCTGTAGTCCCATTGTGCGCTGCTGCTACTAGTGATCTGAGACTTAAGGCGTCTAACAAGTTGCAACCATCTGGCAGGGGTCATGCATTTACGTAGTATGGACAGAGCCGAGTTATAGTACAAAACTACTTTTATCATATCTTGGAAGTTGACCTCGACTCCAACCTCGAAATCCCTTTTTTCGACAGATGTTACAGGAAAATTACAATTGGCTCCACACCCGAATAATAACGAAGCCACATGTCCGCCAGAGATAAGGAAGATATATAATCCACCCAGAACTTGTATGGAAATGCCGAAATGTAGAATTAAAGTGGTACACCTGCTTCATTATACGAATTTCTGGCAAAAAGATTTATACGAGTACAGATATTATGAATACAAAACCAAAGCGAGGGCTACTATTTTCCGTGGCTGTCAAGAGACAGGCAAAATTATGCATAAAGTCTGAAGTAGAGGCAATCCACGTGCGGCATCCTGTCGTCGTTGTTATGGCTTTGTGTTATTAATAAAATTATTCTCAACAAGTCGAGCCAAGAGATGCCACGGATGTAAAATGTAATTACTTCATACCGATGGGAAGGGGCTAGGATAAACTGTTACTGCAGAATGCTAAGCAAGTAGCAAAGATAGACCATTCAAACCTTGTCTTATATGTGGTCTGTCACTTCCCTGCAGCGAAATCCCAAACTAGACAGGAAAAATACTAGTTTAAAACTAGAATTTCCTGACAGAAACCGAACTAGTTCGAAAATGACCAGACTTGTACCAAGTACAAAACGATTTATTAATGCCCTGTTTTATTTGACTTCGAGAGTTTAATACAATAAAGTACACAAAATATTATAACTTTTATTTGGGTATATTGTAAACCATCAAATCGAATACGTATTCAATTATACCAGTCCTATTAAATAATGATTAATATTCATAATGATTATTAATTAAACCATGTTTTTGTTGGATAGCTGTTTGTTGATTAAATACCGATATTACCACCTTTTTAATGATTGATAATAATTACTTAAAAAAATGTTAATTAATTCATTAATCATTATTTGGTTATTTTTGATCATTTTCAATTATTTTTGAGTAATATAATTATTTGATTAATCTGTATTATCAATCAACAAGCCAAACTACAAACAACAACTAAGAATATTTAATAACTGCTTGAATTATTTACCTTTATAAATTTTTAAATATAATAGATCGAAATGTGCAAAGTTAATGAATTTAATTTATTTTAATGAAAACTTTCATTTTTATTTTAGTCCACTCAAAAATTATCTAAGGTATCAATTTTATTTCTAACTAAAATGTTTTCTTTTGAATATTCAATATTATTAAAAAATATAAAAATATTGTATTTATTGTACCTGAAACCGTTTACTTTTAATAACACTAAATGAAAAATGCATTTAATTTTATATTCGAAAGTTTGAAATATCTATGTATTTATTTTTGCTTTTAATTAATACTCAAAACATTTAACAATAATTATTGGCAAATCTACGGCAGCTAAATAAAAATGTGTGATATATTAAAATGTACTTAATCAAAAGTTTTTTATTTTATATTCATGAATTCATTTTGTTTTTTGACTCCCAAAGTAGTGGTTTGTTCCATAATTAGACTAGTATTTTTCTGTCTATTTTGAACTAGTATGAGACTGGTATAGTTCTGATCGAAATCTGACAATTGCCATCTCGTAGGACATCCCCATGTTAAAAATTCCAGTTGATTGCATGGAAAAAAGATAGTTGGCTAACTAGTTGGGCATGCGGTTCATAGTTGTGAGGTAGTTTACAACTAGTTCATTTAACTACAGGGTTGTAACTGATAGATCTTAGGAAACTACTTCACTGAGAGTCCTGATGCTGAGCTAAAAGGTATTGTGTAGAAGGCATCTTTATAGAGCTAGGCGCATCCCTTACTAATTTAATAATCCAATTATTTGCAATAAATCGTTCATCACTTGCCTTCATTAAAATCGGCGGAATTTATATTTCTGCGGAGGGCTCAAATATGGCTTGCCGTGTGACTTTCAAATATAAATGTCTATAGCGACACCAGGTTAACCAAGTCCCGTCCAGGCTGAAGTTTTTGCTACCGGTGAGACATATAGACAAGCCTGGACCACAGATGAACCTTGACCACACTGCGCTCTTTTTTCGAACATCCACGTGGCTAACCAAGGGTGCAGACCTCTCAGAATTGGCCATTTCTTCGCATAGAAAATTTTAGCTTGGATTCAGTCTCGAAGGAACCGTTTTAGAGACAGACCAAAAAACGAGACTTTCACAGATTTGTACACACAGAGTGATGTTGTCTTAAAATGTTTTTCAAGAATGAGTTCAGCTCAATAAACAATTTCTAAAACACATCACTCTGTGTCTGTCAATATGAAAAAATGTGCCAATCATTCAAGCTGAACATTTGAAAACACATTTATATATCTGACTGCGCAGATATGCTTGCTAATATCTAGCATACGAAAGCTTCCGACTATGCCCAACAGCCCGACCATAACGCGGAGCGGAAACTAGACCTTTCCGCCCGCCTCATATCACGGAATCCAGCGTCAGGGTTTGCATATTAATGACGACGGGAACATGGATCGGAGACTCGGCCTTTCCGACCGTGACTATCAACTCGTGAGCAACGCGGAGCGGAAACAAGGTCTTTCCGCCTGCTCCACATAGTACATATTTAAAGGTAGACTGGAGACTAGGCCTCGCCAGCTACCAAACTAGTTAGACAATATACATTTATATAGGTTAATTGATAGTTTTAGAAACATAAACAGCTTTGTAATTGAAAATTTAAACTTACATATACGCATACTTTGTTATATATTAAAAATACCTATCTGTACTTTTAAGTCGCAAGACTGTAACAAATAAATAAATAAAATAGCTTTTGGAAGGGTGTGGGTTCAAATGCCATTAGACATTAGACGCCAATGTTAAAATTGACAGTTGAAACCATTTGCGTGGGAATTATGAGGGACAAGTACTGGTAACAATAGGAACTACCCGTAAGCTAACTTAGGCCCGATCAGAATTACATCGCTCTGCATCACAGCCAGCAGTGTTCGAACAGCATGCTGGAATCACTTACCAACAAACTGACTCGGGGCAGCCAAACGAACGAATTCTCAAACAATTCATTACACAGCGCTTATAAAGCATCGAACTTGAGCGCGGTCAGGTCAGTATTGCTACGTAAGCAGTTGGCTTAACTAGTCGCCACGTCGTTTTGGCTTCGACTGATTGAGCTACGGTCACCGCCACCCCGTTCCTGCCCCTACTTACATATGTATTGTACGCTTATGGGAACGGCGGAGCCTTAATTAGATTATTGATAGGTTGCTTCGCCTGGAATAGTTTTCCGAGTCGTCGAGTACCACTAAGAGCCACCCGCTGCTGAGAATCACCCGCTGTGCTGTAACCGCTGAGGATCATCCGCCATGCCGCTGCTCCGAAGCCAGAGAGGATCACCAGCTGAGAGCCATCAACGTTGCTCACCAGTCGCAATACATGCGGGTATATAATTGAAGAACCAAGTGCAGGAGGACATGCCTACATTCGGAATGCGCAACTGGCGCTACTTCACAAAGGATGTAGGTAATAATAGCGATAGGCTGTATGAGCTTTAAAACGCTGCCAGCGCTAGAGCCTTGCTGGTATGCTGGGGTCAGCGGAGAAAGATCAAAGCATTCTATTTGTTGTTAAGATTTGTAGGAGAAGACTCGGCTTTTCTTAGAACTTTGAATTGGCGTCAGTAGATACGGAAGACAAAAAGATTTGCGTGCATTGATGGACGGGCCAAGATATTTTACACCTTAAATAAAGACAATAAATTGCAGAGTTGCCACCTTTATTTATAAAAGTTATCAAGATTGATACAGTTTTAGTGTGATAACAGAATCTATGGTGAAATTGTTTATGGAAAACAAAATGTCACAATTCATAGCTGCTTAGTGTTTATATAGGGTTGACAAAGAAATTTTTGAAAATTCAAATTGAAGCACTTTGTAGAAGAAGACGAAAGTTCATGGGTCCAAGATTCTTCGATAACCTGACCGACATAGCCGATATGGGCATACGGCAACTTCTGGATTTTACGAAATCAACACTTATTTTATTTGGTGGGGGTTAATGCGACCTCTTTTACGGCTGTCATGTCATCTGTAGAGAGGGAGAATGGGGCTTAGGGCAAGCCTTTCTTTGCTGGCCTAGCCGAACTAAAAGAAAAAAAATCAACTGAATTTAATAAGCCATTGAGGGGATCTGATGAAATAAATGGAATGTTTCTTAATTCTATTCCTTTTTTATTTTCTCGCTGTTTATTTATGGGTTAGATTGTGAGTTGTGGTTTTAAAATTACAGATTTCAAAGTACGATTCAGGGTTGAAAAATGGAAATTTGAGATTGTACCTAATATCATAAAATAAAAGTACCTAAATGAGAGAGATTGTACCTAAAAAAGTTACATCATTCATTTGTAGTTTTTTTTTATAAATGTTATATAAAACATGTATACAAAAGATGGATGTTTTTTTTTTTAACTGAGGCTATATCTATAGACTACATATAATCTAATGGGAATCGGAGAAGCGTTGTTTTTGTCTAATAGCATAAAATCTCTAACAGTAGCCAAATACTGAAAAATATTGGCGAAAAAGACAAAAAACACACTTTGCGAAGTATACTTCTTTATCCAGCTTTTTATAAAACAACAGGAAAAGTCTGCTTATTTATCCGATTCCTTTCGATAGGTGCAGCAAGTCTAGAGAAAATAGTCAAATTGCAGGAAGTAACTTCGAAAGCATTTTAAATATATTTCCAGAAATCAAAAAGCGAATATGGGTCAAATAGCTATAGTTCTCATCTAAAGAAAATATGAAAATTGAAGACATCCTAGACACTTAACTGTATGTGTGAATAAAGGCTACTTTTCATTATGTCATATTTTGACAACAAAATTTGTCGCCATATTTTGACACAACTTTCTTTCCTTTATCCCTACCTTTATCGATGATATTATGGGCCAAAAACTTACAAATAGCCGCTTTAGCAGCGGATGTACATGCCTGAAGGCCTATTCTGATCTAAATCAATCAAAAGACCATCTTTTAGTCCCATTTGACAATTTGTTTTCACTCATTTGACCGCAAATGCCATTGAATTTGACTTAGTGAAAATAACCGTTAAAATTAATAGAAAAAAAAATACGAATTTGAGGATAGCTAAGCAAAGTTTTAATTTTTCGTAGTGGCTGCTCTAAATGCAATGTAAAATGTTTAAGATAATATATAATACGACTTTTTTAATCTCTTCTTTTTGACCACTTTTCTTTAAAATTGTTTATTCTTCAAAATGAAAGCAAAGTAAATATACTAGCACGGTAAAGGAAAAAGAAAAAAATAACTAAAAATGCATCTGATCAAAAGATGATTGTACCTAAAATCTAGTGTCTGTACCTAATGTACCTTTAAGTCATCAAACGTCGGAAAAAGGTACAATTGTACCTACTCTTCATCCCTGGTACGATTACAAATGGAGATTGCAGGAGAAGTAAATTTTTTGTTATACCAGCGCGGCTAGTTTCGTAGTTGTTGGACTTTCTCCCATCTTACTTAGCTGTTCGTTACGGTATGCTGCAAAGCAAACTGTTCGAAAATTAAAAAAAAAAATAATATAAACTGTCCCTATTTTGTTCTACTTGTCCCCTTCTATGTATCTTCAAAAAGTCGTACTCAAAGCGCATTTCAAAAACTTTTTTTTTGACAGCCCTAGCATACGCAGTGCAACCGACAAAATCAGAACTAACTTATTACCAAGCACTCAAACTCAATTCCTAAACTCCGCTTACATTTTTAAAGATTATTGTTTTATTTTGCAGCTGGTCTCCTACTTTAAAGTTACAATCCATTTCGCATCATTTACAGCAAAACCTGTAACCGACCATAATCCACTCCGCCACTCGACACACCGCAGCAAAATCCCGTTCACAAAGTAGGAAGTATAGGCACACATACACACACACATTTGTATGTCCTTATAAACAATTACTAGAGAGCATTCCCAACGCAGACATCCACTCTACAGAGTTGCAATAAACAATTACAACAACAATGCCATTGTCAGAATCCACTTAGCCGCACAAGCGCAAACAAAAATGAAATCAAAATGCAACTTTTCCTTGCCGTTGCCGCCACCGCTGCCGCTGTCGTTGTCGTTGTCGCCGTTAGCATTTGAGTGCATTATTTCGACTTAATTCCCGCATTTATTTACTTACACCATTGTTTCCATTCCGTTTAAAATAATAATTTTTATTTTGTAACTTGCAACTGCTACAATTTCTACCTCAGCATCTAAATCAACAACAAAAACAACAGCAGCAACAACAAAAACGAAAACACTACACTGGCACATCGATAGAAACCCAGCCGCGCCAATTGCGGTTTGCAACTGACAGGCAAAAAAAGCCAAACGGAAGTAAAGCGAGGCGTGCCGGGTGGGCATTGGTGGCTAGCGCTATTGTTTCTAGGCAGCAGCTATCGCATTAGTGTCGAAAGTTTCAGCGTTGGGCATTAGATTGCCTTTCCATTTGCTCATCCCTTTAGAATAGGCGTTGATGCAGATGCAATGCCCGTTGCAACGGATGCTTGGCTTGGCGGCTGTTGGAGTTGAATGGGTGGCTTTTGTGAATGCAACTGCAGGACCGTTACAATATGCCAGTTGGAGTGAGTGAGCGCGCGAGGCTAATGCGTGTGCAAATGTTGGCATTAACACGCGGCCAAATGTAACAAGCCAGCGCGCCGCTGTCATTTTGTTAATTTCTTGAGATTACCCAGTAATCATAATCTTTATTATTATGTTCGTTTGTGTGGGGCATGGTACATATGTATTTCATTTCTGTAATTTTTGAATAATAAAATATTTCAAATCCAAGACTTGTTCCAGCACCTACTTTAATAGTGTGCGACTACGGGTGTCGGAAGTCGTCTACACAAAGACAACTCTTTTTAGATTGCCACCGTTGCCGAGAGCCGCCAGTGCATGTAACTGTTCTCACCATTGTCTTGAACCACCGAACGATTCATAACTGCATCCAACGGCTCACACGGACACCGTTGGGGTTTCCTGGAACCACCAAAAGATACATTATTGGTTCTGATGGCCTTAATTGAGATTTCTACCATTGTCTGGAGCAACTGAACCATCTAAAAATGGATTTTCGGGTCCTTATTAAAACTCTAAGATTTATTTAGAGCAACCGAACGATCCATAAGTGCAACTACCGGATCTCACCGATACTCGCACCATTTTCTGTATTTAGCACTTCTCCGCCGATACCGACACCAGTCATGTCTTCCTTGATCAGCGTAGCTATTTTCAAAGCTGTTGCACACTTCCATTTAAATCACAGAGAAAGAGTGAAATTGAAGGAGGGTCAGACAGTTAAAACAACAAATTAGGCAATAATTGCAAAAACAGCGAATACACCCAATTTTGTATCCTGACGCGCTCTCATCGCAGGCATTGGGATGCAGACTTAGATAATTACTATTTAAAAAGAGCCCTTTTCCCAGAGCGAGTTAGCATTTGGGTATTTCCTTGCGTACATTTCGTAGCATTTACAGTACATCTTGATATTAGTTAAGAGGGTTTCGTTAAAAAGTTCTTGTATAACTCAAATTCTGGCGCTCCTTGATCCATCAGAGAGCAGGAGCACAGCGTTATCTAAACTGGTACGAAAGACGTTCGCTAACCTCTACCTCATTAGGGCCCTGAGTGAAATGTGTTCTAGGTGGTGCGTTAGTCAAGTGCAGCAGGTCTTATTTTATTTAGGTTACAGCATGTTGTTGTTTTTTGTAAGGTCCACATTGACGCAGAATAAATACCATCTCCGCCAAGATTAAGTTCAAGATACCAGTGAATCGAAAGCTAATCTTTGCTGCAGACTCTCTAATTTAAAATTGACCATCCGAAACGAGAGTTAGAGAAGTTAAGACCAGTCACATCTCATTTCCGAGACGTTATGAATAAAAGTGGGTTTAGTGTGCACATTCAATATGTTAAGCACACTCAATGAAAAAACGATCTCTCCTCGCGCTGAACTTGCTCCCAGATGTACACGGCCTGATCGAGTGTAGCGATTGTCATAATTCCACTGCAGGACAGAAGGGACAGAAGCTTTTGTGGGATACGACGCCTGAAATCGCGAAGACATATCAAAACTATTTGCACCCTTGTTTTTAACCAAGAAGCCCGTGGCACTAAAGATTGTTCTTGCTGACGCCGCTTGGGTTTGCCGTCGCCCTCGAGCAAAGCAAGACCAGAGTTGAGAAATGTCACAATAGTGACCTTCACGATATAACCCTCGGTGGGAGCAGTAGTAACTTTCGAGCAGCCCCACTCTTCGTAGTGCAGGCGTAGGGGCAGACGGTAGTGAGAATATCCAGTTTTCCCTTATTTTATGTCATACCCAAGAGCAGTGAGATATCACTGCTTTCATCAAAAGTCCACAAGGTCTCTTGCTAGATGCACTAACAGGAGAGTATCCGTCGTCCAGCCAAGGATAATAGGTTTCAGTTTCAGGTTACACTCTCCTCCCTCCCTTTTTTCTGGTATAATGAAAGGGACCCTCAGGCTGTGTCATTGAGTTCGCTGCTTCCTGACGGGCACTCCTTCAAAGCGAATGTTCCGCTTGCGATTCTGAAGATGAGTTAATTGGTACCACCTCACGGAGATAGACTGTGGAGATTTTAGTAATTGCTGACACTTCCACAATACGATCCGCTGCTGCATTTGCGGTTGGATTTCCGCTGTTGTGGGCGCCACCTAGAGTATTATAATTTTTAAGTGGTGCCATCACCTCAAGGAGCACAGTTTTGTTCCAAACTGCATGGGTTTGTCCATTAATCCTCCTCCGCTGGCTCGGTCTTCTCATGGACACAAATAATCCAGCTCTGAAATAAATCAATGCGGCTTTCGCTCTTGGTAGCAGAGGAAAAGGAAAGCCACGATGAAAAGACAAGTTAAAGAAGGACTTGGTTTCACTTGGCATATTCAATTGGCGTCAGTTGGCACAGAAGAGAAATGACTGGCGTGTTTTATTGAACTCGTCCAAAATCGGTGATACGTTTTCGAAGCCACTGAAGAAGAATTTCAATTTTTTAAGCGGCATACAGTTTTTCTTTTAGCCTTCGATGTAGCTTTGAGATAAAATGTGAAGACAATCTATCAAGCTATTTTCAGTGTGCTCTGAATGTCACTCTCCATACAGCGAAAAATCTGTTCATCTTTTCTTCTTTTCTGTCTTATTAGGAAATTTTCAGTGGAAAATCAAAAATTTATTTGACATTAGTACACAATGCGTTGAACTTTAATTGGATATATTAGCTAGCATTTATGCTGTTTATAAAATGGAAGTATAAAAATTGGTTTCGAATTTCTTTCGGAATTTAACTTTCGATAGGGTGGGTGCTAAAGAATTATTACGAAGTACTGAAATGAGTTACGTTAATTTAAACCATACCTTGGACTATAATATTACACGCTTATATATATTTATAGCCTCTCGCGGATACGTATCATACTTCCATATGCACATAAAAACATGTGTACATACATAGGTATGCATGCATTCAACCGTAATATGCCATGACGCGGAATGCGCCAGCAAAACCCATAACGCAATGGACGCAGACACTGTTGACGCATTATGATCCACCCATCCTATGGAGCATGGAATAGTCAAGTAGAAGTTGTGCTTTAGCTGCATTGTTTTTCATGTCATTTTGCTCCATTTGATGTGGCCATGTGAGTGTTGCGCTGCTTAAATGCATCAACATTCCATTCCGCATTTGCCACAATTTTCCTAGATACCTGTGCAAGTGCATCCTAAATACATACGCTGAGAATGAGTTGGGTAGGCTAATAGCCAGAGGAGCTGGATGTTGGTGGATGAATGGCATAATTACGCTATGCTGCTGAATGTGACTATCCTGATTGTTTCTTAATTTAGAAATTTTCTATGGCTGGCAGCAATGTGCAGTGTATAGCCAGTTAGTGAGGCAAGGCTCAGAAGGACATACCTACATACTTATGCACACAGCAAACATACTACAGCAGCGTAAACAAAGTGCAATGGTGCAGAACCCACTGCTGCCATCGCTGCCATTTGCTTAAGTAATTGTTGGCGCGCCCAAACCTTAGAAGGCATTCGGAGTATTCGAGGTGGAATGTTCTATTCAGCTAACGGCGTGCAACAAGCTCATTCATACATACTTATACTTACTTATACTTACATATATGTATGCACTTAGATGCACAGATATGAAATTATCACATCGCTGATTCTATGTATTTAAATGCACGCGTTACATATTCACCCTCTGTGCAGGCTTATATCAATTTAACGCGCTTAAATTATCTGAGTTATGATTGCTAGTTCGTGTGACTTCATTAAATGCAATCGAATTAATTTTCATTAGTGACACTCAGCTCTAAATGAATTGCCTGGCACACACATTGCGTTTAATGCATTCTTAAGCGAAGTTAATTAACCCCATTGGAATGTGGTAAAGCGCGCGTGAATGTACAGTGTTGGAAAAAATAATACATAGAAACAATTTATTGACAAATACTAAATCAATTGTATCAGCACTAGTGAAGTATATTTCTTGGTATGGCGCACTCTGTTGTTCGTTTGCAAAGCATTTTATTCCGCTAGTTTGTATCATTTTCACATCATGTGCGAGAGACTAAACAATTGAATAGTTGCGCTTGGAAAAAATAATAGAAATAAAACGTGTTTGTTGATAATTTCGCAGTTTGAAAAGTAAATAATTTGATTCTGACGCTTCTAATTGCGTTTTTAAAGAATGCCAACTAATGGAGATTTCGTTTTTACCATAAAATGTCGCCTTTTCCAAAGGCAAAGGTTGAAAAAAGTGTGTGTTTATTTCTTAAAATGCCACACTCTTGTAAGCAGTGGCAAATATGAATATTTGTCACCCCTAGGCAATTCAGAATTAGCCGACCTTTTTATGATAAGAAAAATATTTTGAGGTAAAAGTACCAGTTTTGGAACGATTTGCAGTAAATATTAATATGTATATACAAATTTATGTTATTTACTATACTTTTATTACAAATTACGATGAAAAAGTGGTATTTGCCCTGAGTAAAGGTTTTCAACTTTTAAGGAACAAAGTTTTTTCACTTGATAGGTTATAATCTCAAATATCCTAAATTAGTATTTTTAATTATTATCATTTAAATAATTTCAAAAATACCTAACAGTGTTTTCTCATTTTCTGATTGCGTAATTGAATCTCAAAGTAATGTCTTAAAATGCACACAAACAAATTCTACTTTCAGTGCAGCTAACTTGAAAAAAAAGAAATTTTTTCAACTCAAATTTTGCCGATTGGCAGAAGCCAAACTGCACCCAGAACCTTCCTTTTCCTTCCTTTTGAAACATCTTTTCTGTCAAAATTGGAAAAATGTCCTGTGGTCTGATGAGACAAAAATTAATATGATTCGATAAGATGCAAAACAATACGTAAAACGCGCTACGAAGGCAGCCTTTGATACAAAATACACAGATAAAGAAAACGGTTAAGAACAGCGGTTGTTCCATTATGGTATGGGGCTGCTTCTCGGAGGAAGGCCAATATTTTGGATAAAGAACAAAATGTGCGCGGTTGACTATGTAAACATATTCCAGACTATAATGCTTAGCTATGCTAAAGAGGAAACGCCATTACAGTGAGAGTTTATGCCGGATAATGATCCTCAACATGCATCGAAACTGGTAAAGCCGTGGTTTAATGAGGAAAAAGTGCTGGATATAGAGTGGCCGTCTCAATCGCCAGACCTAAATCCCATTGAAGACCATTGACCAGACTTAAAGAAGAGAATGGGGCCTTTTAAAACCAGCAATAAAGACGAATTGTAGGGTCACATTCAAAAACCATGGTATTGCATTCCGAAAAGTGTTTGCGCAAACTTAATTAATTCGATGCACCGACGATGCGAAGAGGTAATCACACAAGGCGGCGATTCAACAAGATATTGAATAAATAATAATTTTGTAAGAATTTTGGGGTCAAAGTATAATTTATTTAGAAATAATACTTTGTTTCTATTATTTGTTCCGGGCCAAAATTAAAAAAAAATTGGCCGCAATTTATTTATATCTTATTGCACTTGCAAAAGAAGACTAGCTTTTGATGAACGTAGGCAAAAGGTATGACATCGTGATGTATTTAAAATGAAAGAGTTCTTCATACAATACAAATATAATGAAAGCTGTACGTTTCTATTATTTTTTCCAACACTGTATGTATATAAATCCTGGTCAAAGCAACATCGCAAAAATATTGAAAAAAGGTTTTTTCTTAACAGCGGTCGTCCCTCGGCAGGCAATGGCAAACCTCCGAGTGTATTTATGCCATGAAAAACAGCTTCTCATAAAAATACAATCGCCGTTCGGAGTCGGCGTAAAACTGTAGGTCCCTCCGCTTTGTGTGACAACATCAAGGCGCACGCCACAAATCGGAGGAGAAGCTCGGCCAAACACTAACATATGTGTAAGCGCCAATCTATTATTATTATTAGTATGTATATAAATATTTATATACATATGCCCGCACATTCGAGTACATATGTAGATGCACACATTTATGAACTGAATATATTTTCTATTCGTCTAATGGCTTTCTCATTGATGATTCGTTTAAGTAGTTTCCTTCCATGAGTTTAATGCGATATTTGTAAATTAACAACAACACAAGGGGGAGGGAGTCTGCAAACCATAACACATTTAGCCCCCGAAACATCTAATTAAGTAAGATTTCGCAAACATGAGCAATAAGGCTTTTGTGTGCCCAATCCCATCCATCCTTGCATCGCGGTAGAAAGCGAATGGAAGCTTTAGTGGGGTCAATCCGAATTATTCGATTTAAGAGCTCTGTGAAGTCTGGCTGGTGCGGTTGCAAGCGGGCCTGTGTGTGTTTTTAAAAACTGTCCCATAACTTTATAAATCACTACAAATATAAAATAACTAGCTGTACCCTGCCACGCTTTGCTGTGGCATATTCCTGTTATATAGATGATAAATGATTAACGAAACAAAGCATACGTCGCATATAAGTTTGATTTTGTAATACATAAGTACTTGTGTGCACACAATATTAAATTTTAAATTGAAATTGTGTATCGGTCGAAATCATGAAAATTCTTCACCTTTGCCACAATGTAGACTATTTCAGGCAAGGATTTATCTCGCCTGCTAGTGTTAATCGAGAAATTACAGGCAATGTTTGCGTTAAATCTCCTGAGAGTAACATCAATGCATTCCCGAATGGATAAACGTTTCCATGCAAATCTCGCCACAATCGATCAAAAACCTCAAGCAATTTTTTGTGTGCAATGGTACACTCATCCCAAACAATGAGTTAAAATTTTCGTAATACGTTTTCCATACCGGATGTTCTAGAAATATTGCACGTATGATTGCTGAATTAGCAATTCTTTCACCTAATAACAATGTCGCAGAAATTCCAGGCGAAGCCCTAGCTAAGCTTATGTAATTTTATGAACGAACCGTCCCCCGTCAATCTGATAAGGAATGTTTTCCTAGTTCCTGCTGGCGTATCCAAGAATAAGGTCCCCAGATATCATTTTCTCCTTCTTATTTGACGCTGGAACCGCCTAAGCCATTTGGCCGAGCTCGACAAAGAACGTCAGTCGTTTATCTTTGTGGCAATTGACGCCAATAGGAAATGCCACGTGAAGCCAAATCCTTCTCCACTTGGTCTCTCCATTGCAGTGGGAGCCAACTCTTTTTCTGGTACGACCAGCGGATTGCGAGTTGAATACTTTCTGACCTGGAACGTCGGTTCCCATTCGAATGGCATATCCAAGCCAACGGTGCCGCTGTATTTTCATTCGCTGCACTATGACCATTTCGTTGTAAAGCTCATACAACTCATCGTTTCATCGTTTGCGATAATCCCCGTCTCCAAGGCGGAGAGACCTATAAATCTTTCGTAAGATCTTTCTTTCGAATACTCCAAGAGCCGCCTCATCGAATTTTGCAATTGTCTAAGCTTCTGCGCCATAAGCCCGCCCGGGAATGATGAGTGACTTATAGAGTGCGGTTTTTGTACGTCGAGAGAGAACTTTACTCCCGAATTGCCTACTCAGTCCAAAGTTGCACTTTTGGGCTAGAGTGATTCTGAGTTGGATTTATATGTCGACATTATTATCGGTGTTAATGCTGGTTCCCAAGTAAACGAAATTCTTTACTTTCTCGAAATTACAACTGGCAACAGTGACGTGGGTACCAAGATGCGAATGCCATGACTGTTTACTTGATGTTGTTATCGTTCGTTATCCAACTTGGAAAAGGCAGAAAAGACTTTGAGTTTTTATTACCGATGATGTCGATGTCACACGCCAGAAATTACACGCAGCTCTTATTATGTTAACACTTGCATCATGCGATTGTAAATGCCCTTCTGCTTTAGCTTTAATTTGGGAATGTCTGTTTGCGCATATAATAGGAGTTCGCAATAGTAATAATAATGATAATCATAATAATATTATCTATTGTTATTAAAAATTTCTTTACTCGCAATATACCAAGTAGGTTATGGCGTCCCCAAACGAAATTGTTTATGATTAAAATGTAACTGTTAACTGTGTTAATGTAAGGGAATGGTGATAAAAATTTTAAGTTTTCATTATTTCATTTCATGGGATATTTTTATGTTTTCGTTACGCTGTTTGTGATTTTTTCATTTGTATCAGTTGTTATTTATTAATTTTTTTCTGTGCGTAATTTGTATACCAAATCTTCGTTGATAATATGATCACTTCGTTTGATAAGATGTTGTAAACTCTCTCTTCATTTTAACTATCCGGATTTGGATAAGTGAAAACATTACCAACAAATTTCTCTAGTAAAGCTTCCCAAACGCTTTCCGTTTCGAACCAGTGATGTAATATTTCATAATATTTGATAGCTTTATTTTAATAAGTAATTTATTTTATCAATTAAATTTAGTTAAATTTTCAGACAGGGGGAAACCCTCTTACTACATATTTTCGACTGCAAGCCTTCTTAAAAATCTAAAGTTTATTACCAACAGTGTAATTTTTCAATTATTTTAATAATTTAGCTGAGCTAAAATTTTCAAATAGGTGGCAGCCCTCCTCAAAAATAATTTCTAAAATCTGTTTTTTAAACCTCTTTAATTTTATACCTTTATTGTAATAAGCCATTTATTTTATCAATTATATTGAGTTAAATTTTCCAACAGGTGGCAACCCTCCTCAAACTTATTTTCGGCTGAGCGCCTTCTTAAAAATCTAAAGTTTAATACCCACATTGCAATATTTCGTTTATTTTATCAATTTAGCTGAGCCAAAACTTTCAAATAGGTGGGAGCCCTCCTCAAAAGTATTTCCTACAGTCATATTTCTTAAGCCACTTTAATTTGATACCTATATTGTAATGTCATTTATTTTATAAATTAAACTTATTTAGATTTTCAAACAGGTGGTAACCCTCCTCAAACATAGTTTCGGCAGTAAGCCTTCTTAAAACTTTTTAGTTTGATACCCACATGGCAATATTTCGTTTATTTTATCAATCTAATTGAGTTAACATTTTCAAATAGGTGGCAACCCTCCTTAGAAATATTTCCAACAGTTATCTTTCTTATACCTTTTTAATTTTTTTTTTTATTTATTTATTCGTTATAGTCTAATTACAGGTACAGACCAAAGCATAATAAAAAAAAAAAATATATGTATATTATTACTTATACAATGGATTAATATAATAAGAAAAGCTTAAGTTTATTATTTAAGACATTCTTCGTGAGCGAGAGATCTAGGTCCAAAGAACTTGAGAGTTTGTTCAGTTCAGACAGGGTTCTTTTGATTGGTGCATTACTGCCATAAAGCGTTCTACTAAAACCAATAGCAAAAACCTCGTAATTGCGTAAAACTCTTGCGAGAACGTTAAACTTAACTCTGCTAAGAAGATTAGGGCAGTCGAGAGTGCCCGAGACAATATCAAGCATAAAAGATACAGATAAGAAAATTCTTCTATTGCTCGGCGTCATTAGGTTGATCAATTGACAACGCGCTAAGTATGATGGGATCGGCTCGGAAAAATTAAGGGAACGCAAAGCATGCCGTAAAAATGTCTTCTGAACCGATTCCAGCCGAATGATATGTACTTGATAATACGGTCTCCAAATGAAGGTGGCGTACTCTAATTTAGACCGAACAAAAGCAGTGTACAAGGTTTTAAGAGTATATGGATTGGAGAAACACTTACTATTGCGACGAATAAAGGCAAGCATTGAAAACGACTTAGAAATAGTATAATTTATGTGCGTGACAAAAGTAAACTTGGAGTCGAAAAAGACACCGAGATCTTTCACTTCATTAAGCGAATCTAAACGGGTATTGCAAATATGGTAGGAAGTTTGGAAGGGCTGCAGCAACTTGGAGAAGGTTACTTGATGACATTTCTTTATATTAAGAAAAAGCCTATTTTTTACACACCATAAATACAGCCTGTCCAAATCAGCCTGAAGGACAAGTGAGTCATTCAATTCGTAATAAATTTCGTAATAAATTTTAAGATCGTCGGCATAAAGCAGATAGTTAA
>NW_023458557.1:68636430-68646258 GCF_013731165.1 Rhagoletis pomonella
TTTTTCCTTTGTTAAAATTATAATATTTTTTTCTTATAAATGAAAATATCTTGGGAAAATTAACTGATCTGTAATCTATGACTCCACCCTAAGTTCACGTGTTTCAGCTTTTTTTCTGTCATTTCGAAACGTGATATTTTCCTTACCTTATGTAAAATTGCATTTAATTTTTCAACTTTTTAATTAGATTTTTCAGAATTATTGAGTGTGCATAAGGACGAATAGTTATTGAAAATGTCCTTTTAAAATTATGCTAAGGACTACTATACACACGACCATATCCTTGAATTTTGTCCTTCTAACTTTATTTGGTAAAAAAAAGATAAATTAAATTCGTCGTTATTGTTGCGAGTGACAATTGTTAGCAGCATAATCAGTCTACTGCCGGCAATATTCCAGAATTGTCACTCTAGTTTTCCAACAACTGTCACAGATGCCTGTAGGCATCTATAAAACATGAAAACTTAGCCGACTATACTGGCTCTTCTACTTTTCCAGAACAAATTCACAACTGTCACACCTGGCACCGAGAACTTATTTGAGACTATGTATAGTATGTAAGAAAACACAAAAACCAAGCTCAAGGCTACGGTTAAATTTTTTAAAACCACATGTTTAACAAAACACTTGTATACCGAGACAAACCCGGGAAAACGGCCAAACAAACACATGTGCAACACAGAGCATACGGAAATGAACTAACTAAAAACCATTGGCGGGCAAAAAATAATGGAGCCAACAAATACCGCATTGGACGTTATACTATTAGAACCCTTAAAATGTATTTATGTAAACAGACGCAACTCACCACAAGTACTATTATACCTAAAATCTACCTGCAGGTGAAAACCAAATAACCACCTTATAAGGAATACGAATATCGGTACCACGAAAGCTAATCCCATCACCTTTAAACAGCGACGAAACTTATACCCGTATTACCTCAGTTAAAAGAACATAAATTAAGGACTAAAACACGATCTGCAAAAGTGAAACAACTGAAAATTACACGTTCGTGAGAAAATGCGAAAAACTAATCATATGGACAAGGGAGACTTTACTTTAGGTTTTTTCTACAAATTATAACAAAAAGTCGCTCCAGCTTTTGCTGAAAGGTAAATAAAAACTATGAGTACATTTTCAGTGCATAATTTCAAAAATGCCAAATTTTGAGTTGTATAACTTTTGAAGATCGTGTGCGATATATAGGTCGGAATGATTGAGAGCTAAACGCGGTACTCCAAAGCATGCGTATCCATACGCGTGCGTTTGACATTTACGCATAGAAGTCAAAATTCAAACAGATTTGTTAAGTTTTCTTACGTTGCTGTGTAGGCGCTGCCATACAACTTTGTATATTAAATTTTTCTGTCAAACGCACGCATGCTATGGAGATCCACTGGCACATTTCTGCTAAACTTTGATTTTTTTGTTATTGGGCAGTAGGTTAACGGTATTAAGGGATAAGCTAAAACCAATGGATAAGCTTAAACCAATTTATTCAAACTAGAGTGCCAGTTACTGTCGAAATTCGACAGTTTTTCTAGTTTTAGAAGCCTTGGAGAGGTTTTCTAACTTAACACGTAGCAAAACTTATACGGTACAAATTAACTAACCGGAAAATATTCTGTTGGTCTTTGGAGGACCTCGGCAGGACTTGGAATTGACCCGATACATTCAAGTTTATCGATAAATTTCAATGACTTGATACATATCGATAGTTCGATGAATTTCAAGAACACTAAAATTCGATAACTCAACAAAAATCGTTAACTCGACCAATTTCGATAACTGTGAAATCCGATGGCTCGATAAATTTCGATAACTCAAAAATGTAAAAACTTTTGATACCTTTATAAATTTTTACTTTTGACATCTCCACATTTTTCGAAAACATTTTGATAACTCGTTACACTCTGTTAAGACGATTAAATTCGATAAGCAGTGATAAATCGATAAGCTTATATAACCTTGAAATTTCGATAAATCGATATATTTTGAAAATTCCATAAACTTCGCTTCGTTGAACCAACCAATTTCAGTAGATCAATAATTATCGATAACTCTGTAAGTTGAAAGAGCTCCATGCATTACGTCACCTCGATATATTTCGTTAAGTCTATAAACAATGATCATTCAATAAATATCGATAACTTGATACATTTCTTTAACTTGACAAATTTCGTTAATCCCACATGTTTTTATAGCTCGATAACTATCCGTAAATTTGGACAACTTAGTTTCTGTGTCTATAAATTTCGACAACTCAGTAAACATTGATCGGTTTGAATAATTCGATACGGTGCGATAACTTAATAAGCATGGATAAATTTCGATAATTATAAACTTCGATGATTCGATAAATTTCAGTAACCTTTATGGCTGATTTTATTTCGATTCCTATCGGAAAATTTCAGCACTGTTAACCTAATTCTTATGTATTTCTCATTGTCTCCATTTTCGCCTTTATCTCAATTTTCGACTTTATCTTCACTTTTGCCTTTTTTTGTCTTCATCGTTATCACTTGTTTCTTCATCTTTATATTTATCTTTATTTCAGAGTTTAATTTCAAATACGAAGTAAAACCAAATGCGAAACCGCTTAAATTGAATAGGTTGCAAAAACAACCATACACAAATATGGAAATTTTTAAACGACGATTTTCAACCAATTTCGAAACTATAAAAACTCTCCTCATCTACAGAAAATTACTTTTCCAACGGTGTTTTTGGATTTGAAATCGGTAACTTTACCTTGGTCTTCATCTTTGTTTATATCTTTCACATCTTTGCTTATATCCTCTTCTTTTTCTTCTCACGTAGATGAGATGAGGTGCGATGACGTGATAAGATGTGACGTGATTTTATGTGATGTGATAGGATGTCATGTCATGTGTTGTCATATCCTGTGATGTCATGTCATATTGGTTCCGTACGTCATGCGGACTGCGCCCCTCGTGCGGATGGGCGGGAATGGAGGGTAAAAACCGTTGGGATATTATTATTATTATTATTATGATGTCATACCATACGATGTCATATCATGTGATGTCATGCCATATAATGTGATGTCACGTGATATCGTGTGATGTGATATCATATTATGTGATGTCATATCATGTTATGTCTCTTTATATCATGTGATAAAATTTGATGTGATGTCATGTAATGTGATCACATTCCATGTTCCGATTAGTATATCGATAACACTGTTGGTAACTGTGTCGATAAAAATACCGATAACAATATCCATAAACATATAGAAAAATACAACGATTGCAAAAATTGATTAATTCATCGATAAGTATAACAATCATCAGTATCGATTATTGTACATATCGTTAAAAATATAAATGACTAACTCGATAACAGAATCAATTATTTAATCGATTATTATACCTATAACAATATCCATTATTGTATCGATAACAATATCGATTATTATTATTGATTATTATATCGATTACAATAGCGGTTATTTAATCAATAGCAGTATCGATAACAATATAGATTATTTTATCGATAGCAATATCGATTATTATATCGATAAAAATATCGAGTTTTATATCGATAACGATATCGATCTTCACCTCATCCTTTTCTTCATATTTATCTTTATTTTTGCATATTCCTCTCACCTTTACCTTAAAGTGTTTAAATTTACTTTGATCGTCGTTTTTGCCTGAACCTCTGGGCATCTTTGTTTTTGTTTTTATTCTCAAACCGTTAAACCGCTGAGTACCATTTCCATGTGCATTATTCCCCTCGAATTTGACGATTTACTCTCAACCAACTGCCGCTAAAGAAGTTTCACTTAATAAATTCAAAAAATGTTCTTACCATTTCAGTTACCCTAAATCTTATGTATCGGTCATTGTCTCCATTTTCGACTTTATCTTCACTTTTGCCTTCTTTTTGTTTGACTTCATCGTTATCATTTATTTCTTCATCTTCATATTTATCTTTATTTCAAAGCTTAATTTCAAATGTGTAGTGAAGCAACAGGCGAAACATGGCAAATTGAACATGTTGCAGCAACGTGTATACACAATTCGAAAATGTTTAAACGACGGTTTTGGCCGTAATTTTCAATCAATTGTGAAACCATAAAATCTCTGCTCAACTACGGAAAAATGCCTTTCCAACGGTGTTCTTGGTTTTGAAATCGGTTCGGTAGAATCGCCAAACGAACGGAGACAAAATTTATGTTAGCGTATTAATATATAGATTTTTCAATTACATTACGCAAAAATTCTCTGAAATTCAGTTCAAAGAGTTAAATACAGTTTGCATACCAACATAATAATAATAGATTGGCGCTTACACATATGTATGTTAGTGTTTGGCCGAGCTTCTCCTCCGACTTGTGGTGTGCGCCTTGATGTTGTCACACCAAGCGGAGGGACCTACATTTTTACTCCGACTCCGAACGGCGATTGTATTTTTATGAGAAGCTGTTTTTCATGGCAGAAATACACTCGGAGGTTTGCCATTGCCTGCCGAGGGACGACCGCTGTTAAGAAAAAACCTTTTTCTATATTTTTTGCGATGTTGCTTTGACCAGGGCTTGAACCCAGGTGCTGATGAGTGAAAGCGCGCACTGCTTACCACTACACCACAGCGGCCGACCACAGTTGCATACCAACATATATCAAATAATTTATTGATAAAATATGATACGCAGGACATTCGTTGAAAATCGAACTTCACACGCTAAGTGCATTAAGTGGAATCAAGTGGTTTAAAATGGTAATCTAATAAATTAATTAGATATCAGCAGAGCACATCAACGAACATTGAATTTAGAAAATATGGCAAATTCTAGAAACAATTGTTTAATTACAACTAAGCCCCCGTTTCATAGTTAGTGGTCTACGCTGAAATTTGCGCATGTACTTACATTCATACTAGGGATGTTGCGAATGTGGAATTTTAGACAATCGCGGATGCGAATGCGAATGCGGATGTCTAACAGCTAACATCCGCGGATGCGAATGCGAATGTGGATGGCAAGTATTTTTAAGAAACAATTAGGTAAGTATATTAAGTTACTTAGGTTAATGAAAAAATGGAAAAGTTAGTTATTTTTAATAATTTTTATTTTATTTAGTAATTGAGTTTAAAAATTGGAACATTATATGAAATAAAAAGTAATGAGAATTGCATCGGGACCGAAAATGTCGGATGTGTCCTCTTGACTGTCATCTTCACTTGAAGAATCTAGCATAATGGCGAGATCGTTGTTTAAACAGCGCTTACAAGCCAAACCATATGTCTCAGGTTTTTCTAAAGCTTATTAAAAATAATTATTCATTCTCATTCCTTTGGCTGTTTCAGAATTTGGGGGAAACTGTAACGTCATCAGCGTTTTTTTTTTAAATTTAGTTTTGTAATTGATTTTTAATACTTTCTTCTGCGACTGGTTTGAAAAATTTGTGCTTATACCGAGCTAAATAGGTGGATATGGAAAATAAATTGGTATTTTGCAGGAATAAAAATTTTGAACAAAATTCTGTTTTCAAAGTAGTGGCTTTCAGCCGAATCGGATCAGAATATTGCTATTTTTTTTTAACACCCCGTTTGTTACAAGCATTTGAATTATTGGAATCACGGATGATGAGGGTCTCAGATAGTTGGGTAATTCTTACCTAATTAGAGGTCAGACCTACAGCTTTTTCTCTTTATAGCCAGACGTTGACCATTTCTGCTGGAAATCCCTATTGAAGGAGCTTACATTTGACTTTAAATAGCAAAAAAGGGGACGTAGGGGGAGAGTTTTACCACACAGGTTTTTGGCCAAGGATCAAAAGTACATCCCTATGAAAAAAAAAATTGCCCGACAAGTAAACAAAATTACTGTTTTTTAAATTTTTGCTTAAAATAAATTTCCCAAAGAGCCCCATTTAACATTTTTGAAACGAAACCTTAATTCGCAAAGGCCCTAACCAACACTTTTTTCGAAACTGCATTTTTCACTGCTTCTGCTAGGATATTAAAATACACCTTCACTAATTTTATAGTGTTAGTACCAAAAACAACAGAGTTATGCCACTTTTTAATATACCCAATCCGTATGAATGATTTGATTTTAGTAATATTTCTTGCTTCTCCTGTAAAATAACAAGTTTGCTGGTTAGGGCCTTTGTAAATTAAGGTGGCGGTATGTAACATAAAAAGCAAATCAAAATGCAGGTATTTAAAGCACAGAAAACAAAACAAAAACATTATTAAAAGGACAGTGTTCTCTTTTACGTACGTCAAAGATTAAGTAGAAGTGGGAACTTGTATGACTGCCCATTGATAGCTCGGTTATATACATAGCTTAAGAAATAATTTGTTTAAAGACATTTTTGTCAAAGTTCACCAGTTTTGTTAAAGAAATACTCCCATGAGCAAAGGCAAAAAATATTGGCTACAAATTGTCATTTTGTTTGCCAGATATACGTTTTATCGGTGCACTTGCCAAACATTCGCATTCGCAAAAGCTCCGCATTGATTATTGCGAATGCGAATGTTAAAATTAATGCGGAAGCTCCGCAGTTGCGAATGCGAATGCGAATATTCGCTACAACCCTGATTCATACATATGTATGTATGTACGTTTTTTTTTTGGTATATCCCAGTAGTGAAATAAGTGTGAGAAAATCAAGTAAAATAAGACTTTTACCATAATCATATTAACCCGCTAGTGTACATATATGGCCGTGCACACAATTTGGGTGTCAAACGAAATAGAGTTAAAAAGGTTTCAGTTTGAAAATATTTTGAAAAGTCAAATTTAATCAAATAATAACCCAAGTTATATTGAATATTAAAATATGGGTGTCAAAGAAGTCTTTAGTTTGGGCATTTAGACTAATTTTAAGGTGCGCGAAGAAGATTGCCATCTGTTTAAAAAGATAAACTCAAATTATTTCATAAGTGAAATGAATTATTAAAACATGGGTAACAATCGCAATGGGATTGAAAAGGCTTTATTTCCGAACTGTATTTAGGAGTGTTGCCACATGTTTAAAAATCAAAATCGAATTTAATTGCGGCAATTTGTTAATTGTAATATGAATCTGAATATGGGTTTCAGACCAAAGTGGTTTAACCGTGGAAGTACCTTCTAATTGTAGTTTAAAAATATCTTGAAGAGCATTGCCACCTGTTTTAAAAAGTTTAATTCAATTTACTCATGAAGTTGAATAAATTATTAAAATATGGGTATCAATCGAAATGAGTTTGAAAAGCCTTTATTTCTTAACTATAGTTAGACGGGTTGCCACGTATTTCAAAAATCGAATTCATATGAATTCATTAAATAACTAAAATTTGTATCCCAGTATCAGACAAGAGAGATTTAAAAATACCCGAATCGCTTATACATAACTCTGACCAACGTTTGGAATATTTTTTAGGTTTGTGAAAAGAGTTGCCACCTGTTTAAAATGTTAAATTAAATTTTGGTGTTTGACTTCCATGCGGATTCACTAGTTATATAGATAGTAATAGAGAAAGAAAAAAATTTACTTCAGTCGCGCGTGTGATTTACACGCAACTTTGTTTGTATAAAAAGATTTTCTCAGTTAAAGAGGTGCTCAGTGTGACAAAATTATTTCGGGAAGAAGTTAGTTTTTGCTCACTTATTAAGACTGTGTACAGTTAGAGTTAGAATTACAGTTAGAATAGCCTGTTGAAACACTTTTTTTAAGTAGTCTGAAGTACGGATATGCAGGAGTAACAAAAATATTTAACAGTTTTGATTGTGTTCTTGTGCCACCGCTGAACGCATTCCGCGAAAAACGTCTGTGCACCACCATATGAGCAAATATCACGAGTTATTTTGTTAGTGTTATTGCTTTCTCTTGCCAGAAAAAAAAACGCAAATGCATTCTTCTCGCATTCTTCTTCTTCCAGAACCAAGTACAATAAAAAATAAATCAAGTATTTGAACAAACGTTCATTTAGGCCAAAAAGTGCCGAAATTACTCATTTTTTTATTGTTACTGAAAGAAATCATTGTTGTTTTTTTTTTTAATATTTTTGGAAAGTTTTCAACTTAAAGGCAATGAAAGTTGGCATCGAACACAACATACCTGCGAAGTTTACAAGGTGTGTCACAAAAAAAAAATGACAGCGTGTAGAACATTTGATCTTTTCATTTAAAAGTTTAAGATACTTCATAATGTTAACACTAAATGGTGAAAATGTTCTTCTGGTCAAAACGAACCAATATATAATATTAAAACTAGTGTATCCCCTAATGAAAAAAAAAATTACATTGATTATAAGATGATTTGCGAAACAAAAATTTCAAATTTTAAAATTTTTACTGGCATACTCGAAATTCATTCTTATATTGTTGTTATATGCATGAAGAAATTAATATACGTATATGTATATTCAAAGAATACTGAAGAAAAATATACCACGTCACCAGGCGTGCGAGTCAACGTGTCAGCTGACTGTGTTTGGTGGTCGGATATACGGGGCGTATACGTAACATACACAACTACGGGTATATATTAGAGTGGTCCAATTTTTGTATGGGGAAAAAATTTTCATCTTAGAAAACGGGGCGCTCCCTTAGTTTTTTCCTTTTGGTATTTATAATACCTATACCAACTTTCAGTTTTCTACTACAACCAATACAGGGTGCTCAATGAGCTTGAAATGCGCTACTAGATCACTGCGAAACTTCCTTAAGAAAGGTTTTTTTGACTTCTTCCTTGTTTTCCACGGAATTCAATCACTGCGGGGTATTCAATTTTATTTAGCATTAGCATAGCATAGCAGCAATAGCAACAAGAGAAAAATTTCACTCTGAAGTATTCGTTTAAGAGTCCACCAAAGTTTTCGGCGTCCGAAGGGCGAGCGTTTATCCACAATTCGCATAAAATTCCATGGGATGACCGAAGAGAAGGACGAGGTGTCCAAAGATCTCTTTTATGCGCCTTCAAAGTAGTGCTAGTCGCAAAATTCAGATTCTACGACGATCAGATAACCAACCACCTTATCAGGCGAATGAAGCATGACAAAAGCTTCCATAAGGAAACGGTTTTACATCGAAAAGCGTAACACCCGATCGATCACGTTGTGATTGGGTTTCCGGCGCACGTGCTATCCAAGGACCAAATATTGACAAGTAAGACCGTATTTGGCGCTTATTGCGTACCACTGCCCAAGATGTATGAAGGTGGATTTCAGCGAACTCGAAAGGCACAATGATATATGTATGTCACGCTGACAAGAGAAGCGCTACTTATTTTCACATTAGATGTAGCCATCCCGAACTGGGTTAGTGTGAAGAGTTTGAAATGTAGGCCGTTGCAAAAGAAAACTTAAACGACTTTTGCAATGATTCAAGACCAGGGCGAATGCATGCAAGAGCATACAAGACGACCTTGTACTCAATGTCAAGAGCATTCTCAAATAATGGACAGCCCGAGTCCACAGTCAGAATTTAGTGCCGAGGAAAATCACAAGAGCTGCCAAACTAAATTGCTCAAACTCATTTTAATAAGAGTGTACAACTACTGGCCTTAAATTACAACGGAGTGTGAACAGGGATTATTTTGGACCGATTAGGCTATAGAGAGGTATACACCTCTATCGGAATACATGAGGCGGACCTTCGAGTATTCGTGGGGTAAGATTCCAAGAAATGCGGGTGTAGCGGATTAAAATACACCGACTCCGCTTACTGGCTTAAAGTACGATTACATATACAGTGAGTGTCAGTCAAAATCGTACAGTAAATTAGTTTCCCTATTTTGAAAATACTTTGTTTTATTTCAAATTTTTCTATATTTTGATAAAAAATATAGTTTATACTACAACAAA
>NW_023458557.1:68646358-68653741 GCF_013731165.1 Rhagoletis pomonella
GAAAACACTACACTGGCACATCGATAGAAACCCAGCCGCGCCAATTGCGGTTTGCAACTGACAGGCAAAAAAAAGCCAAACGGAAGTAAAGCGAGGCGTGCCGGGTGGGCATTGGTGGCTAGCGCTATTGTTTCTAGGCAGCAGCTATCGCATTAGTGTCGAAAGTTTCAGCGTTGGGCATTAGATTGCCTTTCCATTTGCTCATCCCTTTAGAATAGGCGTTGATGCAGATGCAATGCCCTTTGCAACGGATGCTTGGCTTGGCGGCTGTTGGAGTTGAATGGGTGGCTTTTGTGAATGCAACTGCAGGACCGTTACAATATGCCAGTTGGAGTGAGTGAGCGCGCGAGGCTAATGCGTGTGCAAATGTTGGCATTAACACGCGGCCAAATGTAACAAGCCAGCGCGCCGCTGTCATTTTGTTAATTTTTTGAGATTACCCAGTAATCATAATCTTTATTATTATGTTCGTTTGTGTGGGGCGTGGTACATATGTATGTATTTCATTTCTGTAATTTTTGAATAATAAAATATTTCAAATCCAAGACTTGTTCCAGCACCTACTTTAATAGTGTGCGACTACGGGTGTCGGAAGTCGTCTACACAAAGACAACTCTTTTTAGATTGCCACCGTTGCCGAGAGCCGCCAGTGCATGTAACTTTTCTCACCATTGTCTTGAACCACCGAACGATTCATAACTGCATCCAACGGCTCACACGGACACCGTTGGGGTTTCCTGGAACCACCAAAAGATACATAATTGGTTCTGATGGCTTTAATTGAGATTTCTACCATTGTCTGGAGCAACTGAACCATCTAAAAATGGATTTTCGGGTCCTTATTAAAACTCCAAGTTTTATTTAGAGCAACCGAACGATCCATAAGTGCAACTACCGGATCTCACCGATAATCGCACCATTTTCTGTATTTAGCACTTCTCCGCCGATACCGACACCAGTCATGTCTTCCTTGATCAGCGTAGCTATTTTCAAAGCTGTTGCACACTTCCATTTAAATCACAGAAAAAGAGTGAAATTGAAGGAGGGTTAAAACAACAAATTAGGCAATAATTGCAAAAGCAGCGAATACACCCAATTTTGTATCCTGACGAGCTCTCATCGCAGGCATTGGGATGCAGACTTAGATAATTACTATTTAAAAAGAGCCCTTTTCCCAGAGCGAGTTAGCATTTGGGGATTTCCTTGCGTACATTTCGTAGCATTTACAGTACATCTTGATATTAGTTAAGAGGGTTTCGTTAAAAAGTTCTTGTATAACTCAAATTCCGGCGCTCCTTGATCCATCAGAGAGCAGGAGCACAGCGTTATCTAAACTGGTACGAAAGACGTTCGCTAACCTCTACCTCATTAGGGCCCAGAGTGAAACGTGTTCTAGGTGGTGCGGTAGTCAAGTGCAGCTCGTCTTATTTTATTTAGGTTACAGCATGTTGTTGTTTTTTGTAAGGTCCACATTGACGCAGAATAAATACCATCTCCGCCAAGATTAAGTTCAAGATACCAGTGAATCGAAAGCAAATCTTTGCTGCAGACTCTCTAATTTAAAATTGACCATCCGAAACGAGAGTTAGAGAAGTTAAGACCAGTCACATCTCATTTCCGAGACGTTATGAATAAAAGTGGGTTTAGTGTGCACATTCAATATGTTAAGCACACTCAACGAAAAAAACGATAACTCCTCGCGCTGAACTTGCTCCCAGATGTACACGGCCTGATCGAGTGTAGCGATTGTCATAATTCCACTGCAGGACAGAAGGGACAGAAGCTTTTGTGGGATACGACGCCTGAAATCGCGAAGACATATCAAAACTATTTGCACCCTTGTTTTTAACCAAGAAGCCCGTGGCACTAAAGATTGTTCTTGCTGACGCCGCTTGGGTTTGCCGTCGCCCTCGAGCAAAGCAAGACCAGAGTTGAGAAATGTCACAATAGTGACCTTCACGATATAACCCTCGGTGGGAGCAGTAGTAACTTTCGAGCAGCCCCACTCTTCGTAGTGGAGGCGTAGGGGCAGACAGTAGTGAGAATATCCAGTTTTCCCTTATTTTATGTCATACCCAAGAGTAGTGAGATATCACTGCTTTCATCAAAAGTCCACAAGGTCTCTTGCTAGATGCACTAACAGGAGAGTATCCGTCGTCCAACCAAGGATAATAGGTTTCAGTTTCAGGTTACACTCTCCTCCCTCCCTTTTTTCTGGTATAATGAAAGGGACCCTCAGGCTGTGTCATTGAGTTCGCTGCTTCCTGACGGGCACTCCTTCAAAGCGAATGTTCCGCTTGCGATTCTGAAGATGAGTTAATTGGTACTACCTCACGGAGATAGACTGTGGAGATTTTAGTAATTGCTGACACTTCCACAATACGATCCGCTGCTGCATTTGCGGTTGGATTTCCGCTGTTGTGGGCGCCACCTAGAGTATTATAATTTTTAAGTGGTGCCATCACCTCAAGGAGCACAGTTTTGTTCCAAACTGCATGGGTTTGTCCATTAATCCTCCTCCGCTGGCTCGGTCTTCTCATGGACACAAATAATCCAGCTCTGAAATAAATCAATGCGGCTTTCGCTCTTGGTAGCAGAGGAAAAGGAAAGCCACGATGAAAAGACAAGTTAAAGAAGGACTTGGTTTCACTTGGCATATTCAATTGGCGTCAGTTGGCACAGAAGAGAAATGACTGGCGTGTTTTATTGAACTCGTCCAAAATCGGTGATACGTTTTCGAAGCCACTGAAGAAGAATTTCAATTTTTTAAGCGGCATACAGTTTTTCTTTTAGCCTTCGATGTAGCTTTGAGATAAAATGTGAAGACAACCCATTAATATCGTATAGCGTGTAGAGTTATTTTCAGTGTGCTCTGAATGTCACTCTCCATACAGCAGTGTTCATCTTTTCTTTTGAAACGGAATCGGAATATTGGCAGAATTTTGGAAAACCAATTAAGATCTCTTAAGCTTCGGTTTTTCTGTCTTATTAGGAAATTTTCAGTGGAAAATTAAAAATTTATTTGACATTAGTACACAATGCGTTGAACTTTCTAGCATTTATGCTGTTTATAAAATGGAAGTATAAAAATTGGTTTCGAATTTCTTTCGGAATTTAACTTTCGATAGGGTGGGTGCTAAAGAATTATTACGAAGTACTGAAATGAGTTACGTTAATTTAAACCATACCTGGGACTATAATATTACACGCTTATATATATGTATAGCCTCTCGCGGATACGTATCATACTTCCATATGCACATAAAAACATATGTACATACATAGGTATGCATGCATTCAACCGTAATATGCCATGACGCGGAATGCGCCAGCAAAACCCATAACGCAATGGACGCAGACACTGTTGACGCATTATGATCCACCCATCCTATGGAGCATGGAATAGTCAAGTAGAAGTTGTGCTTTAGCTGCATTGTTTTTCATGTCATTTTGCTCCATTTGATGTGGCCATGTGAGTGTTGCGCTGCTTAAATGCATCAACATTCCATTCCGCATTTGCCACAATTTTCCTAGATACCTGTGCAAGTGCATCCTAAATACATACGCTGAGAATGAGTTGGGTAGGCTAATAGCCAGAGGAGCTGGATGTTGGTGGATGAATGGCATAATTACGCTCTGCTGCTGAATATGACTATCCTGATTGTTTCTTAATTTAGAAATTTTCTATGGCTGGCAGCAATGTGCCGTGTATAGCCAGTTAGTGAGGCAAGGCTCAGAAGGACATACCTACACACACAGCAAACATACTACAGCAGCGTAAACAAAGTGCAATGGTGCAGAACCCATTGCTGCCATCGCTGTCATTTGCTTAAGTAATTGTTGGCGCGCCCAAACCTTAGAAGGCATTCGGAGTATTCGAGGTGGAATGTTCTATTCAGCTAACGGTGTGCAACAAGCTCATTCATACATACTTATACTTACATATCTATGTATACATATATGTACATATGTATGATATGAAATTATCACATCGCTGATTCTATGTATTTAAATGCACGCGTTACATATTCACCCTCTGTGCAGGCTTATATCAATTTAACGCGCTTAAATTATCTGAGTTATGATTGCTAGTTCGTGTGACTTCATTAAATGCAATCGAATTAATTTTCATTAGTGACACTCAGCTCTAAATGAATTGCCTGGCACACACATTGCGTTTAATGCATTCTTAAGCGAAGTTAATTAACCCCATTGGAATGTGGTAAAGCGCGCGTGAATGTACAGTGTTGGAAAAAATAACACATAGAAACAATTTATTGACAAATACTAAATCAATTGTATCAGCACTAGTGAAATATATTTCTTGGTATGGCGCACTCTGTTGTACGTTTGCAAAGCTTTTTATTCTGCTAGTTTGTATCATTTTCACATCATGTGCGAGAGACTAAACAATTGAATAGTTGCGCTTGGAAAAAATAATAGAAATAAAACGTGTTTGTTGATAATGTTACAGTTTGAAAGGTAAATAATTTGATTTTGACGCTTCTAATTGCGTTTTTAAAGAATGCTAACTAATGGAGATTTCGTTTTTACCATAAAATGTCGCCTTTTCCAAAGGCAAAGGTTGAAAAAAGTGCGTGTTCATTTCTTAAAATGCCACACTCTTGTAAGCAGTGGCAAATTTGAATATTTGTCACCCCTAGGCAATTCAGAATTAGCCGACCTTTTTATGATAAGAAAAATATTTTGAGGTAAAAGTACCAGTTTTGGAACGATTAGCAGTAAATATTAATATGTATATAAAAATTTATGTTATTTACTATACTTTTATAACAAATTACGATGAAAAAGTGGTATTTGCCTTGAGTAAGGTTTTCAACTTTTAAAGAACAAAGTTCTTTTACTTGATAAGTTCTAATCTCCAATATCCTAAATTAGTATTTTTAATTATTATCATTTAAATAATTTCAAAAATACCTAACAGTGTTTTCTCATTTTCTGATTGCGTAATTGAATCTCAAAGTAATGTCTTAAAATGCACACAAACAAATTCTACTTTCAGTGCAGCTAACTTGAAAAAAAAAAATTTTTTCAACTCAAATTTTGCCGATTGGCAGAAGCCAAATTGCACCCAGAACCTTCCTTTTCCTTCCTTTTGAAACATCTTTTCTGTCAAAATTGGAAAAATGTCCTGTGGTCTGATGAGACAAAAATTAATATGATTCGATAAGATGCAAAACAATACGTAAAACGCGCTACGAAGGCAGCCTTTGATCCAAAATACACAGATAAAGAAAACGGTTAAGAACAGCGGTTGTTCCATTATGGTATGGGGCTGCTTCTCGGAGGAAGGCCAATATTTTGGATAAAGAACAAAATGTGCGCGGTTGACTATGTAAACATATTCCAGACTATAATGCTTAGCTATGCTAAAGAGGTTACGCCATTACAGTGGGAGTTTATGCCGGATAATGATCCTCAACATGCATCGAAACTGGTAAAGCTGTGGTTTAATGAGGAAAAAGTGCTGGTTAAAGAGTGACCGTCTCATTCGCCAGACCTAAATCCCATTGAAGACCATTGACCAGACTTAAAGAAGAGAATGGGGCCTTTTAAAGCCAGCAATAAAGACGAATTGTAGGGCCACATTCAAAAACCATGGTATTGCATTCCGAAAAGTGTTTGTGCAAACTTAATTAATTCGATGCACCGACGATGCGAAGAGGTAATCACACAAGGCGGCGATTCAACAAGATATTGAAAAAATAATAATTTTGTAAGAATTTTGGGGTCAAAGTATAATTTAGTTAGAAATAATACTTTGTTTCTATTATTTGTTCCGGGCCAAAATTAAAAAAAATTGGCCGCAATTTATTTATATCTTATTGCACTTGCAAAAGAAGACTAGCTTTTGATGAACGTAGGCAAAAGGTATGACATCGTGATGTATTTAAAATGAAAGAGTTCTTCATACAATACAAATATAATGAAAGCTGTACGTTTCTATTATTTTTTCCAACACTGTATGTATATAAATATTTATATACATATGCCCGCACATTCGAGTACATATGTAGATGCACACATTTATGAACTGAATATATTTTCTATTCGTCTAATGGCTTTCTCATTGATGATTCGTTTAAGTAGTTCATATTCCATGAGTTTAATGCGATATTTGTAAATTAACAACAACACAAGGGGGAGGGAGTCTGCAAACCATAACACATTTAGCCCCCGAAACATCTAATTAAGTAAGATTTCGCAAACATGAGCAATAAGGCTTTTGTGTGCCCAATCCCATCCATCCTTGCATCGCGGTAGAAAGCGAATGGAAGCTTTAGTGGGGTCAATCCGAATTATTCGATTTAAGAGCTCTGTGAAGTCTGCAACGTTTATTCACTGGCTGGTGCGGTTGCAAGCAGGCCTGTGTGTGTTTTTAAAAACTGTCCCATAACTTTATAAATCAATACAAATATAAAATAAATGGCAATAGAGAAGCACAACCACAATCAACTAATAAATATATGCCATGACGTGTATCTTATAAGAGTTAGTATTTGACCAGCGCCGCCCGTTCGATTAATTTTTATTTCGTTTTCTTCTGCCGAAATTTGTATAACTTTTAATATTAGCTTAGGTCCTCGTATTAGTATTCGTGTTCTTTTTCGCATTATCTTCGTCTTCGGACTTTTGTATAAGTTAACTAAATTCGACTTTCTTCTTTTGCAAAAAAATCAAGGTACTAACGAGGTATATCGATGGATAAATAAAGTGGTGAATGGTGAAATGAAAATGCGCAATGATTTTTTTGTATGAAATATGAGCAGAAAAATGTTATTCATACGCCATGGTCAATGCGCATTTTAAAATCACTTTTCACAAGTTTGCATATCCATTAATTTTATTCGTTGGTTGATTGATGTTTTTGTAAAAGAGCAGAATTTATTACAAATAAAAAAAGCAAAATATCAGTAATTTTTAAATTTTTTTACTTTTTAAGTTTGATATTTTTTTCATTAAATGCAAACTTAAAATGAAAATTTCGTGGGAAAATGATTTAATCTAGCAAACGGTATACAGTTCCGTAATTAGGTTTACTTGTCTCGGCGTGTTTTTGTGTAATTTTAGCGTCCTAAAGTGTTGTATACCAAAAGAAATTGATTTTTGCTCATTTTTTGAATTTTTAAATAGAGACTACTATACATATACATAGACCAGCCTGAACATACACACTAGGGATGTCAATCCCTAGTCTTTTTTAAGCCCCGAATATCCCGGGATTAGTCGATTTAAATCCCGGGATTGCTGGAAACAATTTTTTTGTTAGCCAATTAAATTTTTATCACAAATATCCCCTCCCAAGGGCAAATTAAGAATTTTTTGCAACCCTTAATGCTATAATTTCTTTAAGATCGCATT
>NW_023458557.1:68653841-68657707 GCF_013731165.1 Rhagoletis pomonella
TATTTAATGTTCGGCTCCGCCCGAACTTAGACGTTCTTACTTGTTTTGTATGAAATATGAGCAGAAAAATGTTATTCATACGCCATGGTCAATGCGCATTTTAATTTCACTTTTCACAGGTTTGCATATCCATTAATTTTATTCGTTGGTAGATTGATGTTTTTGTAAAAGAGCAGAATTTATTACAAATAAAAAAAGCAAAATATCAGTAATTTTTAAATTTTTTTCCTGTTAAAGTTTGATATTTTTTTCTTTAAATGCAGACTTAAAATGAAAATTTCGTGGGAAAATGATTTGATCTAGCAAACGGTATACAGTTCCGTAATTAGGTTTACGTGTCTCGGCGTGTTTTTGTGTAATTTTAGCGTCCTAAAGTGTAGTATACCAAAAGAAATTGATTTTTGCTCATTTTTTGAATTCTTAAAAAGAGACTACTATACATATACATAGACCAGCCTGAACATACACACTAGGGATGTCAATCCTGGGATCCCGGGATTTCGGGATCCCGCAACTTCAAAATTGCACATACATATATATTATTTTAAATCAACCAAAAAAAATACCATGAAAATATTCTGAATATTGCAAAAAAAATCTATGCAAAATATTTCTGTGAGTGATCGTATATGCATTTGTACTTGTAGTACAAAAACTATGTTATAAATTAATGAGGATATGTACATATATACATATATGTTTGTCAAGTTTTATGTTTGTTTTTTGTTGATTGAAAATACTGATTTATCGCCTTAATAAATATGTAAATGAATTACAATAAATTGTACTTTTTTTTTGTTATATCAATCTGATTTAAAATACTATAATAGGATGATCACAGATGTGTTGCATTTTTGCCTGAATTTCGGGACAATCCCGGGATCGCGGGATTGTATTTTCAGATCCCGAAAATCCCGGGACCGACAAAACCCCGAAAATTGACATCCCTAATACACACCATAAGCATGGGTATGTGTGTACATAGTATTTGCAGCCTATTGGTACCGTCTGATTTTGAAGCCCAGCAAAGAGGAGTCTGTCCAGTAATTTACTGCATTATAAGCCACTTAAAGCCCTCGAAAAGGGAAATTCAGGTGAAGTAGCCACAGGCTTGTTTGTATGTTGCTGGCGGCCAACAACTCGTTTATTGCGTGCGTAAATACACGTTGGCAGGCGCAACCTAGAGGCAGCAGCCGTTTGCGAAATACATCCGCATGACAACATTGCCTGCCACACAAGGCACCAACTGCGACACATGGCTTTCACTTGGTATAGGTCAGACGTATATATGTATGTATATGTATTTATGCATTTATGTATGCATGCACTTATGTTTGCATCCTTACATATTTATTTGCACATCACAGCACAAGTGTTGGCAAGTATTGGATTGCATCCTTTGATGCCAATTGGTATGCGATTAAATGCGAGCTCTACGTGCATACATATGAAGCCAATCTCATGGTTGTTTTTGTTTATAGAGTAAAAGTGTTGATTCTCGTGGTATTGGCATTTGCGGGCTTTTAATTTCGAGGCTCGATGAAATATACGCTAATTGCCAACCAGCGTCGAACAAATCTGTCGAACACCGAAATTCTTTGGAGTCACGTTGGTAAAAAGGGAAAAGGCCAATGTTGAATCGAATATGTAATGAATGCACATTGCGAAATCAATAAATCTTTGATGGGCACTAAAAAGATAGTATTTTGGAGATAATTTTTGAATTCATGATAAGTAGTAATCTACAGATGCGCTTCCTCCACTTTCTTAACATTTGTTGGAACAAAAGTCCTCGAAATCAAGTTTCTTAATGCAACCTTCTCTTTGCCCTCTACACACAAACATCAACAAAGAAGAGGGCGATGAGAAGGCAACATTTTTTGTAGAAACGAAAACGCCATTAGTGAACAGAAGACAGCGAACGTTAAGGGACTGGAGAGTGTCCACAGATAACTCTTTCTCTGGTTGTACATACATATATATCGAGGAGTACGGTTCGTCTTAATCAACAAAGAATTATGATCAATAAATATAACAACCAATTTTTAGCAAAAAAAAAACCGACTTCAACTCTCATATAAAAAAAAAATAAATTTAATTAAAAAAAATATATATATATATATCTCATGATCCACTGATCGGATCTTAACCAGATTAATATGGGCCACCTCTGAGACACTACCTTTCCGATGCAAAAAGAATTATCGAAATCGGTTGACGTGGTCCAAAGTTATGCGGTAACATACATAAAAAACAAAAAAAATTTTCCGACGAACCGATAACCTCCTCCTTTTTTGGAAGTCGGTTGAAAATGAATGAATGAATGAATGAATACAAACTAGTAATTCGATTCAATCGTGGATCATCTGGGCTTTTCAACTCTTAAGAGTTTCTTTTTGGTTATCGAGCTTGGTGTCAGTAATTTTATACTACTAGCACGAAGATTAAGAAATTTTAGAAATGATCTCACTAAATGGGGGAAAAAATTCTATTAAACGAGTAAATATTCATTTAAATAAATGTTTAACATAAGGGCAATTTATTTAACGTAAAATTTTTATGCGGATTCCGAATATTGCCCACAGCTAGAGTTGCGACAGATTCGTATTGGATGGCGTTTATTCAGTGAAATCGCTGGAGAAATTTATCAGAAATGTGTAAACTAGTTTCCATACAAATTTTGACAGGTAATTCACTTACACAATTATAACTTAATACCGTTTATAATGCATTTATAGCGTTTGTTAAATACCCTTAGTATTTAATATGTTTAAATTTTAAGCCGCTCACCGCTCAACTGCTCGTCGATTTGCCGCTCATTGCGTGACCTCGGCCTTAGTGAGAAAAGCGTGACCGCCCACACCGGTTCCGAAAAAGGCTGATAGTCTGCGAAAAGAATGCAGCTTAAGATTCAATCAGACTAAGAAATCAAACACAGGGAATGAATACAAGGACTGCCAACGAGTTAAAGGTTCTCCTCAATTTGTAAGCGGAGCAGGTTCATAGAACTCAGGGGTCTTTTAAAACTTTTGACAAAAGAAAACTTGTTTCGAGAAAGATCGAGAATATTTTGTCTTTATGCGGCATTACAAGGGCCTATAAGTCTATATATTCTGCTCTGCGGGGGAATTATCTAACCGAACACTTGAGCGTGCGTCCATAGGTGAGTTGAAATGTATTTTTCACAATTTGGCCAACCATAGTTTTTTTCTCTACTCAAGAGTAAAGCAAAAAATCCGGCCTTTGAAAAATAAAGTGGCTAAATATCGTTTGCAGCAGTTGTCACTTCGTTGCCTCCATTTACGTATAGCCAGATGTTGTACCTATAGCCGGATGATGGTACATGTAAGCCGCAAATGCCATATTTAATCCGCCTGCATATCTATCATCATAATTTTGAACAGAAGTTAGTTTTAAAGTAGTTTTCTTTTGTGATTGGTGAGAAAACTCGCATTCTTCGCTCATCGGGGGATTGTGCAAAACTGTCACGGGAGTCGATAATGTTCTCCCCCGATTTAAGGATGGTACGGATAGTAAGTGATTCGAGCGTATCAGAGTATTGCATACGGTGCAGTAAAATCAATATGACGTTGGTCTGTTCATGCTCATCAGTCATGCCTGGTGGAGCTCGTCCAAGAAATATCCCCTCAACATACCTACAAAAACCGTATTATTTTTTTCTGCGCTGTAACCGCCTAAGCGGTTTTATCCGAGTTCGACAAAGCACGCCAGTCGTTACTCTTCTGTGCCAATTGGAAATGCCAAGTCCATCTCCACTTGGTCTTTCAATCGCAGTGTGGTCTTCCCTCTACCTCTGCTACCACCAGCGGTTTCCGTGTTGAATACTCTCACAAAAACCGTTCTTC
>NW_023458557.1:68657807-68661361 GCF_013731165.1 Rhagoletis pomonella
ATTTGCTTTTTTGTATAGTTTCAGGCAGGCTCTTCCTAAACTATGTAACTATTTGTCAATGTTATTGTGGCTTGTTAACATTGTGTTCTGCTGAAGTCTAGAAAAAAGAAGTCTAATGAGGAGATGTGGTGATCTCCGAAATAGTGCTATAACTTCCACCGCTTAGACTTTGTTGCTTTTTAAATTTTTCCTAATAAACAATCGTGGTACAAAGCTCAATAAAAATATTAAAAATAGAATTTTTTTCATTCGCAATGCAAAATTTGTTAAAATTCGCGTCCCTATTTATTTTTTCACCACCGTATTTACCTAGAACGCAACACTTGCCCTTTTAAGGATCTGAATTTTCTCATTTGAATGAAAGGGTTGAAGTTTACCGAAAAATAAAATTTTCTGCCGTTAATTTAAAGACTCGACCACGGGAATTTTTTTCGCTTTTTATGGTGGAGTTGAAATTTTGGTGATAATCGTTTTTTTGAATCGAAACATCTGCCAAACTGTCGCGACAAAGCTTTCACTGAAATAGATCCACTATGCATACAGGGTTCGTGGGTATATTAGGACCCGTTTATTCGTGCAACTCCGTGCGTACACGTTTTTTATTTTCTTTTTCCATATCATAAATGGAAGGCACTATGCCATTGTCCTGCTGTATCAAAAACACGATTGAAATATCTCACTTGGGCTTCAAGCATTGCTGGAACTCTCAAAAAGCATTGACATCCTAAATAATGTATACTTCGAAGATACTTAACTGAACCTCTATCTCCAGACCTATTGGTCTATGTGGGGCGGGCAGGCAGCCAGAATAACCTAACCTAGCCTAATAGAAAGCAGCAACCAAACACATGCGTATTGCAGAGATCTTGAATTTGTTCATTTTTTTTAAGTCTGCTTGTTTACAAAGCTCGCTTAGAACTGGAACAATCTGACAAAGCCATGTGTGGCTATGTTAAAATCCTTCAGACGTTCTTAAGAAATTTGATACGCTTTTTTGTGAACAAAGAGCACAAGGCAACCCATAAACGTTAGAATTTTTCATGCAAATTTGAAGATTTATTTTAAATTTGCACAAAGTTTGGATCTTTGGTTTTTATGACTTTCGTAAGAGACTGCACAACATAATTAACACCCTTATTATCTATCTCGAACGATAGACCGCACAAACGATACGTCTGCAGGACGAAGAAGAACGAAAGAGTTATACGATTGCAAGGAAAAACCACGACGTCTGCAAATATCGTTCATACGGTCTATCGTTCGAGACCGATAATACATAAGGCTGTAAAAGTAGTGATATTGTTATGACAGGAACTGTACATTTGCACTTAAGTTAATTTTTATTACTTTTCCTAATAAAAACACAACAAAAAAATTTCAAAATGTTTCGTTAAATTCTTGGATCTCTTATCCTCATAGATATTTATAGGTACATCGCTTCCTTCAAAGACGGTAAATTATTTCAATAACAATTCACAGAGTCCAGCTAATTGTACATAAAAATCTTCTGGCGTGCCTCTTGCAGACCAATTCGCTTTGTTTCTACATATATCTAATTTGGAATAGGCAGAACCGTAGTCTTTTTTAGGCCGATGATGTCGGTATCCTTGTGATTCAGTTGGTCAGCTCCAATTATCTTTTCCAGCAAAAGGGAAGTCAAATCCCGGATAGAGATATCGTTTGTTATAGAACAGTTCGGAGCGGTCCTTTCAAATTCTAAAGGAACTAGTGATATTTCACAACGTAATATTACATTTATTTTTCTTCTTATTTGGTGCTGTAACCGCCTAACCGATTTTGGCTGAGCTCAAAACAGCACTCCAGTCGTTTCTTTACTATGCCAACTGACGCCAATTGGAAATTCCAAGGGAAGCCCAGTCCTGCTCCACTTAATCTTTCCATCGTTCAGTTACCATTCGAACGAGATGACCTAGCCAGCATAGCCTCTTGATTTTAATTCGCTGTACTATATCTATATCGTTGTAAAGCTCATACAGTTCACCGTTAAATCATCTGCCCGTAAATCTTTAACAGAATCTTTCTCGAAAATTCAAATTTCACTACCACTATATGGTTAAAGGTGTAGTGCATTTCAAATTTCACTAGAACTTCATAGTGATAATGCAGGTCCAAATTGAAATAGAATTTTCACTATCACTATCTGATTAGCGGCGAGGGAACAAAAATTTCGATAGCATAGACTAATTACACTAGTCTACAAATTTAGGAAAATTTTGCTATCTTTGATATTAAATGACAATTTCCTTACAACAGGTTTGTTCAAAAATTTAGTGGTAGTGAAACCTATTTGTAACCACCACTATTTACTTTGTGGTAATGCATTTCAAATTTCACTACCACTACACGAATAGTGGTAATGAAATGCTCAGTGCATTAAAAATTTAGTGCAGTGTGCCAAACCCTACTTATAGGCAGCTCCTTAGTTAATTAAGGTTCGGAAAAAAACTTGGTAAATACAAGATACATTCCCACAAAATAGTTTACTGTGTATTTAGTACATGTACCGCGTTGGTTTGGTCCAAAACCCCACACAACGGCAAGTAACCAGAGACTTTTTCCAAATAATTGCATGCACATATTTTTAAAAGTGGTCACTTTAACATAAAAGGGGACCTACTTATCTCATATATGCATTTGTGCATGTAAACGATTGCAGTTGGCTAGCAAAGTGCTAGTGAACGTGTAATCTACTTCAAATACCCGATTGATTTATAGCAAGCAAATACACGAATCGAACATACGATGTGTGCAACCGCCAACAATGCAGTTTTCAATTGTGGAGTAGCAGCAGGCACAGATACGGCAGCCAACCGCGCATCCTACGTACACAGAATGCCGAGTATTAAGTAGCGTCAGATGCATACGAGTATATACTACGTATGTACATACATACATATGTATGCATGTATGGGAATACATTTTCCAGCATTTGGTAGTGGGCGCGAATGGGAGCTGGTGATTGTAAATCGATGGCGATCAATGGCTCTGAGGTGATTTGTGAGTTTTTGAAGGTTTACGCAGAGAGTTTTCGAAAGGATTTTACAAGTGATTAAGAGTATTTAAAGCGTGGCTTTAAACTTTCGCTTACACCACCCTTTATCATGCAATTTCGAGCAAAAGTCGAGCTATTGAAAAAAATAAAATAATAACACTGAACATTGCACAACGGCGAAACCGAGTTGTCTATAAACTAATAAAGAAAAGGGATGACAACATTTCGTTCCAAAACGCATTGATTCCATTATGTTTATTTCCAGTAGAGACCGAAACTTTACCTTCATTATTCTTAAAGGTATTAAAAAGCTTCCAGATGTATCCCTTTTGCAAATACCTTGAGCCTTCTTACACACCATTTAGTGAACCCGAAGACATTCATCGAAAGTGGAAAATGTATCTAAGTAGATAAATACTTCCACTGATGGATAGGCGCTCCAGTATGCTACACCAACGTAAATTCGTTGAATTGTGGTTATTGTTTTCCACTGAGAAGAACGGTTTTTGTGAGAGTATTCAACACGGAAACCGCTGGTGGT
>NW_023458557.1:68661461-68663027 GCF_013731165.1 Rhagoletis pomonella
ACCACCAGCGGTTTCCGTGTTGAATACTCTCACAAAAACCGTTCTTCCTAGGAGAAAACCATAACTGCAATTCAACGAATTTACGTTGGTGTAACATACTGCGAGCGCCTATCCATCAGTGGAAGTATTTATCTAGTTAGATACATTTTCCACTTTCGATGAATGTCTTTCGGGTTCACTAAATGGTGTGTAAGAAGGCTCAAGGTATTTGTATAAGGGAAACATCTGGAAGCTTTTTAATACCTTTAAGAATAATGAAGGTAAAGTTTCGGTCTCTACTGGAAATAAATAAATTGGAATCGATGCCTTTCGGAACGAAATTTTGTCATCCCTTTTCTTTATTAGTTTATAGACAACTCGGTTTCGCCGTTGTGCCATGTTCAGTGTTATTATTTTATTTTTTTCAATAGCTCGACTTTTGCTCGAAATTGCATGATAAAGGGTGGTGTATGCGAAAGTTTAAAGCCACGCTTTAAATACTCTTAATCACTTGTAAAATACTTTCGAAAACTCTCTGCGTAAACCTTCAAAAACTCACATATCACCTCTGAGCCATTGATCGCCATCGATTTACAATCACCAGCTCCCATTCGCGCCCACTACAAAATGCTGGAAAATGTATTCCCATACATACATACCTACATACGTAGTATATACTCGTATGCATCTGACGCTACGTAATACTCGGCATTCTGTGTATGTAGGATGCGCGGTTGGCTGCCGTATCTGTGCCTGCTGCTACTCCACAATTGAAAGCTGCATTGTTGGCGGTTGCACACATCGTATGTTCGATTCGTGTATTTGCTTGCTATAAATCAATCGGGTATTTGAAGTAGATTACACGTTCACTAGCACTTTGCTAGCCAACTGCAATCGTTTACATGCACAAATGCATATATGAGATAAGTAGGTCCCCTTTTATGTTAAAGTGACCACTTTTAAAAATATGTGCATGCAATTATTTGGAAAAAGTCTCTGGTTACTTGCCGTTGTGTGGGGTTTTGGACCAACCCAACGCGGTACATGTACTAAATACACAGTAAACTATTTAGTGGGAATGTATCTTGTATTTACCAAGTTTTTATCCGAATCTTAATTAACTAAGGAGCTGCCTATAAGTAGGGTTTGGCACAGTGCACTAAATGTTTAATCCACTGAGCATTTCATTACCACTATTCGTGTAGTGGTAGTGAAATTTGAAATGCATTACCACAAAGTACATAGTGGTGGTTACAAATAGGTTTCACTACCACTAAAATTTTGAACAAACCTGTTGTAAGGAAATTGTCATTTAATATCATAGATAGCAAAATTTTCCTAAATTTGTAGACTAGTGTAATTAGTCTATGCTATCGAGATTTTTGTTCCCTCGCCGCTAATCAGATAGTGATAGTGAAAATTCTATTTCAATTTGGACCTGCATTATCACTATGAAGTGCTAGTGAAATTTGAAATGCACTACACCTCTAACCATATAGTGGTTGTGAAATTTGAATTTTCGAGAAAGATTCTGTTAAAGTTTTTAATATTTTTATTGAGCTTTGTACCACGATTGTTTATTAGGAA
>NW_023458557.1:68663127-68664745 GCF_013731165.1 Rhagoletis pomonella
TGAATTATCTTCAGTAGTTACTAAAATATCGCATTTTTCGTATTTCTGCAAATTACCGTTATATGGGAAGTGGGCGTGGTTAAAGTCCGATTTCGCCCATTTTCAATACCAACCTACCTTGAATTAAGGGAAACCCACATACCAAATTTCGTTAAGATATCTCAATTTTTGCTCGAGTTATCGTGTACACGGGCAGACGGACAGACGGACGGACAGACAGACATGGCTTAATCGATTTCTTTTTTTCATCCTGATCATTTATGTATACATTTGTCTATATCTATCTCGATTCGTTTTGGCTGTTACAAACAACCGTTATGTGAACAAAGTTATAATACCCTTGTGCACAAGTGCGCTCGGGTATAAAAATCATTGCGCATTTTCATTTCACCATTCACAACTTTATTCATCCATCGATATTCCTCGTTAGTTCCTTGATTTTTTTTGCAAAAGAAGAAAGTCGAACTTAGTTAACTTATACATAAGTCCGAAGACGAAGATAATGCGAAAACGAATACGAATACTAATACGAGTACCTAAGCTAATATTAAAAGTTATACAAATTTCTGCAGAAGAAAACGAAATAAAAATTAATCGAACGAGCGGCGCTGGTCAAATATTAACTCACATAAGATACACGTCATGGCATATATTTATTAGTTGATGGCACATATGGTTGCAGTTATTGTGGTTGTGCTTCTCTATTGCCACTTATTATCTTTATCTACATATATAAAAATGTTATGTTCGTATGTCACGGTCGTCAAAACTCGAGAACGGCTGAACCGATTTGAATAATGTTTTTTTTTGTATTGTTCGGTATAACACCAGAACCAATGATATCGCAAAAAATTGGAGGGTTGCCACCTATTTGAAAATTTTTAAACCCAATTTTATTGATAAAATAAATAAATTATTACAATATGGATATCAAATTAAAGAGGTTTAAGAAAAATAACTGCTGGAAATATTTTTGACGAGGGTTGCCACCTACTTAAAAATGTTAACTCAATTAAATTGATAAAGTAAATAAAATATTTCCATGTGGGTGTAAACTAAAGAGTTTTAAGAAAGCTTACAGCCGAAAATATATTTGAAGAGGGTTGCGACCTGTTTGAAAATTTAACTAATATTAATTGATATTATAAATGACATATTACAATATAGATATCAAATTATATGAGTTTAAGAAAGATGATTGTCGGAAATATTTTGGAGGAGGGCTGCCACCTATTTAAAAATTTTAACTTAGTTAAATTCATAAAATAAATGAAATATTGCAATGTGGGTTTGAAAACTTTTTAAAAGCGTGATAAAGGCTAAACTTTGGTTTAATCTTAAGCATTTGATTTGCCCGAATCAGCACGGTTTCGTTTCGGGAAGATCTACAATAAGTAATTTAGCAGTTTTCGCCGATGATTGCTTTGATGCGTTCCAAAATGGTCACCAAGTGGATGTAATTTACACTGATTTTGCTAAAGCCTTCGATAGGATCTCACATTCTGTCCTAATTGCTAAACTCAACCATTTAGGTTTTCATTCCGGCTTCCTTAATTGGATTATGTCGTATCTTAGTGGTCGGAAAAGTTCAGTTCTCCTGGATGGAATATATTCTAAA
>NW_023458557.1:68664845-68672778 GCF_013731165.1 Rhagoletis pomonella
ATGTACCTTTGTACTATTTAGCATGTCATTTGACGGTAACAAGAGCAAATTCAATTTAAATCTATTAAATACATTCTAGCGTGTCTCAGTCCTTTACCCACAAAAGCGGCTATAACTTTTTTTTTTCTATTCAAAACAGTAAGTGCGGCACCTTTCTGAAATCTTTATTAAATGAGCAATTTTTTTATGTAATGTAAAGTTATAGCTCAGTACATTTTTTTTTCACCCGAGATAGTCAAAGTTGGGGAAGAAAATATCAAAAAGTTAAAAATCCAGAAATAGTCCTAATTTTATGATGGTTCCTTAATTTATTTTAACTACATTGCATTTGAGTATGGAGAGGCAACTAACGGGTGATTTTTTAAGAGCTTGATAACTTTTTTTTTAAAAAAAACGCATAAAATTTACAAAATCTCATCGGTTCTTTATTTGAAACGTTAGATTGGTCCATGACATTTACTTTTTGAAGATAATTTCATTTAAATGTTGACCGCGGCTGCGTCTTAGGTGGTCCATTCGGAAAGTCCAATTTTGGGCAACTTTTTCGAGCATTTCGGCCGGAATAGCCCGAATTTCTTCGGAAATGTTGTCTTCCAAAGCTGGAATAGTTGCTGGCTTATTTCTGTAGACTTTAGACTTGACGTAGCCCCACAAAAAATAGTCTAAAGGCGTCAAATCGCATGATCTTGGTGGCCAACTTACCGGTCCATTTCTTGAGATGAATTGTTCTCCGAAGTTTTCCCTCAAAATGGCCATAGAATCGCGAGCTGTGTGGCATGTAGCGCCATCTTGTTGAAACCACATGTCAACCAAGTTCAGTTCTTCCATTTTTGGCAACAAAAAGTTTGTTAGCATCGAACGATAGCGATCGCCATTCACCGTAACGTTGCGTCCAACAGCATCTTTGAAAAAATACGGTCCAATGATTCCACCAGCGTACAAACCACACCAAACAGTGCATTTTTCGGGATGCATGGGCAGTTCTTGAACGGCTTCTGGTTGCTCTTCACTCCAAATGCGGCAATTTTGCTTATTTACGAAGCCATTCAACCAGAAATGAGCCTCATCGCTGAACAAAATTTGTCGCGCGAAACACATTTCGAACCGAACACTGATTTTGGTAATAAAATTCAATGATTTGCAAGCGTTGCTCGTTAGTAAGTCTATTCATGATGAAATTTCAAAGCATACTGAGCATCTTTCTCTTTGACACCATGTCTGAAATCCCACGTGATCTGTCAAATACTAATGCATGAAAATCCTAACCTCAAAAAAATCACCCGTTATCTGGAAGTATTTTACATAAAAAATTTACTAAGTATTGCCCGGTTTGTAGTTGCAGTTAAAGAAAACACATGAAAAGGCACGATTTTTTTTAAATTCGAAAAATGTAAATATTTTAAAAACGGTGACACTTTTACCTGAAACTTTTTTGTTTATCAGTGAGCTCACCCCCCCACCTACCTTGCCCTAAAGTTTGGCACGTTACTTCTGGGACACCCTGTATAATATTAAAACTAGTGTATCCCCTAATAAAAAAAAAAATTACATTGATTATAAGATGATAAGATGATACATTTCAACTTTACAATATTTACTGGCATATTCGAATGTCATTCTTATATTGTTGTTATATACATAAAATATACCACGTCACCAGGCGTGCGAGTCAACGTGTCAGCTGACTGTGTTTGGTGGTCGGATATACGGGGCGTATACGTTACATACACAACTACGGGTATACATTAGAGTGGTCCAATTTTTGTATGGGGAAAAAATTTTCATCCTAGAAAACGGGGCGCTCCCTTAGTTTTTTCCTTTTGGTATTTATAATACCTATACCAACTTTCAGTTTTCTACTGCAACCAATACAGGGTGCTCAATGAACTTGAAATGCGCTACTAGATCACTGCGAAGAAAGGGTTTTTTTACTTTTTCCTTGTTTTCCACGGAATTTAATCACTGCAGGGTATTCAATTTTATATAGCATTAGCATAGCATAGCAGCAGTAGCAACAAGACAAAAGTTTCACTCTGAAGTATTCGTTTAAGAGTCCACAAAAGTTTGCGGCGTCCGAAGGGCGAGCGTATATCCACAATTCGCATAAAATTCCATGGCATGACCGTAGAGAAGGACGAGGTGTCCAAAGATCTCTTTTATGCGCCTTCAAAGTAGTGCTAGTCGCAAAATTCAGATTCTACGACGATCAGATAACCACCTTATCAGGCGAATGAAGCATGACAGAAGCTTCCATAAGGAAACGGTTTTACATCGAAAAGCGTAACACCCGATCGATCACGTTGTGATTGGGTTTCCGGCGCACGTGCTATCCAAGACCAAACATTGACAAGTAAGGCCGTATTTTGCGCTCATTGCGTACCACTGCCCAAGATGTATGAAGGTGGATTTCAGCGAACTCGAAAGGCACAATGATATATGTATGTCACGCCGACAAGAGAAGCGCTACTTATTTCCACATAAGATGTAGCCATCCCGAACTGGGTTAGTATGAAGAGTTTGAAATGTAGGCCGTTGCAAAAGAAAACTTAAACGACTTTTGCAATGATTCAAGACCAGGGCGAATGCATGCAAGAGCTTACAAGACGACCTTGTACTCAATGTCAAGAGCATTCTTAAATAATGGACAGCCCGAGTCCACAGTCAGAATTTAGTGCCGAGGAAAATCACAAGAGCTGCAAAACTAAATTGCTCAAACTCATTTTAATAAGAGTGTACAACTACTGGCCTTAAATTACAACGGAGTGTGAACAGGGATTATTTTGGACCGATTAGGCTATTGAGAGGTATACACCTCTATCGGAATACATGAGGCGGACCTTCGAGTATTCGTGGGGTAAGATTCCAAGAAATGCGGGTGTAGCGGATTAAAATACACCGACTCCGCTTACTGGCTTAAAGTACGATTACATATACAGTGAGTGTCAGTCAAAATCGTACAGTAAATTAGTTTCCCTATTTTGAAAATACTTTGTTTTATTTAAAATTTTTCTATATTTTGATAAAAAATATAGTTTATACTACAACAAAATCCATAAAAGTCAAAGTTTTTAACTTTGTAATAACTAAAAAAAAAATCGTCCATTTTCATTAATATTTCACACCATCTTTTTAAAATTTTTTTGGGTACACAGTCTTATAGCCCATTCAATTTAAATGAACAAACTCTACCTTTATATGGAAAAAAATGAACAACACCCTCGACAACTTGCACTTTATTATACTCAAATTGAATGAGCTATAAAATTGTATACCCAAAAAAGTGTAAAATTTTTGATGAACGTTTTACGATTTTATTTTTTTTTTTATTTTATGGCCTTATAACAATTATATTCAACAATTTCTTTATTGAGCATGAGGCCGTTTTTAATGAAAAACTTATTGTGGAAAAGCAACAATAATTTGAAGAAATGGTAGAAGGGATAGCTATTTCGGAAATCACCACACCAATCATCACAAAGAAAATATATCTCAGTTTGACACGCTTAAGGAGATTGTATGCAGTGTTGCCGTTGGAAATTTTCAGAAAGTTGCAAAAAAGAGGGTCACCATATTATATTTGCTGTTCTTTACTCGTAAAAAAATCTGAGATCCCATGTTCATCAAATTTACATGTATGTTTTATAAAGTTTTTTCGGTGCTAGAACATTCCGCTGTTAAATTTAAGAAGAAAATAGCGGGGCAAGCTTTAAACAAAACATAGAAATCGAAATATTTTTCACATAATTTTGGAAAAGGGTCAAAAAATTGAAATTTTCAAAAAGTCGGTTCAAATGGTATTGGCACCTAAAAAGGGTCAAATTGCGCCTTTAGTCGCACAACGGCAACACTGATTGTATGGTTTCGCTTATCCACACCATCAAAGGTCAAAAGAGAGTACTTACATATGTATATTGGGATTTCTCGTTGAAAGATGGTCAACCAAATGGCCACCGAATACGTTAAATTAACCACTGGGAGCGCTCATAATGCATGCAAATACTAAATAATAGTTGCATAGATATGCTGGCATAAATGTGCAATTTTCCACACTGCTTTTTGGCTGAAAATACGAAATTGAATTTAAATGCGCAGCACAACCGATCGATTAGCCATTCGCTCAACCCACGCCCACGAAAATTAACCGCATTGCACTTCAGCACCCACTCGCAGTCTTTGAATGGTACGCAATACGCAAACGCAATAGTGTAACTGTAGAAATGCCGCGCTTGCAGATATGCAGATACGCATGAAAATAGCAGCGTGTAATTTACGGACTGTTTACTTGTATGCACATTTGTGCGCGCGTGCTAAAGAGAGGAAACGACAGGAGGAAATGTTGACGCACTGCTTGAGCGTGATAAGTGTTGTTGCGAAAACAGACGCTACAAAAACAAACACAATTTCCAGCACATACCAAAACTGGTGTGCGTGTGTGTCTACATGTATGTGGGTAGGTATGTATGTACACACGAATTTCGCACGAATATCACATTGCAATGGAATGAACGAAGCGAAGCATTTATTTTGCATTAGTGCGTAAAATTCCAAAACAAGCACACACAAATCGCAAATCGTAAAATCCCTAAACGCAGATAGCACACGCATAACCGCTGGGGTTGCCAAAGCCAACACCAACATTGAACTTAACGCCGCACTTCATCCGCTTGGCGTAAATCTCGGCAATTTTCAATAAATAGCCCTATAAATTGCATCAATTCGCGCGATTCTGCAACGCAAATTAGCAAAGTGTTGGAGGGGCGAAGGGTTAACAGAGAGAATAATGGCAAGCGGGCATTTTGTGTAAAGGCACAGTTCGAGCTTCTGATCAAATTGTTGCCATGTTTGGCATGCAATCAAAATTCAAATGCCAAAGTGCGATGTGTGGCAGGGGTATTGCACTCGAAAGGGTTGCGGTTGCAAAAAAAATTTATTTACACTTTTAATTACAAGCATATAAATACTTAAAAACATGTCCACATACCAGTATGTAGGTACAAACATATATATACATATGTATACATTTAAAATTTAATTCCAATCCTAAAGCAAGTATTACATCTAAGGCAATACATTCGAATTTTAAGCATGTGCTTGGTGGTCATAACCATTTATGAAGATGACAGCAGTCCTGATGGGTCATACCGAACCGATGGGGGCTTAGATAGTAAAAAGTCTTTCGTAAGACAAATTAAAGGCAGATGGCATAGTTCGAAAAACTTTTGTTATTCTAGAACAAAAGTCTTAGAAAAAAAGCTTTCTCATTCACCACTCGTGTTGAAAAGCTAATTTTAGAGAAAGTACTTGTATGTGTATCATTTAGCTCGCGTCGATTCAACAGTCGCAATGGCCGAGTGGGCAAAACACAGGCGTGCCAATCGGGATATCCGAGTTCGAATTTATTTATTTTGTTTATTTATTATTATTAAAACGGTAATATTAGTACACTAAGAATTGCCTTCTTTTTTGGTACAACAAATATATTTAGGTACAAAATACATTAGAGCTTATACTGAATATGAGACAATAGAAGAAAACGAACAATTAGAAGTTAAAAATTAAAACAAAATTTAATTACAGTTGAACTAAAATGCTTTGGTTGCTAGTGTTTTGAGAAGAATATTTTTTAATTTCATTTAAATTTTATGAACTTATCTACCGCCTGTGTTTTTCTTTTTTAAATAATTGTTTTTTTAGTTTTTTTTTTTGCATTTAATATTAAGATTTATTGTGCAAATAGAAAACCATTTTTTAATTTCATTTAGATACTTTGTTTTAATTTAATTTAGATTTAATTTTAGATTTTATTGTTTAGAAAAAAAAAATGTATTTCATTTAATTAGTTTTGTTTTTGGCTCTTATTCACTTTGTTTCAATTGCTTTTCTGTTTTTTTTTCATATTTTTAATCTAATTTATTGTTTGGTACTATTTTCTCGCTTTTGATTATGCTTGTTAATTGTTCTAATATATTTTTATTTATTAATTTTTATTATTTTAAAAAGAAAAATATATATGTATAACTTTGTTCGCATAACGCTTGTTTGTACCAGCCAAAACGAATCGTGAATCTGTCTGTCCGTATTTGTACACGATAACTCGAGTAAAAATTGAGATATCTTAACGAAACTTAGTGCTTATCCGCCAAGAACGGATGGGGTTGAAAATGGGAAAAATCGGACAATAACAACGCCCACCTCCCATACAACCATAGTTTTCAGAAATACGAAAACCGCTATGTTTTAGTAACTACTGAAGCTTATTTACTCAATATTGATACTTAAAATGATCTTTGGGCGGAAAATAAGAATACTATACATTTTTGGAAGATGGGCTTAGCCCCGCCTACTTATTATTACATGTGTATATCTCGGTAACCGCATCACCAAATTCTCCTAAATTTGGCACAGTGGTTGGGTTTGGTAAACAATATGAAACAGCAGAAAAATTTATAAAATCAGCCAACAACTACTTATAACGTTAATTTGGACAAATTACGAAATCTTCGCTAATTCAGTAAATACAAAAGCTTTCCATGTATCGGTAGTTTTCGGAAAGGTGAAAGCAATTATATTTAATACCTACGCCAGGTATTTAATGTTCGGATTCGCCCGAACTTAGATTTTTATATTTGTTGTTACTTATTTCCTTCGGCCGTAACTAACTACTTTTGAAGGGCGATGGCCACAAAAAAGTGAGAACTGCAGTAGATGTCAGTTAACTTGTAGCTAACTACTTTTGGACTCAAAATATCAATAAAAAAGATCTTTTTAATTTTCAATTTTTTTCACTTTATTCAGCATTGCGTAGTTTATTACATGCTCCTTTGTAGGTGGTCCCATCTTGAACTCCATCAGACATAATTTCGAAATGAAAATATAAAATTTCGATTTTTATTTTATTTGTCCTGAATGCGAAAAAGGATCTGTGAAGTGTAGAAAAAGTGAATTAAAAGTAATTTTTGTATGAGGATATATAAATAGAAGCTTGTTGTCTTACTTAAAATTAGTTTTGGCATGGCTAATTAAAATTGTTATATTTATCGAAATCCTGCAAAAAAGCTTACTACTATGAGTTGGTTATTTTTGATCAGTTTATTAATTTTTTTCTGCAGGGTATTAACTGTTGTATGTATACAAGGTGCTTTTATTCGCAACAGAGAACAAACATTATTTTCCATTTCCTGCATTGTACACATCAACTGCATTTGTATGATTGTACAAATGCCTGATTTAAAGAATGTTTATAAATTATTAAATTCCTTTGAATATTGTGCTTTCACTGACACACAACCAGCTTTATTTTCATTTTACGGCGAATGAGAAATGAATACTACTTCTTGCGTTCTTTATGTCCACAAGATGGTTTTGGTGCACAGATGTGTGCCCAAAAGTATACTTCGTTTTTGTACGCACAAACGCATACACGAAAATGGTAAGCACTATGTGGCTTTGTTTTTCTTCTTTGATTTCGCATGCTTTTTCAAAAATATTCAAATTTAAATTGAAATAAAATGCGATGCTTTTCTGCAGAACGTCGGAAAATCATCATGTTAAGGCCTCCGCTGATAAGCGCGGGACGGTCCAAGCCATTAACTCCTTAACCAGATATATTTTTTTATTTTGGCGTTTACACTTTTGGTAACATCCGATCTATCCCCACGAACTTTGTCCGATTAACTCAGCTTATATTCCTGTAATATCTTTCGATGAAGTTTTACACTTTTTATTTTCTATCGAGCAATAGCGAAACTCTCCGCTATTTCGAAATTATTTGAAGCACTTATTGCTAATAAACTGACATATTCTATATCTTCTTAAATTTCCCAATCTCAGTACGCCTATACCGACATAATATAGACCGATTCCACTAAAGCTTTTGACAAAGTATGTCACCCGTTACTCATTGGTAAACTTGATTTAATTGGCTTTCAGCTAA
>NW_023458557.1:68672788-68684018 GCF_013731165.1 Rhagoletis pomonella
CTGGTATTGTATGGAGCAGGCGTACAGAGTTTCAAGCCCGTATCCGTATGTATTCTGACTTTGCGGTTGGAACGGCCTATGTTTTAGTCCGCGCCTACGCTTTGGTTGGTGATCTTCATGATTTAGTTCCAATCCGCGTCTACGCTTCGGGTTGGTTTAATCAGAATTGAGGTTAGTGTGTCGCTGGTTGATGCCCATTCAAGGGCTCCTTTCAGCATGTAGTCGACTACTGACTGTGGCGTAAACACCTCTCCATCTGCTAGTCTTAATTGGTTCATCTGCCGATTGAATCGAGAGCACTCAAAGAATACGTGGCGGACGTCTTCTTCCACGCTACTTCCGCAATAGTCGCAGTACGAGTCGTGCTCCTGTTTTGATTTAAACAGGTATGCCTTAAACAGCCATGTCCGCTCAAGAACAGATTCAGGATACCAGATTTGATATATACCGATAGGTTCAACGACCCTTAGCCGTGCTATTCCACTTGTTTTGCCACTCCATAATGCTGCTTTCCTGGCCTCGACGTCGGTATTTTTGAGTTAGGGTAAGAGCGGCGGACCAAGAAGCGTCGATTCTCTCGCCAGTACGCAGCTTGCAGTGTAATACCCCACATATGCATGTATGTATGCATGTACACAGTGTGACATTAGGGGTATTCTCTGAGTCTTGCAAAGCCCTTGCACGGTGCACGGTTTGCAAAGCTGTCCCATATGAAAACCGTTTTTTACCGTGCAATCCGTGCAATCTGTGCACCATGCAAGGGCTTTGCAAGACTCAGAGAATACCCCTATTGATTTCAGCCAATGTTAAATTTACGTGTGAATACTTGGATGACAATTTTTTGTATTTTTTTGTACAGTGCGACAATAGCGACATTCGAAACTTCGCAATGTGATTTCATAGTGCGAATACTTAGTTATGCAAAGGTAGGGGATTGGGGTGTAACAGCTGTTATAGTGGTATTCGTAAGTACTTTAAAGACAAGACAATTGGCTAGACGGCCTTGCTGGCAGCGGTGTAAAGGGTTTTACGGAAGACCAGTGTCCTAGGCCAGGGAATGTACATATATACCATTACATACAAAAATACATATGTAGTGCTTTGCATATACTCATACTGCTTTGGTACAAAGACTTGTAAATATATATCGTCATTTAAAGTACAAACCGCGTATCGTCGTTTTGCAAAACCGCGTAACAGGCATTTTTTGTCAAAAAATGGATTTGCTCACGGAAGCTCTTGGATCAAGCCTTATCCATTCCTCCTAACATATACTTCCCAGAAAAGCGATTGCTTTATAAAAGGGAAACTAATTTTGAAATATGAGTGTTTTTACTCTCCAGAAAATAATTTATGCAACCTAATAAACGCGGTTTTGCATTTTGTTCATACGCGGTTTTGTACATTAAACGACGATATGTACATACACACATCATACGCGCCGAAGTTGCTTTTGCAGGCATCAGCAAATATTACGCAGGACATCCGGTCAATGTCGGAAATTGTTGTCTGTCTATGCATATTGGTATGCGCATATGAATGTAAATATGTAGGAAATATGTATACATATGTGTATGCATGTATGGGGGTACGTTCGCCAATAAGTTGCGTCTAAAGTTGGTAGCCTTGCAAGTTGCTGCATTAAAACCTTGTCGCACGTTAGTCTAAGCATATGTTATGTATATATATATATGTATATTAGGGTGCTCATCGAAAATGCTTTTTTTTAGGAAACTTCAAGACTCTGCCCCCTAATTTGATTAGTTTTTATGAGAAATATTATTGCCTATTTTTATAGATTTTTTAAAGGTCGTTTAGAAGTCGCGACTTGTCAATTTAGGTCATAAAATAGGACTTAGTAGATTCATGAGTTTTTGAATGACTATTTTATGATTCGATTTCAATGATCGATGATCTGGGAAGAGGATATATGGGCCTGTTAAATGGTATAAAGTAATCTAAACTGATACCTCATTTATTGCGAACGCATAGAAATTTTCGAATTTATGCGACCTTTCGTAAATACGGCCCTGAATTTATATGTGTGTATGTACCGAAATTTCAGATTTTTTGAGCAGCGTGGCTAAGGAGCTTATCAATATTTATTCAAAATTGATATATACAATCGCGACAAGCCCAGTCCGACAACAGATGTTTATACGCCATTTTAAAGGCCTATATATCATCTTCTCAGATCATATTCGATCTTTGAAATCGAATCAAAAATAGTCATTCAAAAACACATAATCTACAAAATCCTATTTTCTATAAAATTAGGAAATCATATTTCTCATAAAAACGAATCAAATTAAGGGTCTTGAAATTTCCAAAAAGAAAGCCTTTTCGATGGACACCCTAATGTATATAAAAGGATAGCCGGCATGCGAGAATATCAGAGTAATTTATTATAATTTAACTTAAAATACTAAAACTGTTAAACAAATACTTTCATCGGTGGTTATTCTACTCAAATATGCAGTGGGATGTGGTCATGCAACTGGGTTTGCAGTTTGCTCGACTTTACTCTTTCGACTCTTATACCCCCGTCCGCGACTCTGGGTAACACGTCGCCCGGAGGCAAACAATAGATGAGTTGAGGTAATTATGTATGTAGGCCATGTGAAGTAATGCATTACTTTGGTTTGGGAGCCTTGGTGCGGCCACGTCAAATCATTTAGTTTAACAGCTCACAGTAAGTAGGCGACAGTCTTGGCCGAATTAGCTAGGTATATAAATATGCAACTCTGCAACATTCTATCAGCACACACGCTCATGGCAATCTGTCATAGGATTTGACAACCAAAAAAAAAAGAAATCAAACAAACACCCCGAACCCATGGTCGCTCGCAAAGGTGGCAACTGCAGTAAGAAAACAAGGACTGAGATTTATGTATATGCACCTGGTATGGCCGGGCCCCCTATAGGGAAAGCGCCTCAATCCAACTCACACACATGTAGTAGGCAATTGTCTGGACATTGGAGTGCTCTAGAAAACCATCGACCGGTAGGTGTAAGGAGGCTTCCGGCTGTCCGGCAAAGCTCATGCCGCTATTTTGAGCTACGAACCACACCTAATTCCTAGCTGCCTTACCTATCCATCTCCGAAAAAATCCTTGCCAAATTCCCTCCCGTTTCACTTTCCAGGTTAGATAACGATGCCATAAGCCCTGGGCTGCCAACTGACTGTGTGGGAGCTACTATGCTTGTGTTCGAGAGCCAACGGAACTTTATATGAGTGGATGGCCGCCCTTCCCCAAATTTCGTGGGATGAACTTAAGGCCCAACAAAAAGGCCTACGGTAGCAAAAAATCCAAAGCAAACCACGTTGGGATCCAGGTGTTCTCGTATGGGAGGTCCCATGTCTAGTTCTTCAGGAAAAATAAGGATTCCTTCAGGTCAGCCATCGAGCATCTGAGCAACCTCAATACCCCTAAAATGGGAGTTCGACGCTCTAAAAGGGCCGAGAGAAAATCTACCACTTCAGTTACATTCACCAATATTAAAATAAGTGAAAGAAGAAGAAAAGGAAGATTATAATAACTTGTATACCCTAGAGCACTTGTGCACAAGGGTATATGTACATATTAACTTTGTGCGCATAATAGTTGTTTGTAACGGCATAAAGGATTCGAGATAGGCAGATAGGTATATGTATACATATAGTCGTTTAAATTACAAAATCGCGTATAGTCATTCTGCAAAACCGCGTAACTGACATTTGCTTCTAAAAATTTGACTTGCTCACACAAGCTCTTGGCACAATCCTTATCCATTCGTCCTGAAATATACAAACCAGAAATGCGATTGCTTCATAAAAAGAGAACCACTTTGCAATATGAGTGTTTTTACTCTCTACAAAATAATTTAAGCAACCGCACATCCGCGGTTTTGCATTATTTTGATACGCGGTTTTGTAATTTAAACGACGATATGCATATATAAAAATAGTCACGACAAAAAGAGAAATCGATTAATCTATATCTGTCCGTCCGCCCGTACGTCTATGTAGTTATACCATAACTGGAACAAAAATTGAGACATGTAAAAAGCGTAAGTAGACTGCCCTTTACTCACAGTAGGATGATACTGAAAATGGGCAAAATCGGCCGGTAGCCACGCCCTCCTACCATATAACCTTATTTTCGAAAAATGCCGAAACTACAATACTTCCGTAAATACTGCACTCAAATTAATGAAAATTTATATTGAAGTAGAATTTTGGCATTAAGTAAGTGATTCATAAAAAACGGGGGGCGGGCTCGCCCACTTATGATGAAATGCTGTACTCCTTAGGGTCTGACTAAAAAAATGTTTTAAACAATTTTGAAATCCGGCAATAATCACGCCTACCTTCCATATAACGGTTTCTTTTACATTTGTGCCGAGTAAAAAAAAAATCGTGCTAGCCCGAATTTACATTTTTTTACTTGTTGGTTTTTTTATTGATATACTAATCGTGAACTTTTCTTCCCTGCAGGGTACATTCATATGCGCATATGTATTTTGATATGTACATACTCAGTAGAAATCGGTTGTATGCATTCACGAAGAATGCTTGCGATATGAGTGAATTAGTGTAAACCATTCATGCGTAGTCATGAATATCTACGAATAAATTAAAATTCTAGCGAATCGCAAGCGAATGTAAGTTGTCGTTGTTTTAAGTACATTTCTTGATAAATTTTAAGTGGAATTTTTGTAATATTTTCAGTCTTGTATAAAAATTTTAGTGAACGGACGTGTTGTGCGATACTATTTTCAGCTCAAACGGGCTTTTACAAGATATGCATTTGCATATGTAAGTGCTACTTGTTTGTATGTCCCCGTATATTAAAATGTATCAGAAAAGTAGCATTTACATATGGGGATCTTGTAAGAATGCTTTTATACTGTTCCATTAATGCATTTTTGTGTGTTTGAAACATTAATACAGCCATATGCATACAGCAGTAGTACAAGTGTATGGTTAGAGTACGCATACGCTCTGAGAAACCACGCGTGTTAAATGAAAATGAAGGTTCATTTATACAGGCATGTATACACAGCAGCAAGCTCATGCCACCAACAGCAATGTCGTATGCATAAAATTTCTACTGGGTACATTTGTGTATACATACATACATACATTTGCAATCGAATGCCAGCTGCTGAATTAATTCCGCGAAAAGTGCAAGTTAAGCAAAATCGACAACAGGAAATATTTTTTCTCGCACTTCTTTTTCGTTGTTCTTATTGATGGTGAGTGCTATTCACGCATGATTCTTTTTATATAATTTTTTTTTTTTACCAATATACATGCACTTACTTCCATATATCGAGGGCTTATATTCAATACCCTCTATCCGCACTTTTCACAAAAATGATATTCTGATATAAAAATCCACCTAAGACCTAACTGTCATCGGTGATGTGAACCTTATATATGTATATGTACATATATATATATATGTATATATATGTATACGACCTTATATAACGCTTGATAGAAGAATTAACTATTAAATGGCAAAGTCAGAGTTAACATCAGTAATGACAGGTACGTCCCAGATGGGTTCTAAGATCACAAAATAGTTTTTGTGAAAATCGCAGATAGAGGGTATTGAATATAAGCCCTCGATATGTATTTAAGGACATATTTATGAACATGCAGTGGGGAGCAGAAATGAATACATGGTGATATATTGCTAAATTTTTGCAAGTTTTTTAAAGTTAAAATTTTCTTGTTATTTTTTCATAAAAACATGGTTAATGCTTTAGCCAAACCATATAAATCAAACTTTCTACAGAGCCTCGAAAGATTTGACAAATTTGTATCCCATTAAATTTTAATATAATAATGAGCAATTTTTAAGCGGCTGCAAAATCGCGTTGACTTTTAATGTTTTCTTTTGCTTTTTGAGGGTTTTTTTCATATGACAAGTGCAATTTATAAAAACTGGCGTTGATTTTTTAAATTTTCTTTGCAAACCGATGGCTGAGTGGAAGATCGACCTATCTCGGCAGCCAGTTCGAAAACGCTCTATCTCAAAAAACTTTCCAAGAAAGCCCTATTTCAGAATTTAATTGAAAACACCCTATCTCAAAACTCGGTTCAAAAATGCCCTATCTCACTTCAAAATGTATTGAAAATATGCTGATGTAGGCGTTTTTGAATCGGAAGCTGAGATAAGGCGTTTTTGAAACGAGCTCTGAAATAGGGCGTTCTTGAAAAGTTTTTTGAGACAGAGCGTTTTCGAACTGGCTGCCGAGATAGGTCGATTTTCCACTCAGCCATCGAAACGGTCTTGCGCATTTTATCCCATAAGGAATTAATGCTTGTATGGACAAAAGTGTAAGAGACGCCAGCAAAAAAATATTAAAAATCAGATTAAAAAGCTCAAAATTTGAATGAAAATTTGTTAAATTTTTCAAAGCTCTGTATAATATTTGAAAGTTTGTCTTATATGGTTTTGGGTTAAAGCATGAACCATGTTTTTATGAAAAAATAACAAAAAAATAATTTCTTTAAAACCCTTGTAAATATTAAAAAAAAATCACCATGTACTCATTTCTTCCCCCAACTGTATGTAAGTATGGAGATATGTGCTTATTTTAAAGGATGCATGTTATGTGAAGTTTATTCATTCATTCGTATGGAAATTGAAGAGTATCTACCAAAAATCGCCTCCTGTAAAACTTTAGTTTTGTTCAGTAGGACCTTTTGCACTGATGGTGCCCAGTGAGAGCATCGTTACGTTTACGAACGACAACTTGTTCCGAATGATTCTGTGTATAAGCATGTAACTTGTATACTCACTATAATATTGTATTTCCTGGGAAGACGAGAAATCCATTTTACCTCCTAAACGAGCGATCAGGGCGAACACACCAGAGTTGTATAGTGATTGAATCAATTGAGTTTTTATTCAAATACTAGCAAATAGCCGCCGTGCTTCACTGCGTCTTAAAACTGTTTTTATGTTGTTACTCCCTCCCAAAACTCTTATGAATTCATTCATAAGAAATAAAATAGATTTGAAGAGCTTTATTAAGTCAGTTTTCAGACAAACTTTCGATTAATGAAACAAACATTATTTTTCTATAAATTTGAGTATTAGTTAAAATATTTTTGAAGGTATTTAATACTGGAAATTTAATTTTTAATCTTTTATCGTGCATTATTTACTGAATTAAATTTTTCAAATATTTAGGTGCAACCCGCTAAAAAAATATTTTCTAAAGTAAACTTCCTTAAACTTCTTTTGTTTGATACCCGTATTGTAATATGTATTTCATTCATTTTATTAATTTGATAGTCGAATAAAATTTTTCAAACAGGTGGCAACCCTACTCAAAAATATTTTTGGTAGTAAAATTTCCTAAATCTCTTTAGTTTGATACCCCTTTTGTCATATTTAATTTATTCTACCAATTAAATCAAACAAAAATTTTCCAACTGGTGGCAACCTTCCACAAAAATATTTTCGACTATAAGCCTTCAATAAATGAGTGTAAGTAAGTGAGAATCGGGTCAAGGTGCAGTAAAAGTATTTTCGGGGATATAATTCGAGAGCTCTACCTATAATTTAAGCCTCAGTAAAATGTTCTATCACCTTCTGATTTTTTGCTAGAGCTCCTCAAATATTGCAAACAACGCTGTTTTTTGTTAAGTACTTTAACCTCGTTTTCCTCGAAATCTGATGGAAACATTATACTACTTACGGATTCTTAATCAGCACCAAAATGTCTATCAAAAACAGCTTTAATACTTGCCGCACCAAAATCAGTGTTACTCTGAGTAATTTATCCTTAAAAGTAATTTTTAAGCAAAAAAATACAACCGATTTGAATGCGCGTAAAAAAAAGTTAGGATTACCGTTAATTTTTCCATGACGCAATGATTGGAACTATACCACCTGGACCACCTTTGAGGTACCAAAAACGAAAAATGTGTGACTCTTATATTAATCTTTTAGGAGTCATATATAATCCAAGTTATGAGTGAGTACCTTATGCCAATTTAAAAACAATAAAGATTCGAAATTTACATATATTGTATTGTAAGCTATTTCAAAGAAATTTTCGCTGAGTGCCTTTGCAAATACATATATTGATTCATTTGATGCATGAATTTAAGCTCACATAAGCCGATCCTTAGAGGAGGGGAAACACCCTCATATCGGACTCTTAAATGAGCTCATTATGAGCGTAAAGGCTTCGAAATAGGACTCCATAAAGAATCATTTATGACTCCAAATGTTTGCTGGGAATTTGCTGCAAGATATATTCAACAAGGTAGAAAAGACAAGAAAATTTTGCTAAATTTAAATGAAAAGTTTCCGAAGTGAATGTATGCTTCCACGCCTTAAGTTAGGCGCACACCATAGAAAACGTAAATACGCAACACGTGTTTTCAAATTAAAGCGTGCGGTGAATGGATTTTGAAATGTTGATTGTAACAAGTTTGACCATATCGCGGGAAAATTAATTTGTTATGTGAAAAATCATCCAATTTTATATGATTAAAGTGAAAAATGGCGTATCACGAAAAAAGTTTAACGTGGGTCAGTTTTATTTGAATACTTATGTATGCCGATAAAAGATTTTGGGTATACAAAATTTTTCTAGGCACACGCTAAAACCCGCACAAATGTCGCGTGTTTCTATAACTTTCTTATTTGATATCCGATTTTTTAAATCTTTATGTACTTGAAAGTCTCTCGCTCAGGACGATAATTTACAGTTAAACAGTTTTGGCCTTCAAAACATTTTCGATTTGTCCTTTCACTAAATTTCCTTTTATTAGCTCGGGATGGAATTATGTAATATTGATGCGCCTAAAAGATGCAGCGATTTCTATTCTCAAGTTACATACCTGATGACAGTACGAATGGCAATTATAATAGGTAGTAGGTTCTAGTTTGTTAAACCATAATTTTTTATACTCTATTTCTAAACACTCAAAAAACGACGGCGAGCCAAAAAAGGGTTAGGCTTTATTGACAAACAAAAAAGTTATACATAGCTCCCGTTTCCGAATTCGCAAAAATTTTGCGTTTTAGTTTTCAAATCGCAAAATTACGTGCTCCAATATTCGCAAATCGGAAAATTTTTGCGGTTTCAAATCGATTGCCGATGAGACGGTGGAATGAAAAGTAAATGGCAAAATTAACATAAATAACAAGCTAGCTTAGTTTAAATTTATTTTTGATTATGCCCATTAGGGTGGCCAGATGCGCTGATTTAATCAGTACATGTGCAGATTTTTTTCTATTGTACTGATTTTTAAGAGCCCGAAATCAGTACGCAAAATCTACTGATTTTTTGAGTTTGTACTGATTTTGTACTGATTTTTACATTTAATAAATAGGTTTGAGGTTTACATGTTCAAAACAATGGTTTTTGACAGCTCATATGTGTGAGCAGATTGGAAGCATTAATTAAATTTAAACCATTATTAAAAAGGTATCCGCTTTTAATTGTTTCGTTTCCTAGGATTTCGCAAAATAACAAACTGTTTGGATTCAACCCAACCCAGCTTCACGATTTGCAGGTTTTACAGGATTTACAGGAATAGCTGGTTTCGCCATTAATAAATCTTATGAAAGGTGGTGATGAGTTAATCATATATTAAGTACACTGAGAAGATGACAATAAGAGATAATCTTTTGATTATAATTAAACATCCACTGAGAAATCGGCTGTCAGTATTTCAAAAAGAAAAGGTGCAAACTACCGACTCTTGGATATGATATACATAGTATGTAGATTTACTTTGATTTTTGATGTTCGACTACCTGTAACTTTACTTGCACATACACATTTAACACTATGCAATTTCATTCGTAATTGAATTTCGTTTAGCGATAATTCGGTAATATACCTTTTAGTCAACATTTAAATCTGAATGTTGTATTTAATAAGCCCACCAACTAAATATGTTTTAAGTTTGTAGCTTAAAATATGCAAACAGATTCTGACTCGAGCTCTTCTATTGAAACTGAATGGGCTAAAATTTTTTTTTGAATTTTCTCAATTTTTATAAATATTATAGAAAGTTTGAGACTTCAACTCACATATATTTTGTTATAGAATTAACTATATTTTTATAAACAATTTATATTATGTAAGGAAAGAAAAAATTTTCAAAACCTGTCAATAAATTTTACTACTATTTTCGTGAGCACAGCTGTACATACATACGTAATACCTTTGATTTGTTTTAAAGTAACGAATTCTTATATTGATAATACTATATGTATTTAAAAGTCTATTAGTTATTTTTTGTTAAATTAATGCGCTGTTATTTGCTCGTTATATTGTTAATAATAAAAACTACGCTTAAAAATGTACTGATTTTTATGGCTTTGTACTGATTTTTGATCCCAACTGTACTGATTATGTCACTATAATATCTGGCCACCCTAATGCCCATTATATTTTGCGATATTTTTGGCGTCCTTAAATTAACTTTTTATGTTGATTTTATTTGTTTAATTCACTATATATTATACCAAGAATGATAGAATACAAGATTGCGCCGATCAGAGAGGATTTTTGAGAATAACTTTTGTGTGACGTCACACTGGTGCAATTGCGAGAGAGAAATACCAAAACGTGAGCAAGAATGGAAGAAGAAGAAAAAATGTTGCAAGGAAAACGTAAACAAGTTGCACAAGTGTGACGTCATGCAAACCACGATTCTGTCAAATTCGTTAAGAGAGGAATAGCGGTCCGAGATCGGCGCAACCTTTGTATTCTCTCAATCGTGATATTATACACATCTCCGTTTTGGACAACGAAAATTTATCGAAGCAACGAAGATTTACGATTTGGTGCGGACGATACATGTGCATACCATCAAGGGATGGCTTTTAAGAATGCTGAAAATGTTTTTAAAATCCGACAAAGCTCATCACTTAGCAATTGCTAACTTTTGCGCTTTTATGCAAGCGAATTTTTTTATTTTTTATTTTTAATTGATACAGAAATGTCCATAGAGCATCTAGATGCATTTCTGTATCAAAAATAAAATTTTGAAAAAAATCGCTTCCATATTTTTGGTGGTTAGGGCTCAATATGTATTAAATACTTCTGGCCACCTGGAACTTGAATAATTTTGTTCGAATAATGATATTCTCCTTGTTCCTTTTGCAGACGAAGTTGCAAAATTGGAGGCTCAGTATTTTCAAATCTATTACAGTCTATCATTTCCTCGTAGGAATTGCTATCATTTCCTCGTAGGAATTGC
>NW_023458557.1:68684028-68685497 GCF_013731165.1 Rhagoletis pomonella
TCATTTCCTCGTAGGAATTGCTATCATTTCCTCGTAGGAATTGCTATTAAAGTGAATACTATTTGCGGATAGATAAAGGCGAGGACATATTAATCAAATATTTGAAGATTGACGTCCGACACTTTCAATGCTTTTGGAAATGATGTTGCTTGTAAGTTAAGATTTTCTTGGAACTCTTATTCACTTGTTATACCAGGAGCATAGCATGTTACTGCCTCTGGTATTTGCTCGATTGCAATCTCGCATCCTTTGTTATCAGCAGGGAACGGATTTTTAGGACCTAAAAACCTATAAAAAAGGCAAAATAAAATAACGAAATAGGCTGGAAAAGGCACTAGGTATTGCCAAAAATGCAAAATAAGGCACTAAAAAAATACAGAAAATACGAAGAATAATCAAAAAATACATTTATTTTAGAAATGTTTATATCACAAGTAAAGAGAGAATAACTGTGAAGTAGTTTCATTATATGAAAAATTTGTACTTTGAATCTTTGACTATTTTATCCTTTCGAGTTTCTAACTCATAAAATTTTAATCTGTATAGTTGTAGTAACATTGAACCACAAGATGCATTTTGAAGCTTTCTGGCAGCATTTTCATTCGATTTTCGTGAAGAAAAGCCTTGAATGCACTAAATGTGCGCTCGACGTAAGTTGATACAAGTGGAGCCCAATTTAAATATGGAACGTTTGAAACGTTCATATTATCAGGAATAAGGGCGTTTTCCTCGCCCTTTACAATTTTATCCACACCCCTTATTGTCACCAAGCCTACGTTAGCTGAGAAAACAGCTTTGAATTTTTCCAACACCAATTTGGCAAGAAGTCCCTGCGCTTCTATAAGCCACATGGGCATGTGTATATTTTTTAATCTTAAAAAAAAAAATTGTAAATGCTATAATTACTTTTTTAAAGGTAGAAAAGGCAAAAAAAGCCAAATATATTAAAAAAGGCAAAAAAATGCAACATAAAATGTGTATATATGGAATCAGGGAAAGCTATATCGTGGACATTCTTAATCGAATATACTCTGGGCCTCATGCATAAAAAGTGAGCTTAAGCTCCGACTCGTTTTTCAGTACAAATTCTTGAGCTTGAGCTCCCCCTTTCAGTGCAAAAATTGAGTCTGAGCTTAAGCTCACTTTTTATGCATAAGGCCCTCTATCTCTTTAGCAGAAAAAAGGCAATTGCCATAAAATCCGTTCCCTGGTTATCAGGTAATAATAACTGTCTCGATCCCCACTGGTTTATAAGAAGTTCATTGAAGGTATTCTTCTTCTTCTTCTTTTTTGGCGCTGTAACCGTCTAAGCGATTTTGGCCGAGTTCAGCAAAGCACGCCAGTCGTTTCTCCTCTGTGCCAACTGACGCCAAGTGAAGCCAAGTCCTTCTCCACCTGATCTTTCCATCGCAGTGGGGGCCACCCTCTTCCTCTGCTACCACCAGCGGGTTCCGAGTTGAATACTTTCA
>NW_023458557.1:68685597-68691131 GCF_013731165.1 Rhagoletis pomonella
TGCAAGGGCTTTGCAAGACTCAGAGAATACCCCTATTGATTTCAGCCAATGTTAAATTTACGTGTGAATACTTGGATGACAATTTTTTGTATTTTTTTGTACAGTGCGACAATAGCGACATTCGAAACTTCGCAATGTGATTTCATAGTGCGAATACTTAGTTATGCAAAGGTAGGGGATTGGGGTGTAACAGCTGTTATAGTGGTATTCGTAAGTACTTTAAAGACAAGACAATTGGCTAGACGGCCTTGCTGGCAGCGGTGTAAAGGGTTTTACGGAAGACCAGTGTCCTAGGCCAGGGAATGTACATATATACCATTACATACAAAAATACATATGTAGTTGCTTTGCATATACTCATACTGCTTTGGTACAAAGACTTGTAAATACATATCGTCATTTAAAGTACAAACCGCGTATCGTCGTTTTGCAAAACCGCGTAACAGGCATTTTTTGTCAAAAAATGGATTTGCTCACGGAAGCTCTTGGATCAAGCCTTATCCATTCCTCCTAACATATACTTCCCAGAAAAGCGATTGCTTTATAAAAGGGAAACTAATTTTGAAATATGAGTGTTTTTACTCTCCAGAAAATAATTTATGCAACCTAATAAACGCGGTTTTGCATTTTGTTCATACGCGGTTTTGTACATTAAACGACGATATGTACATACACACATCATACGCGCAGAAGTTGCTTTTGCAGGCATCAGCAAATATTACGCAGGACATCCGGTCAATGTCGGAAATTGTTGTCTGTCTATGCATATTGGTATGCGCATATGAATGTAAATATGTAGGAAATATGTATACATATGTGTATGCATATATGAGGGTACGTTCGCCAATAAGTTGCGTCTAAAGTTGGTAGCCTTGCAAGTTGCTGCATTAAAAACTTGTCGCACGTTAGTCTAAGCATATGTTATGTATGTATATATATGTATATTAGGGTGCTCATCGAAAATGCTTTTTTCTTTGGAAATTTCAAGACTCTGGCCCCTAATTTGATTAGTTTTTATGAGAAATATTATTGCCTATTTTTATAGATTTTTTAAAGGTCGTTTAGAAGTCGCGACTTGTCAATTTAGGTCATAAAATAGGACTTAGTAGATTCATGAGTTTTTGAATGACTATTTTATGATTCGATTTCAATGATCGATGATCTGGGAAGAGGATATATGGGCCTGTTAAATTGTATAAAGTAATCTAAACTGATACCTCATTTATTGCAAACGCATAGAAATTGTCGAATTTATGCGACCTTTCTTAAATACGGCCCTGAATTTATATGTGTGTATGTACCGAAATTTCAGATTTTTTGAGCAGCGTGGCTAAGGAGCTTATCAATATTTATTCAAAATTGATATATACAATCGCGACATGCCCAGTCCGACAACAGATGGTTATACGCCATTTTAAAGGCCTATATATCATCATCTCAGATCATATTCGATCTTTGAAATCGAATCAAAAATAGTAATTCAAAAACACATAATCTACAAAATCCTATTTTCTATAAAATTAGGAAATCATATTTCTCATAAAAACGAATCAAATTAAGGGGTAGGGTCTTGAAATTTCCAAAAAGAAAGCCTTTTCGATGGACACCCTAATGTATATAAAAGGATAGCCGGCATGCGAGAATATCAGAGTAATTTATTATAATTTAACTTAAAATACTAAAACTGTTAAACAAATACTTTCATCGGTGGTTATTCTACTCAAATATGCAGTGGGATGTGGTCATGCAACTGGGTTTGCAGTTTGCTCGACTTTACTCTTTCGACTCTTATACCCCCGTCCGCGACTCTGGGCAACACGTCGCCCGTAGGCAAACAATAGATGAGTTGAGGTAATTATGTATGTAGGCCGTGTGGAGTAATGCATTACTTTGGTTTGGGAGCCTTGGTGCGGCCACGTCAAATCATTCAGTTTAACAGCTCACAGTAAGTAGGCGACAGTCTTGGCCGAATTAGCTAGGTATATAAATATGCAACTCTGCAACATTCTATCAGCAGACACGCTCATTGAAATCTGTCATAGGATTTGACAACCAAAAAAAAAAAAAGAAATCAAACAAACACCCCGAACCCATGGTCGCTCGCAAAGGTGGCAACTGCAGTAAGAAAACAAGGACTGAGATTTATGTATATGCACCTGGTATGGCCGGGCCCCCTATAGGGAAAGCGCCTCAATCCAACTCACACACATGTAGTAGGCAATTGTATGGACATTGGAGTGCTCTAGAAAACCATCGACCGGTAGGTGTAAGGAGGCTTCCGGCTGTCCGGCAAAGCTCATGCCGCTATTTTGAGCTACGAACGACACCTAATTCCTAGCTGCCTTACCTATCCATCTCCGAAAAAATCCTTGCCAAATTACCTCCCGTTTCACTTTCCAGGTTAAATAACGATGCCATAAGCCCTGGGCTGCCAACTCACTGTGTGGGAGCTACTATGGTTGTGTTCGAGAGCCAACGGAACTTTATATGAGTGGATGGCCGCCCTTCCCCAAAATTCGTGGGATGAACTTAAGCCCCAACAAAAAGGCCTACGGTAGCAAAAAATCCAAAGCAAACCACGTTGGGATCCAGGTGTTCTCGTATGGGAGGTCCCATGTCTAGTTCTTCAGGAAAAATAAGGATTCCTTCAGGTCAGCCATCGAGCATCTGAGCAACCTCAATACCCCTAAAATGGGAGTTCGACGCTCTAAAAGGGCCGAGGGAAAATCTACCACTTCAGTTACATTCACCAATATTAAAATAAGTGAAAGAAGAAGAAAAGGAAGATTATAATAACTTGTATACCCTAGAGCACTTGTGCACAAGGGTATATGTACATATTAACTTTGTGCGCATAATAGTTGTTTGTAACGGCATAAAGGATTCGAGATAGGCAGATAGGTATATGTATACATATAGTCGTTTAAAGTACAAAATCGCGTATCGTCATTCTGCAAAACCGCGTAACTGACATTTGCTGCTAAAAATTTGACTTGCTCTCACAAGCTCTTGGCACAATCCTTATCCATTCGTCCTGAAATATACAAGCCAGAAATGCGATTGCCTCATAAAATGAGAACCACTTTGCAATATGAGTGTTTTTACTCTCTACAAAATAATTTATGCAACCGCACATCCGCGGTTTTGCATTATTTTGATACGCGGTTTTGTAATTTAAACGACGATATGCATATATACAAATACTCACGACAAAAAGAGAAATCGATTAATCTATATCTGTCCGTCCGCCCATACGTCTATGTAGTTATACCATAACTGGAACAAAAATTGAGACATGTAAAAAGCGTAAGTAGACTGCCCTTTACTCACAGTAGGATGATACTGAAAATGGGCAAAATCGGCCTATAGCCACGCCCTCCTACCATATAACCTTATTTTCGAAAAATGCCGAAACTACAATACTTCCGTAAATACTGCACTCAAATTAATGAAAATTTATATTGAAGTAGAATTTTGGCATTAAGTAAGTGATTCATAAAAAATGGGGGGCGGGCTCGCCCACTTATGATGAAATGCTGTACTCCTTAGGGTCTGACTAAAAAAATGTTTTAAACAATTTTGAAATCCAGCAATAATCACGCCTACCTTCCATATAACGGTTTCTTTTACATTTGTGCCGAGTAAAAAAAAAATCGTGCTAGCCCGAATTTACACTTTTTTACTTGTTGGTTTTTTTTATTGATATACTAATCGTGAGCTTTTCTTCCCTGCAGGGTACATTCATATGCGCATATATATTATGATATGTACATACATACCCAGTAGAAATCGGCTGTATGCATTCACGAAGAATGCTTGCGATATGAGTGAATTAGTGTGAACCATTCATGCGTAGTCATGAATATCTACGAATAAATTAAAATTCTAGCGAATTGCAAGCGAATGTATGTTGTCGTTGTTTTAAGTACTTTTCTTGATAAATTTGAAGTGGAATTTTTGTAATATTTTCAGTCTTGTACAAAAATTTTAGTGAACGGACGTGTTGTGCGATACTATTTTCAGCTCAAACGGGCTTTTACAAGATATGCATTTGCATATGTAAGTGCTACTTGTTTGTATGTCCCCGTATATTAAAATGTATCAGAAAAGTAGCATTTACATATGGGGATCTTGTAAGAATGCTTTAATACTGTTCCATTAATGCAGTTTTGTATGTTTGAAACATTAATACAGCCATATGCATACAGCAGTAGTACAAGTGTATGATTAAGGTATGCATACGCTCTGAGAAACCACGCGTGTTAAATGGAAATGAAGGTTCATTTATACTGGCCTGTATACACAGCAGCAAACTCATGTCACCAACAGCGATGTTGTATGATTAAGATTTCTACTGGGATTTTCAGTCTTGTACAAACATTTTAGTGAACGGACGTGTTGTGCGATACTATTTTCAGCACAAACGGGCTTTTACAAGATATGCGTTTGCATATGTGAGTGCTACTTTTTTGTATGTCCCCGTATATTAAAATGTATCAGAGAAGTACCATTTACATATAGGGATACATATCTTGTAAGAATGCTTTTATACTGTTGCATTAATGCATTTCTGTGTGTTTGAAACATTAATACAGCCATATGCATACAGCAGTAGTACAAGTGTATGGTTAGAGTACGCATACGCTCTGAGAAACCACGCGTGTTAAATGGAAATGAAGGTTCAGGCCAGTATACATGTATACACAGCAGCAAGCTCATGCCACCAACAGCAATGACGTATGCATAAAATTTCTACTGGGTACATTTGTATATACATACATATATACATTTGCAATCGAATGCCAGCTGCTGAATTAATACCGCGAAAAGTGCAAGTTAAGCAAAATCGACAACAGGAAATAATTTTTTCTCGCACTTCTTTTTCGTTGTTCTTATTGATGGTGAGTGCTATTCACGCATGATTCTTTTTATATAATTTTTTTTTTACCAATATACATGCACTTACTTCCATATATCGAGGGCTTATATTCAATACCCTCTATCCGCACTTTTCACAAAAATGATATTCTGATATAAAAATCCACCTAAGACCTAACTGTCATCGGTGATGTGAACCTTATATATGTATATATACATATATATATATATATGTATATATATGTATACGACCTTATATAACGCTTGATAGAAGAATTAACTATTAAATGGCAAAGTCAGAGTTAACATCAGTAATGACAGGTACGTCCCAGATGGGTTCTAAGATCACAAAATAGTTTTTGTGAAAATCGCAGATAGAGGGTATTGAATATAAGCCCTCGATATGTATTTAAGGACATATTTATGAACATGCAGTGGGGAGCAGAAATGAATACATGGTGATATATTGCTAAATTTTTGCAAGTTTTTTAAAGTTAAAATTTTCTTGTTATTTTTTCATAAAAACATGGTTAATGCTTTAGCCAAACCATATAAATCAAACTTTCTACAGAGCCTCGAAAGATTTGACAAATTTGTATCCCATTAAATTTTAATATAATAATGAGCAATTTTTAAGCGGCTGCAAAATCGCGTTG
>NW_023458557.1:68691231-68701038 GCF_013731165.1 Rhagoletis pomonella
AGAAATACCTGAAAAGGCTATTGACATCATTCGAGAAAAAGAATTCGGTGCTACATTTAAACCGAATGGTAAAACTTTCCAGCGAAAAGCTCCCTTGTCAGTGCTGAAAGATGTTATATCTCGCGAGTTTTTATGCAATGGAATTTGATGGAAACCAGAAAACAGATCTAAAGTCGAAAAGTATTTTGCTCGACCAAGGTTGTCTAATATGTCGTCCACACGTGCTAGTGGAAATTTGTCAGCGATAAGCTTTTTATTAACCGCCCTAAAGTCAACGCACATGCGGTACGATTTTTGGCCGGATGGATCTTTTTTTGGTACTAAAATTAATGGACTGTTATAATTAGAGGAGCTTGGTTCGATTAAGTCATTTCGCAGTAAGGTATCGACTTGTCTATTTATTTCTTCGCGTTGTGAGTAAGGCAATCGATAGTTTTTGATATAAACGGGAGTCTTGTCATTCAGTCGAAGTTTCTGTTCGTAAAAGTTTTTGAGTGTCATACGGTCTGTTTTTAAGGCAAATACATCGGCGTATTGTAAACATAATTCAAGCAATTTGTTTTTAGCATATTTTGGCATTTGTTTTTGTAAAATTGACTTTAGTTCCTCTAAACGTTTTGTCTCTTGGGAAGTTTCGTTTATTTTGTAGACATTATAGTTACTTATATCCTCAGCTTTGATGTTATAGTTACGAACGTATTTTACCTCGTCCGTAGTATTTATTACTTTTAAAATTGGATTTGTTGTGTCAACGACACATTTTGATGTAAAAACACCAGAGCAAAGCTCGTGAGAGTCTACGAAAACAGGGTTTTTGGAATTAGTCAATTTAAATAAACGAAAAACTTCACATCTTGGAGGAATGACTAAAGTGTCGGTATTTGAACCGTGTAAAATTGCTATTTTAGTGCTTTCTGTCCCGATGCCGATAGTTATACTGTCATTTGCGTAGTTAATAATACATCTGTTCGTCTTTAAAAAGTCCTTGCCTAGTATGCCATCAGAAGGTATATTAAAACTGTCATCTACCACGTGAAGAGTATGCGGAATAAAAAAATTTGATACAACCAAGTTTGTACTTACGGTTCCCAATGTTGTAACCGTTTCTGTTGTTACACCAATGATATTAATTGTTTTACTGCTGTTAATTGCGGAATTTCTTGCTAAACTGGAAATTTTGATTAATGAGATGTCTGCTTGTGAATCTACGAGAAACGAGCATAATTTGTAAGAATCGGTACAATTTAATTCAATAAAATCTGAATAATTAAGGTTCAAGCAGTAAATTGATTTTTCAGGGGTAACTACGTTTAATTGCTTAGCTCCTGCTCCCCCAGTGTTCGCTCCTGAGGGGCATCGGCGCTTAAAAATCGAACATTAGAAGTGTTTCTAGAATTTTAACGAGAAGAGTTGTTTCTGTTGCTTGCCGAACGATTGCTTGTGCTATTTCTGTAATTATTTTGTCTATTGTTAAATTGTTACTCCTATTGTAATTATTTTGATTATTATTGTGCCTTGTGTTATTGCCATTATTGTGCCTATTTGTATTGCCGTTATTAAATCTGAAACTATTGTTGTGATAGCCATAGTTGTTATGCCCTCTAAAACCTCCTCGAAAACTATTTGGTCTATTTGCCCGTGACCTAAAAGATAACACCTGCCGCTCTTTGACTTCATTATTGTGTTCTACAATCATTTTTGCGACTACATCTTTCGAATCCGTAAAAGTGGTTGATGCTAAAATAGATTTTACTAGTTCTGAACGACTGTTCAGCCTGCAAACATTTACTGTCTGCTCTACCGCTAACTCATGGGCTTTTGCTTGAGTCATACCCTCAATAATTAAAGATCGCTCTAATGCGTCAGATAATTCCTCTACTCGCTTCGCAAAATCGGCATAGTTGTTATTAGTAATATGTAATGACGCGATTTTGCCAGAGACAACTTAGGAATTATCTGGTTTGATTCTGCTGCGTAGCGCAACCTTTATTTGATCCACTGAAATTATTTGACTGGGTAAAACCTCACGCGCTTTGCCTTCGAGTTTAGACTTTAAAAATGCTATAAATGTTGTAGTTAAACTTTCATCCAGGCTTTGAAAAACTGTCAGCACAGAAGCAACAGCACTACTATTTTAGCTTTTGCTTCGATTTGAAATTTTTGATTTTCATTCGAACTGCCTTGCTTTTGCTGCGACTATGAAAATTGTATTTTACTTTTTATCGGCAGTTTATTGAAAACAATTTACTGCTTTTGATACGCTGTGAAAATGCTTTCGCTTTGCTGTGATCTGCTTGACTGCACATGAAGCTTTGAGCTTTGCAGCATGGTGTATTATCGCTGATTCGCGGCGGGTGAGTACTAGTCACAAAATTTGTGACACCATTTCTTTTGCCTAACGAATTGAACATGGCGGTATCAATGTAGCCTACCGAGCGGTACACGTGGCATGAACTTTCGCTAGCTATTATCTGGTGCAAATTGCATAACAATCGGTAATGCATGGAATCGTTGGCTTATGGTCGTCTCTTGTCAACAGTAGATCTACAGGGTAGTGTATATGTGCATACTTAATTCTGCCAATTTGATGATTCACAGCCAAGTGATAGACAAACTGCTATTGCTTTGCTGCCCCTGCGCTATCGTTGTGTTTTCACAAATTGATTTTTAACAGTCTGGTTACTTTCGAAATTTCACACCGAAACGACAGCCAAAGCATTTGTTTTTTCTGAATTGCTGTTGCTTCGCTTTCGATATCACACATGCCGAAGTCAAATCACAGCAAAAGCAAATGAAATTCAAAAATTTCAGCATTTTCAAACCCTGCTTTCATCCGATAATTCTTCAATTAAGTTTATTTTGTCAATGAATGAGTCGAGCGATAGGGGGGTCACCACTATAGTTTTCTCGGATTATAGACGCACATAGGCTAATAAATGATTTCTTTTGCTCAGGTGTTGCCATCTTTATTTCGTTTGTATATTCAGTAAAATTTATATTCGGTCAACTAATCGTTACGCAAGGCGTTTCTTCAATTTGTAAAAAATTTTTAAATGAAGGCAAAGAACAACTTTTTTTAACGGTGGAAACTTCTGGTGTGCCAGCTGAACAAGCGTCAGCAAAGTCGTCGTCGGAATCTACTTCAGGATTTAAAATATCTTCTTTTATAAGAGCTGAAAAATCTTCGGGTACTAAAACTTTACACCCAATTTTTTGAAAACACTGAAGTAGTTTTTCTCTGCACCGCGGTAAACTTTTAATTATAGAAGCTGGCTTGTTTCCTTGTTGTTCCGAATTTTTTACTTGAATTAAAATATCGTTGTAAGTTTCGATTAGAGATTTTATATATTCGTCAACTTTTTCCCGATTTGTTGAAAGTGGACGGCTTTGAAGAACACGCTTGGTAACTTTTGAAAATTTTGCTTGTAAATCTTTGAATACAAGTTCGACATCTGACATCTGGCACACACGCAAAGCAAAAGATCTATAAAAACTATCGAACTATTGTATTATTGAAAAAAAAAGTTATTTGAATAAAGTTGTAATATTCGAAGGTTGGCTACCACGGCATAGAAAACTGAGGAAAACGTTTATTGATAATTATAATCGTTGAAATATTTTACCATATTTCAAACGAAATTTTAAAAGTTGTAGTATAAAAGCACGGCAATGCACAGGCGAAAATTCGTATGAAATTTTTATCGAATATTTGAGAAAAAAAAAATCTGACTCTTGCCTAATGTTGCAAAGAATTGAAGAAAAATTTTAGTGAAAACTTTAAATTGTTGAAGTTACGTTTAAAAAATATTAATATTTGTACATCACTGTACCACTGAAGCTGAAATTCCATAAGAAAAAACAGTAACATATACATATGTAAATGTGTGTATTATTCAATCAGTAAAATTTTAAAGTGTTGAATATAATCTTAGAAATTTATGTATATAATATAAATGCACGTAATATAAATGTATATATGTAGTACAAGAAAAGTACAGTAGGTCTTTAAAATTTATGTATGTAATATAAATGCAAGTAATATGAATGTATGTATGTAATACAAGAAAAGTACAGTAGGTCTTTAAAATTTTGTTTAAGAAAACAATCTAAAGTTTCAGAAAATATTTTAGTAAAATGTTTAGCAAAGTTTTAAAGGAATATAATGTAAAGTTTTTAAATTTATTGCAGAATGTTTGAATTTAAGAAAAAAATTATGGTGGTGTTTCACATATGAATAGTACCTCATACCCCAAAGCTGCAAACTGCTACTCGCTGCCGTTGCTGACGATGTTGTTGTTGTCCCCTCTGTAGAAGCTCAGATGTTGTTGTCGCTACGCTGATATCGCGCCTTGGCTTAGCGATACATGGATTTGTATTTGGCGTCAGGTGGCGTGGTGTTATATGCCGCTGTAACTGAGTTACAGTTAAGTGGCTTTGCAAGTGGCGTGGTTTTGTACGCCGTTAGGTAACGGGAGTTATTGTTCAGTGTCAAAGTGGCGTGGTTTTATGTATAGTTATATGTACATATGTATGTACATATACTGGTTATTACGGTGCAGTTGCGGCTTGTCGTAACTTTGGTACAGCACCTTCAACAAATTTTAGCTTTATTGCGGTTTTTTAGTATTGTACTCATTTCCGCAATTTCATGCAATTGTTCGATTTTTAGAAAGTTTCACCACACACCAACGCTATTTTTCTTTTTGTTGTAGATTTTAAAATGTTTTGTTTTTTGAAAATTTGGTACCACCGCTTTTTTTTGATTTTATTTTTTTTTAATTTATTTTTTTTTGTTTTCCGCCTTCACTGCCAGCCATTACCTTTTTGTGCAAAAGTTTCGTTTTCTTTTTTTTTTAAATTTGGTTTTTTTTTGGTTTATTTGAAAATTTGGTACCACCGCTTTTTTTTTGATTTTTGAAATGTTTTTATATTTTTTTTTTGTACTTTTTTTAGTTTTTTTTTTGCAATAATTTTTAATTAATTGTTTATAACCGCCACCGCATTATTTTTTTAATTTTAATTTTTATTTTTAATTTTATTTTTTTTTTTATAAGTTCATTTTCATGTATATATACGTTTTTTGTGAAATTTGTAGAAAGCTTTTTTTTTTTGTTTTTTTTTTAATGTTTTTTTTTTGCAATAATTTGTGCTTTAGTAGCTGTAACCACCACCGATACTGTTTTTTGTAGAAATCAATTTAAATTCATTTTATTTTATTTAAAATTTTTTTTATTTTTTTTTAGTGTATAAATATTATTTCTTTATACCCTTTTTTTTATGCCCGCGGGCCGCCATTGCGCCAGGCTGGGCCACGGTCGCCATGTGATGTGGAATTTTCCGCATCATGATTTTTACACGGGCGTACCTGTGCTGCCGCATTCCACGCACTCACACTGCGAACTGAGGAGCCCTAGCGCTCCGCCGGTTCTATTGCCGGCCAACGCCCGGCCTGTGGCTTATGATGTTGACTCCAACACAATTTCAGCGCTGCAGCTCTGCTGCAGTGTATCCCGCGGAGCCCTGGTGCTCCGCCGACTCTGTCGACGGCCAACGCTGGTAGTCAGCAAACCTCCGGCAAAAATATATTAAAATTAAACTCGACTGCTCGATTTAAGTAACGCGCAAATAATGCCGCTCAATTTATTTTCATTTTATCTCCTGAACTTAGCTGCTATCAAATACAACAGGGTTCCTTTTTAATATCGTAAATTCTTAGGTGTAACATAATACATTGGGCGAATTCATATAAGGTGATTTGTAGGGTTGCAACAATGTATGCTTGATCGCATTACATCACCCTCCTTTGGAAAAAGAAGAATTTGGCAACGTGATCAATTTTGCCACATTCTTCTTGCCCAAAATTTATAATCAGAATTAAATTGTTTTGAAGGAACGAATTTAAGAAATGCGTTAGGGATATTCCTCCCTCTTTCATTCGTTCGTTCAAATCAATTTAAGTTTTGGTAAATATTAGATATTTAAGTAAAAGCTATTGTATTTACTTAATTATTACTTATTTTATTTATTAAAAGCTATTTAATTGGCAAAGTATCGTATTTGTAAAATAAAATTGAGTAATTATTTTCGTAAATAACTTATGAGGCTATTTGATTGAATTTTACATAAATACATATTAATTGCTTAAGAAAAATGGAATTTAAATTTTTTTTTGTTTTAATATTTGTATTTAGATTTTCTGAGTTATATTTTTAACAATGTTTCAAAAAAATGCTTTCGGTTTAATAAATTCATTTAGTATTTTGGAAAAAAAAAATCTTATATTATAATTTTGTGGAAAAATATATTGTAAACACTTATAATAGTTAGTTTTGTTTGTTTGTTTTTTCTTTTGAGCTAGATTTCATATTGAAAATTTGTACATTTCAGATTATTATTTTTTTGTTTTGTACATTTTTGTTTTTGTTTATAAGGTAATAAAGTGAAAGTAATTATACATACGTATATACATATAGAAGAAAATTTTTTTTATTTTATTTTATGAATTCTATTTTTGTGTACTGTTTTTTCTTTGTTTTTCGCTTCATCAAAAATTGTGACGTTTACACCGTCAATTTTTGTTATAACGTATGGCCCTTGGTATATGTTTTCATGCTTATTGCGTGGTTCCTTTTGAACAAGAACCCTGTCATTAACGCTAATTGATAACGGACGCGCTGTTTTATCATATATTAGTTTGTTTCGAATTTTGTGTTTATTAATTAATTCTTTAACGATTTTGTGCGACTTTTGCATGCGATATTTAACTTCTTTCGCGTAATTTTCTACATTATAAATCGGGTCAATTTTATCTTTTTTCACATCTTGAGGCACTGTTGCCTTTTTCCCAAATATTAATTCAAATGGGGAAAATTTATTATCGAAAACTGTGTTAGTTGTTGTGTTGTGTAAAAATGTAAAATATTTTAAATAAACATCCCAATCGGAAAATGTTTCATTTAAATATGCTCGTAAATATTCATTAAAAACTCTGTGGTTACGTTCGATAGTACCCACAGTTTCATGATGGTGTGCGGTTGAAAAATCATGTTTAACCTTTAAAAGTTTGGTTAATTCAGTGAAAATTTCATTTTTAAATTCGGTGCCTAAGTTTGATTTAATGGAATTCATTACACCGTAAGTTAAGACAAAATTTTCGAAAATGGCAGATGCAATCGTTTTAGCGCTTTTATCTGGAACAGCTACTGTTACTAAATACTTTGTTAAATCGCATATAATGGTAATTGCGAACCTATTACCATTATTTGACTCTGGTAGGGGTCCTAATGTGTCGATTACAATAATATCAAATGGTTTGCAAGGTGTTGGCGTTAATACAAGATTTTCCTTGTTTTTAGGTTTAACCTTGTTTAATAAACATTTTGAACAATTTTTAACAAACTTGGATACATCACGGGTCATATTTTTCCAGTGATATTTTGTACGTAATTTTGCATAAAGTTTTTTAATTCCACAGTGTCCGCCTGTTATAGGGTCATTATGGTAAATGGTCATTAATTTTAACTTTTTATCGTCGTCAGTTACTGTTTCTACCGGTTCTGTTAAGATAATTTGTAAAAATTTTAAAATATTGTTACCGCTGGTTTTTAAATTTGCAATAGAGAAATTATTGAAAAATATATCATCTTTTGGCCATTCTACTTGCTTAATATTGCGATTGCCGGCTTCAGCATCAAGCCTCAAAAGTAACTCGTCTAAACAAGTGGTTTCGTTAACATTCGCAAAATTAAGTAATTCTTGTTTTTTGTGTTTTAAATGTGCACATATTTGAATATTTGAAATTTTGTTATCTTTATCGTAGCGAAAATGCGTTACTATTCGCGGTATATTTTTAGAAAAATTATATGAAAATTTATCGTAAACTTGTACTGTAGGGTTGTCCGTGTAGTTGTTTTCGTTTTGTAAATCTATTGTTTTTGTCATTGATCGCGTTTTCATAGCTAAAACATGTTTTGTAGAGTCTTTTAGTTCGTTAATGGTAATGCGTGAAAGTGCGTCTGCTCCAACGTTTGCTTTGCCTTTTATGTACTCAATAGTGAAGTCGTATTCTGACAGTTCTAGGCGTATTCTAGCAAGTTTTGAAGATGGGTCCTTCATGTTAAAAAGATAAACTAAGGGTCGATGGTCAGACTTCACCTTAAAGTGAGTGCCGTAAACATAGGGTCGAAACTGCTTAATCGCAAAATATATAGCTAAAAGTTCAAGTTCTATGATTGGTTTATTTTGTTCTGCTTTGTTAAAAGATTTAGAAGCGAAACATATTGGTAAGTGGTTGCCATTATGATTTTGGCTTAATATAGCACCGCACCCGTTTTTAAAAGCATCCACAGTTATTAAAAATTCTTTAGTAAAATCAGGATATTGCAAAAGTTTAGGAGACATTAGGGCTGATTTTAAGTGTTGAAATGCAGTTGCACAAGCGTTGCCCCATAAGAATTCGACATTTTTTCGACTCAGTCTATTTAAACGTGCTGCCAGCGACGCAAAGTTAGGTATGAAGCGTCTATAATAATTTGCAAACGCAACGAATCGACGAACAGCGTCTTTATCTGAAGGTTTTGTATACTTTTTTATTGCGTTAATTTTTGAATCGTCTGGCAGCAGTCCCTTTTCTGAGCACTTGTGCCCTAAAAATGTTACCTCAGAACGAAGAAAATTGCATTTGGTTGGGTTTAGCTTGAGATTAAATTTTCTACATGTTTCGAACACTTTAGCCAGGTTTTTTAGATGATGAGTCTCACTGCAACCTATAACTATCACGTCATCAACGTATAAAAAAGCTTGATTTGAAGAAATACCTGAAAAGGCTATTGACATCATTCGAGAAAAAGAATTCGGTGCTACATTTAAACCGAATGGTAAAACTTTCCAGCGAAAAGCTCCCTTGTCAGTGCTGAAAGATGTTATATCTCGCGAGTTTTTATGCAATGGAATTTGATGGAAACCAGAAAACAGATCTAAAGTCGAAAAGTATTTTGCTCGACCAAGGTTGTCTAATATGTCGTCCACACGTGCTAGTGGAAATTTGTCAGCGATAAGCTTTTTATTAACCGCCCTAAAGTCAACGCACATGCGGTACGATTTTTGGCCGGATGGATCTTTTTTTGGTACTAAAATTAATGGACTGTTATAATTAGAGGAGCTTGGTTCGATTAAGTCATTTCGCAGTAAGGTATCGACTTGTCTATTTATTTCTTCGCGTTGTGAGTAAGGCAATCGATAGTTTTTGATATAAACGGGAGTCTTGTCATTCAGTCGAAGTTTCTGTTCGTAAAAGTTTTTGAGTGTCATACGGTCTGTTTTTAAGGCAAATACATCGGCGTATTGTAAACATAATTCAAGCAATTTGTTTTTAGCATATTTTGGCATTTGTTTTTGTAAAATTGACTTTAGTTCCTCTAAACGTTTTGTCTCTTGGGAAGTTTCGTTTATTTTGTAGACATTATAGTTACTTATATCCTCAGCTTTGATGTTATAGTTACGAACGTATTTTACCTCGTCCGTAGTATTTATTACTTTTAAAATTGGATTTGTTGTGTCAACGACACATTTTGATGTAAAAACACCAGAGCAAAGCTCGTGAGAGTCTACGAAAACAGGGTTTTTGGAATTAGTCAATTTAAATAAACGAAAAACTTCACATCTTGGAGGAATGACTAAAGTGTCGGTATTTGAACCGTGTAAAATTGCTATTTTAGTGCTTTCTGTCCCGATGCCGATAGTTATACTGTCATTTGCGTAGTTAATAATACATCTGTTCGTCTTTAAAAAGTCCTTGCCTAGTATGCC
>NW_023458557.1:68701138-68705422 GCF_013731165.1 Rhagoletis pomonella
TTTAATATAATAATGAGCAATTTTTAAGCGGCTGCAAAATCGCGTTGCCTTTTAATGTTTTCTTTTGCTTTTTGAGGGTTTTTTTCATATGACAATTTAATTGAAAACACCCTATCTCAAAATTCGGTTCAAAAATGCCCTATCTCACTTCAAAATGTATTGAAAATATGCTGATGTAGGCGTTTTTGAATCGGAAGCTGAGATAAGGCGTTTTTGAAACGAGCTCTGAAATAGGGCGTTCTTGAAAAGTTTTTTGAGACAGAGCGTTTTCGAACTGGCTGCCGAGATAGGTCGATTTTCCACTCAGCCATCGAAACGGTCTTGCGCATTTTATTCCACAAGGAATTAATGCTTGTATGGACAAAAGTGTAAGAGACGCCAGCAAAAAAAAAATATTAAAAATCAGATTGAAAAGCTCAAAATTTGAATGAAAATTGGTTAAATTTTTCAAAGCTCTGTATAATGTTTGAAAGTTTGATTTATATGGTTTTGGGTTAAAGCATGAACCATGTTTTTATGAAAAAATAATAAAAAAATAATAACTTTAAAAACCTTGTAAATATTTAACAAAAATCACCATGTACTCATTTCTTCCCCCAACTGTATGTAAGTATGGAGATATGTGCTTATATTAAAGGATGCATGTTATGCGAAGTTTATTCATTCATTCGTATGGAAATTGAAGAGTATCTACCAAAAATTGCCTCCTGTAAAATTTTAGTTTTGTCTAGTAGGGCATTTTGCATTCATGGTGCCCAGTGAGAGCATCGTTACGTTTACGAAGGACAACTTGTTCCGAATGATTCTGTGTATAAGCATTTAACTTGTATACTCACTATAATATTGTATTTCCTGGGAAGACGAGAAATCCATTTTACCTCCTAAACGAGCGATCAGGGCGAACACACCAGAGTTGTATAGTGATTGAATCAATTGAGTTTTTATTCACATACTAGCAAATAGCCGCCGTGCTTCACTGCGCCTTAAAACTGTTTTTGTGTTGTTACTCTCTCCCGAAACTCTTATGACTTCATTCATAAGAAATAAAATAGATTTGAAGAGTTTAATGAAGTCAGTTTTCAGACAAATTTTCGATTTATGAAACATACTTTATTTTTCTATAAATTTGAGTGTTAGTTAAAATATTTTTGAAGGTATTTAATACTGGAAATTTAATTTATAAGCTTATAACTCCATTCTACATATCGTGAGTGTTCTTCCAAGGTGCATTAATTCATTATTTACCTTATCTTATCACTTTCACTGAATTAAAATTTTCAAATAGGTGCAACCCGCTACAAAAATATTTTCAAAAGTAAGCTTTCTTAAACCTCTTTAGTTTGATACCCGTATTGTAATATGTATTTCATTTATTTTATCAATTTAATAGTCGAATAAAATTTTTTAAACAGGTGGCAACCCTACTCCAAAAAATTTTTTAATAGTAAGATTTCCTTAACCTCTTCAGTTTGATACCCATTTTGTCATATTTAATTTATTTTACCAATTAAATCAAACTAAAATTTTCAAACCAAACTAGTTTCGATTGTAAGCCCTCAATAAATGAGTGTATGTAAGTGAGAATCGGGTCAAGATGCAGTAAAAGTATTTTCGGGGATATAATTCGAGAGCTCTACGTATAATTTAAGCCTCAGTAAAATGTTCTATCACCTTCTGATTTTTTGCTAGAGCTCCTCAAATATTGCAAACAACGCTATTTTTTGTTAAGTACTTTAACCTCGTTTTCCTCGAAATCTGATGGAAACATTATACTACTTACGGATTCTTAATCAGCACAAAAATGTCTATCAAAAACAGCTTTAATACTTGCCGCACCAAAATCAGTGTTACTCTGAGTAATTTATCCTTAAAAGTAATTTTTACAATTTAATACAACCGATTTGAATGCGCATAAAAACAGTTAGGATTACCGTTAATTTTTCCATGACGCAATGATTGCAACTAAACCACCTGGACCACCTTTGAGGTACCAAAAACGAAAAATGTGTGACTCTTATATTAATCTTTTAGGAGTCATATATAATCCAAGTTATGAGTGAGTACCTTATGCCAATTTAAAAACAATAAAGATTCGAAATTTACATATATTGTATTGTAAGCTATTTTAAAGAAATTTTCGCTGAGTGCCTTTGCAAATACATATATTGATTCATTTGATGCATGAATTTAAGGTCACATAAGCCGATCCTTAGAGGAGGGGAAACACCCTCATATCGGACTCTTAAATGAGCTCATTATGAGCGTAAAGGCTTCGAAATAGGACTCCATAAAGAATCATTTATGACTCCAAATGTTTGCTGGGAATTTGCTGCAAAATATATTCAACAAGGTACAAGTGACAAGAAAATTTTGCTCAATGTAAATAAAAATTTTCCGAAGTAAATGTATGCTTCCATATTGATACTGAACTAAGGAAACGCCTAAAGTTAGGCGCACACCATAGAAATCGTAAATACGCAACACGTGTTTCCAAATTAAAGCGTGCGGTGAATGGATTTTGAAAAGATGATTGTAACAAGTTTGACCATATCGTGGGAAAATTAATTTGTTATGTGAAAAATCATCAAATTTAATATGATTAAAATGAATTATGGCGTATCACGAAAAAAGTTTAACGTGGGTCAGTTTTATTTGAATACTTATGCCGAGAAAAAATGTTGGGTATACAATTTTTTTCTAAGCACACGCTAAAACCCGCTATATTGCGTTTTTTCTATAACTTTCTTATTTGATATCCGATTTTTTAAATCTTTATGTAGTTGAAAATCTCCCGCTCAGGACTATAATTTACCGTTAAACAGTTTTCGCCTTTAACATTTTTTTGATTTATCCTTTCACTAATTTTGGGATCTCTATCCCTACATTTTTATTTTTATACTATATATGTATCTAAAACACTCAAAAACCGAGTGTACGCTGTATCCCTTCCGACTGCCAAGTTTAGCAAAAATATGCCCAAGGCGTTCTGTGTCTGAAACTGCAAGTGGAGATGCGTTTACAACATGGAAAAAACCCTCAGTATTATGAGTATAGCATAAAATATCTGTTAAATTTATTAAATTTCTCGTTAGTAAATAATAGAAATATGTATGTATACATGTCGAGCTCTAATTGCCAAAAATTCAAGCGACATTTTTTTTTTTAACTTTTAATTGATACAGAAATGTCCATAGAGCATCTAGATGCATTTCTGTATCAAAAATTAAATTTTGAAAAAAATCGCTTACATATGTAGTAAATACTTCTGGGCACCTGGAACTTGAATAATTTTGTTCGAATAATGATATTCTCCCTGTTCCTCTTGCAGACGAAATTGCAAAATTGGAGGCTGAGTATTTTCAAATCTATTCCAGTCTATCATTTCCTCGTAGGAATCGCTATCATTTCCTCGTAAGAATTGCTATTAAAGTTAATACTTCCTCGAGAAACGCTAAATTTGCGGATAGATAAATGCGGGGACATATTAATCAAATATTTTGAAGATTGACGTCCGATACTTTCAATGCTTTACGAAATCGTGCTGCTTGTAAGTTAAGATTTTCTTGGAACTCTTATTCACTTATTATACTGGGAGCATAGCATGTTACTGCCTCCGGTATTTGCTCGATCACAATCTCGCATCCTTTGTTATCAGGTAATAATAACTGCCTCGATCCCCATTGGTTTATGAAAAATTCATTGAACTTGATGGTATTCACGCAGTGCCAATACAGTTGTATTTTTCTTCAAATGTATTCCGCATTTACATGTACATAGAGATCTGGAATAGCCCCAATAAATTTTTTTAATTAAATCGGACAAGTATAGAGTTAATTACCGATTTGTGGGCACATTTGCAATGCTGTTATATTGAAAAAAAAAAAATTCTGTTACATCCCGATTTGTGAGAAACTTGTAGCTGAACAGATTCATCGGTTCAAACACAGCTGCAATCTCTTCTTCAGTAAAACTTCACACTTTCAAGAAAATTAATTTTTGATTATTAAGTTTTTGATTTAAGCTAACCAAGACAAAATCTCGCTAAACTATTCGAAATTGTTTCGCAACTGAGTTACAACCGTTCAAGTGTATCAACCATTTTCAATGTTCGAGCTATTGCCATACAAAATATGTTAAATGCAGACATGAAAAGTTAAATACAACAAAAACTGAAAATGTAAGCCTCCACACAAGTTGTAAAAACATTAGAACTTTCAATGACCTCAAATTTTACAAATATCTGTCAGACAGTCTTAAGTATTGGGAAATTATGGGAATGAATTT
>NW_023458557.1:68705522-68725719 GCF_013731165.1 Rhagoletis pomonella
GAGCGTGGTTTTCGTACGTCGAGAGAGGACTTTACTCCTGAATTGCCAGAATTGTGATGGTATTCACGCCGTTGTATTTTTCTTCAAATCTATTCCGCATTACATGTACATAGAGAACCGGAATAGCCTCAGTAATTTTTTTAAATAAATCGGACGAGTATAGAGTTAATTACCGATTTGTGGGCACATTTGCAATGCTGTTCTACTGGAAAAAAAAAATAAATATTGTATTACATCCCTATTTGTGAGAAACTTGTTGCTGAGCAGATTCATCGGTTCAAACACAGCTGCAATCTCTTCTTCAGTAAAACTTCACACTTTCAAGAAAATTAATTTTTGATTATTAAGTTTTTGATTTAAGCTAACCAAGACAAAAACTCGCTAAACTATTCGAAATTGTTTCGCAACTGAGTTACAACCGTTCAAGTGTATCAACCATTTTCAATGTTCGAGCTATTGCCATACAAAATATGTTAAATGCAGACAATGAAAAGTTAAATACAACAAAAACTGAAAATGTAAGCCTCCACACAAGTTGTAAAAATATTAGAACTTTTAATGACCTCAAATTGTACAAGTATCTGTCAGACAGTCTTAAGTATTGGGAAATTATGGGAATGAATTTTCGTAAAGTGATATACATATGTACGTTAAGTGGTCCAAAAAAATTTTTTCCGAAAGAGGTGCTGGTACAAAACCCTATGTTTCTAAGTACCCATATAGAGGGTGCTCATGATGCTCATATTTTACTCTAGAAGTATTGTGTATATATAATAATCAAACAATTGGTTAAGTAACCTAAGAACACTTCAAATTTAAATTATTTATCCAAGCATCACAAGCTTTAGTTGTCATGGCAACAGCAGCTTTTTATAAAAATCACCAATATTATTGGCAGTTTCACAGCGATCGAGTAGCGTACCCTGTACTGGTTGCAGTAGAATACTGAAAGTTGGTATAGATATTACAAATATCAAAAGGAAAAAACTAAGGGGGTGGCCCATTTTCTAGGATGAAATTTTCTTTCCCATACAAAAATTGGACCACTCTAATATACATATGCGTAACAGTATTCTTGTGTATTTTTCGTATCAACTCCTTTTCGGGTTTTCTGTTGATACATTGTATCTTCCACTAAAATTTAACATACAAACATCGTAAGTATTTTCCCGACTCACCATATATTTATTGTCATAGTCGTATTTTCTGTTCTTTTATTATTTTTTAAACGCAAATTTACCAAATTATTGTATTGGAATAAACGCTCTGCTCCGGAAATTGTACAAAAGATATAGTAAGTAAGTATTTGAAAATTGTAAAATAAGAATAAAGTAAAATATTTACTACTCCTACCTTATTATAACTTTTTCGCTTGTGAATGAAGCCAAATCCTTTTTTAGTAAGGTCACCGTCGTTGTTTGCGGGCTTTAAATATATAGCATAGAAAGCTAATTCCAAAATTAGTGAAGGTATGAATTAAAAAAGTTTCAAAGGCCAAAGGTGTTTAAAGGAAAATTATATTCCTGAACGAGACCTTTGCAACGACATAAAGATTTAAAAAATAGGATAACAAATTATAAAGTTAAAGAAAAAAATGCGATCTAGCGGTTTTTAGCAGGTGCCTAAAAAAATTTTTACACCCAAAATTTTCTCTCGACATAAGTGTTAAAATAAAACTGACACGCTAAACTTTTTTCTCTCATATGTCGTGATACGGCTTAGTGTGCATGCCCAATTATCGCTATCGCGATCGCGCTGGTATGCGCTTCGCTTTAATCAATAAGCTGAATAAATTTTTTTAATACGTTTAGAAATATTTTGTTCTATGTTTGACATGTCAACCTCGTTGAATATGCCTTGATGTGCAGGGCCTATTGCTCCAATACATGCAACAACTTTTTTAATCCACACAGATATGTAGCTCTCACCATCGAGTTAAAGTGGCTGAGATATAAACGTGCATTTGTACATATGAATGTATATTAGACTGCATCGCCAAAAAAAAGTTGAGGTTTTTCCGCCAGGATTATAAAATTTATTATATTTTAAAACGTCCACCAAAATATTTCGGAAAAACACTAAGATTTAAGCGAGCTGGACCGACTTGAAAATACCACCAAAAATGGACAAATGGTCAAATGACAAAACGGTTTAAGCTTAAAAAATTTACTTAAAAATATTAAAACAAAAAAAAAGTATTTTCAAATCGGTCCAGCTCGCTTAAGTGTTAATATTTTTCGGAAATATTTTAGTGAACGTCTTAAAATATAAAAGATTTTATAATTCCAATGCAAAAAAGTACAGATTTTTTTTTGTATAGGGAGTGATGCAGTCTAATGTACATATACATAAAGTTAAGCATGTATGTATGTTTATAACTTATAATTTTTTTTTATTGTTTTCACAATTAATTCTGCATTGCATCACAATTGCAATGAAAATTGCGCGTAAATAGCGTAATAATGTCGTATACATATTTATGAATGTCGAATGGCATCTGTTTCATGTCGCAATTAATGACCTTTCATCATACAAATAGTTGTTATTGTGAGGTAGCCGAGCACAAAATAGAGGGCATGACTTTTGTACTTTGAGTGGCAAAGAGCAACGCCAAAAGTGTGTCACTTCACAAGAGTTGGCATGCAAAACATGGTCAATGCACATTCGATTTTTTGAAAAACATAGTACGTAAGTATGTATGTATATGCAAATGATATTATTTACTTAGTTGGGCCATCTGAAAAAAAAGTATTGGATTATCGGTAGAAATCAAGTAACTCGAACTGAGCTGCAAAGTTAATTTTTGTGCATGTTTTGTACTAACTAAGCAAAAAAGTGCCAGAATTACGATACAGAATCAAAATTAGTGTTTGTAACATTTCTGTAGCATTGAGGCACAAAGGCCACTAAAAGTGCTTATGCTTTATTCCAACAGAATGGCATCCCGAAGCTTATCAGTTGAGTGGATTTTTGAGGAATCGATTAATTTTGAGGACAGTGAGGACGGGTTCCGATCTCGAGCAGGGCGACGGACATAACGAAATCGAAAACAATAACTCTGTTAGCGACTTAGAGCCAACATCCGTATTTTCAAATGCTACTCAGTCTGGCTCACCTCGTCGCATTAAACTAAAAATATTTCTCCAAGAATTATTCCTGAATGTCAATAGTTTTAGGGAGAAACCCTCCGTCATAAATGAATTTATAGATTTATATGCAGTTTCTGCCACGTGCGTCTTTTTTGGTCTAGTCTGACGCCTATAAATGTTATCTCTTTTTGATACTATCCAACCGAATCGACTTTAGACAGTCAAGTTATATTTCTTTGTGAATGGTACTAAGGAAGTTTTTGCTGAATAATGTTTTTTTGTTGACCTCAGGCCTTATTGGATTCTATCGCAAAGAGAGTTCTCGAAATTTATCCTAAATATTATTAAGATGTCATCAGTAATGGTTACTTCTTGAAGCAGTCCGCCGACGCGATTATTCGTAGAGGTTTGTGTTTTTACCTACTCACTAAGGTATTGGCTATTTCTCTGTTCATCAGAACACTGCAGTATGTGACGTGTTGTCAAACGCCCCCTTGATGTAAGGAAGCTCAAATACATATGCATGTAGCTGTTTTATTCTCTTCCAAGCTATCCCGAAGTACACTCACCAACTTGTGAACAATGGGTAGTTTCGTGCCTTACATTTTCTAATGCTTTTAGTACAAACGAAGTGCGTATGATTGGTCTAATACGGCTTTTCCACATAGTTCGCTCTCTCATTCGTAATTCGCTCTCCAATTACCCTTCGAATTACGTAACTCGCCATACAAAATTTTAAGAGCTTCTGCTGGTAATTCAGATCCAATTTCCATGCGAATTACGAAAAAAACGCTGCCGTCTCTAATTTTAATTGGAAGTTTATCGAAACCAGTTCACAAATCAAAACTGGCACATTGTTTGAGTAAAAGTAAAGTTAATATAAGTGAACATCACCAATTTAATACAGAAATTTATATATTTTCAGCAATAACTTAAATTTTGTAGCGAAAAAAAAAAACAAAACATAGAGCTAGAGAACTGTAAAAACGAATTAAGAATATGCTCATGTGAATGGGGCAATTCACGATCGTAATTGGAGGAGCGAACAAAGTAATTCACGGTGCCGAAAATGCGGCCAGAAGGTCGCGACCCACAGTTCGAAAGCCACTGGTCTAAGGGATCTTAGATGATCTGGGTCCTTCTTGGCGACCTCCGGGATGAAAACAACCTTTTCTCTTTTTCACGCATTTTATGCATAGCCCAATGCTATGTCACATCTGACTATATTTTAATACTCTATATAAGTTTATCGAAGATGTTTGAAATAGGGATAAAACCACCCGTGCTTACCATGTAGGTAATTTTCGGAAAGGTTAAAAAAACTATATTTAATAATTGCGCCGGCTATCTTATGTTCGGCTCCGCCCGAGCTTAGACTTTTTACTTGTTATACTTATCGATGTGTAATGTAAAAATCTTTGCTTTTGGTATGGGAAAAATTTGCGTGAACTTTCGCGTATAAACCAAGACGAATTTAGAAATAGTACTTACAAATGACAACAGAACTAATCAGTTGTACTAGCGGCACTGCTCGTTTGTTTGGGACATTTTTTGAGCTAAGTTCGAGAATTTTCCGGACTACACCCGGACTTTTTTTTGGGAATATTTCGACATTTCAGAATCAGTTCGACACTCGTTCAGGACCTTTTTGAATTTAGTTCGGAACTACTTCCAGACCAGTTCGGGACTTTTTAAGGATCATGTCGAGACCAATTCGGGACCAGTTCGTGACACAGATACTTACACATCAAATTTCATGTACACCTGGTACTCACGCCTTTTTCCTGTCTTTTCAATCCGCTTTTTCTCGGAATATGGGATAAATCATAGGAAATAAGTGCCAGAAAGAAGTTTAATCTTCTCTTCCTAACTCCCAGCCAAGCTCCTATCATACTTCCTTGTGCTGGCTGATGAAATAAATATTCGCAGCAAAGATTTGAATGCAAAAAAAAATTTACAAAGCTTTTTTTATTATCTGTGCCGCTAACTATCAATGTTTACTGTACATTCATATTGCTGATGTTTGCCGCAAATAAATATTTATTTTGTCAATGTGTATTGAAATCCGCGCACCGTGATGCGTGAATATATATTTTAACTTTCAGCTGAATTTTTGCATAGCTTAAAAAAGATACGTGCACTTTGAGAGATATGTAAATGCATAAGTATGCCGGTGCTGGCTGCAGATTGGTTTTTAGTGCAAAGTTGAAATTGAAAAAAATAAGCTTACTTATTTTATCTAAAGGAAGCAAAAACCATAAGTTTGTGTTCATTTTTTTCGATCACTCCATTCATTGAACTATGAAGCATGCAAACAAATTCACACATAATAATGTACTCATATGGATATAGGATCCCCTATTGAGTTCAACAATTTTGAAATGATTGATTCCGCAAAAACTTACTATAGATATAACTTTCAGCCAAGCCTTTTGTGTGATAGCCAACTTGCTTACCAATAAAATAAATTACCAAATTCTGCAATACATATCCAAACAGCCCTGTGCGAATTCCTTGAAATTTGCAGTGCTTCTAGGTTTCACCCAATGTTCTATATCGCTTGTTATGGATTTCAGGTAGCTTTTAATCGAAATAAGGAGAGTCAATTACTAAATCCACATTGGGATGGCAAAAACTGCGATATTTCAGTCAATACTAGATGCATATTGTTGAAAATTAATATGTAGAGTAGAATTGTGGTAATAAAAAATATTATTATGAAATTTTTGGAAAATGGGCGTGGCACCGTCCACTTATGATGAAATGCTGAATGTCAGTAGCCATTTCACCAACCCCTATCAAGCCCGGTACGAGACTTGGGTAGGGTCTAGCTAAGAAATTTTTTTGAAGATCTTTGAAATCTGGTAATAACCACGCCCACCTGCCATATAACGGCATTTTACAGAAACACAGAAATTGCGATAAATCAGTAAATACTGGAGCTAATTCACTTAAAATCGATGATTGCAATATCCACTTACCATAAAATTAGAACATAATAAATTTTTCGATAATGGGCGTAGCGCCGTCCACTTATGACCACAAATGTGTATCTCGGTAACCGATTTATAAATTTCTACCAAACTCGGTGTACTTAATAACCATGGTACGAAAAAGCAGTTTGTTAAAAATTACTCAAATTGGACTAAAATTACATCCACTTCCCGTATAACGGCATATTTCAGAAATACGAAAACTTCGATATTTCAATGAGGACGCTAATTTGCTCCAAGTTAATAGTTACAACAATCCTTTAACAATAAATAAAACTGCCATAGAACTTTAGGAATTGGGCGTAGCACCCTTCACTTTATAACTACAAAGGTGTACCTCGCCAATCACTTAATCGATTTGTATCTAACTAGGTTCAATTATATCATTAAGTCTAACTTTGCATATTACCGGAAACGTTTGAAATCGGGTAAATATTCCTACTTATAATGCAAACATAGTTCAGGGAAAGTTGAAACGACGATTTTTGATACCTGCGCTCGGTATATAAAGTTCGGTTTTGCCCGAACTTATACTTTTTGTATACTTGTTTCTATCTAGATCTCTATTACCTTTATGTTATTTTGTTTTGCTTTATCTTTATTTTTAACTTTATACTCTACCGATAAAAAAATCGATAGTAACATCCATCAAAATTTCGATAACAAAACCGATAAAAATATCTATAACAAATACGATAAAAATATCGATAGCAAAATCTATAACAATATTGACAACAAAATCGATAACAATAATAATAATAATAGAATGGCGCTTACACATATGTTAGTGTTTGGCCAAGCTTCTCCTCCGATTTGTGGCGCGCGACTTGTTGTTGTCACACAAAGGGAAGGGACCTACAGTTTTACGCCTACTCCAAACGGCGATTGTATTTGTATCTGAAGCTGTTTTTCCGAGGGGCGACCGCTATTAGAAAAACATTTTTTTGGTTTTTTATTATGGAAGGGCGCACTGCTAATCACTACACCACAGCGGCCGCCGCTAGCAATATCGATAACAAAATCGTTAAAAATATCTATATCGGTAAAAATAACGATTGTTATATCGAAGACAATAACCATAAAAATATCAATAACGAAATCGATAGCAAAATCGATAAAAAAAATCGGTAAAAGATATCGATAACAAAATCGGTAAAAATACCGATAAAAATATTGATTATTAAATCGATAAGTTCCGAGAATCCCGAAAATCTCTAAAAACCCGAAATAGTTCCCAGATTGAGTTTGTGTGTCTCTATTTATATCATTTTCTCTATGATTATCTTTATTTTAATCTTTCCTCTATCCTCGTCTTTACTTTTATCGGTATCCTCATCCTCATCTTGTTCTTTATATTTATCTTTGTTTTTACTTTCATGTGTATCATTTTTTTCATCTATATATTCCCCTTCATCTTTTGCCCTTATATAAGTATAGTGTTTAAATTTTCCTTGATCTTAACGCACTCACCTTTACTTTCATCCTTGTATTGGTCTTTTTCTAAGTGTCATTCTTACACCTTTTATTAGCAAGTTTTTGTTAAACTTAAACCATGTGTATACACTCAAGAAGTACTTGTTCCAGTCCCAACCATTTCCGTTGCACCATTTCCGTTGGATTTGCCATTTACTCCCAACCAAGCCCCCGCCGCACAGTGTGCCCTTTTTTCAATTTTAGCGCGCCATAAGTCGTAACTATTAAATGGATGTACCTATGATATTGATGTTACGTCAATACGGTGTTACGTCAAGAAAAAAGTCGGATAAATCAACACTGTGCGACAACCAGTTGGTGTGCAGTGCAGGAGGACTTCATACGAAAGCACCGGTCCCATTTTAAGCGAAATTGACAACAAATATTACCCATAAAATCTTTTAATCGTTCATGGTCAATGTCCCCTCCCACCTTATCCAAAATATATTTCATTACAGCACCATTATAATCATATTTTTTGCCTTTAAGCAACTTGTCAAAAAGTGCGCTTCGGATGACTGCCATGTTTATTAATGAAAATCAAAAATTTGTGCAGACTTGTGCAAAAAGTGCTAAAGAAATCTAAAATATTCCTTATTAGTTTGCATATAAACACCAGGTTAGATGAAGTTAGATTCGAAAGATCTGCTCCAGTAAAAATGTGAATGTTTTCACAATTACTTACTTTTTGGAATATTTTTTGTTTAAATATATCAAAAATTATCAATCTTCCCTACAGCTTGGAAACTTAGTAAAGAACTTAGAAAACATTGAAACTAAACCACGTATAAATAATTATTTTAAAATAACTTCGCAAAAAAATACTGCTAGTTAAAAGTATGCGAAAAACTTTACGCTAAAAATTCATATTTTTACGCATCACAATGAGCAACGTTTGACATCGATTATTTTTGTTGTTGTTGTTTTTTCATATGAAGTTATTAGATTGACTTACTAACCGAATATTTGTTAGCCAGAATGCCAAAAATCACGGCCATCTGAAATTATTTTATTTTGGACTCTTGGTCCGCTAAAATTGAAAAAGGGCACAGTGCGACCCGCTAAAGAAGTTTCACGTGAAGAATATAAGCTAAACGGACGTATTGGTCATCCAATATGATAACCAAATCGGTTATGCTTTATTTATTTTGCATTATAAATGTGTTTTGGTCTGGGCTGTGAACAGAAAACTTCGGCGATTTCCTCCCTTTCATGCAAAGTAATGCCAGTTTCTCCAACCAAGTGCAGAAAGGTCCTTCCATTTCCATAATATTGTTTGGACCTCTTGCTTTCGTTAACCACTTATGAGTGCCGTTTTTACGTCCTACAGTTCCTACAATTCAATTTTCTTCGGCAATCGTCACTGATGTGAACAGGGTCTTAGATTTAGCGTAGAATAAATGTTGCGACTTCTTCTGCGGCAATAGCTGCTGTTCTGTTAACAAAACTAAATGTTCTCTGGACACCTGTTATTAGAAAACCATCTTCGTCTGTACAAGAACCTGCTCCGGCTTCGAAGCTATTTGATTACTTCATTATTTTGTTTTCCAATTTACGAGTCCCCATCTGGTCTGCCAATATCTCAAGCTCTTTACACTCATGCATTTATGGCTCTCGTCTCTTCCCTTTGAAAAGACGTTTGTCTTTCCACGTCCTGCCAGTACCGCTCAATTGTCGATAGTTGTTGCAGGGCGGCTTGGTATAATCAGGGCCGTCGAGAGAAAACTCGGGCTCGAGAGCATGCCAGGATATTATGCTGGGGTACCTAAATTTGGTCACAAATTGTTCTGCTGCGGACTTGCTACAAATCATCGAAAGACAGAATTCGAACTATTCACCAGGAAATATATTTAAAACGTTTCATACCAAGCTTCCATTACTAGGGGGTGTTTCACTTGTTCTCTCTTAAGCTAAGTGCACACGGTGGAGAAAAACGCGAGATTTAGACACAAATTTCGCTAGAGACGTGTAAACACTCAGTAAAGCTCTACGAGAGACTCACCTTCACAGTCGTTTTCGTCGTTTCCATCGCAACTGCATCAAAAGCTCTATGAAAATTAAACGCTTTATTTGGCAAGCTTAATAGAGTTTTTGCTCTACGGAGACGTATGGTAAAGTATTGACAATGAATTACATCACAATTTGTTAAATTTTGAAATGGCTACGACATTAAATCGCATATTCTGTACAAGTTCTCCATTTTAGGTACATTTATAATGAACTAGAGTGCCAGTTACTGTCGAAATTCGACAGTTTTTCTAGTTTTAGAAGCCTTGTAGAGGTTTTCTAACTTAACACGTAGCCATACTTATACGGTACAAATTAACTAACCGGAAAATCTTCTGCTAAAACGTAACAATTTTTTTTCTTTATCTGAGAAGGTCTTTGGAGGACTTCGGCAGGACTTGGCATTGACCCGATACATTCAAGTTTATCGATAAATTTCGATGATTTGATACATATCGATAGTTCGATGAATTTCAAGAACACTAAAATTCGATAACTCAACAAAATTGGTTAACTCGACCAATTTCGATAACTGTGAAATTCGATGGCTCGATAAATTTCAATAACTCAAAAATGTAAAAACTTTAGACACCTTTATAAATATTTACTTTTGACATCTCCACATTTTTCGAAAACTATCTTAACATTTTGAAAACTCGCTACACTCTGTTAAGACGATTAAATTCGATAAGAAGTGATAAATCCATAAGCTTATATGACCTTGAAGATTCGATAAATGGATATATTTTGAAAATTCCATAAACTTTGCTTTGTTGAACCAACCAATTTCAGTAGATCAATAATTATCGATAAATCTGAAGTTGAAAGAAGTCCATGCATTACGACACCTCGATATATTTAGTTAAGTCTATAAATAATGATAATTCAATAAATATCGACAACTTGATACATTTCGGTAACTTGACATTTCGTTAATCCCACACGTTTTTATAGCTCGATAACTATCCGTAAATTTGGTCAGTTGGACAGTGGTAAGTTTCTGTGTCTATCAATTTCGACAACTCAGTAAACATTGATCAATTTGAATAATTCGATACGTTGCGATAACTTAATAAGCATGGATAAATTTCGATAATTATAAACTTCGATGATTCGATAAATTTCAGTAACCTTTATGGCTGATTTTATTTCGATTTCTATCTTTTAGCCTATTTCTTATGTATTTCTCATTGTTTCAATTTTCGCCTTTATCTCAATTTTCGTTTTTGTCTTCACTTTTGCCTTTTTTTGTCTTCATCGTTCTCACTTGTTTCTTCATCTTCATATTTATCTTTATTTCAAAGTTTAATTTCAAATACGAAGTAAAACAAAATGCGAAACAGCTTAAATTGAACAGGTCGCAAGAACAACCATAAACAAATATGGAAATTTTTAAACGACGATTTTCAACCAATTTCGAAACTATAAAAACTCTCCTCATCTACAGAAAATGACCTTTCCAACGGCGTTTTTGGTTTTGAAATCGGTAACTTTACCTTGGTCTTTGTCACATTCCATGTTCCGATTACTGTATCGATAACCCTGTTGATAACTGTGTCGATAAAAATAGCGATAACAATATCCAAAAAGATATAGAAAAATACAACGATTGTAAAATCGATTAATTTCTCGATATAACAATCATCAGTATCGATTATTGTACATATCGTTAACAATATAAATGACTATTGTATCGATAACAATATCGATTATTATATTGATTATTATATCGATTGAAATAGCGGTTATTTAATCAATAACAGTATCGATAACAATATCGATTATTTTATCGATAGCAATATCGATTATTATATCGATAAAAATATCGAGTTTTAAATCGATAACAATATCGATCTTCAGCCTCATCCTTTTCTTCATATTTATCTTTATTTTTGCATATTCCTCTTCACCTTTACCTTAAAGTGTTTAAATTTACTTTGATCTTCGTTTTTGCCTGTACCTCTAGGCATCTTTGTTTATGTTTTTATTCTCAAACCGCTAAACCGCTGAGAACTATTTCCATGTGCATTATTCCCCTTGAATTTGACAATTTACTCCCAACCAACCAACTGCCGCTAAAGAAGTTTCACTTCATAAATTCAAGAAATGTTCTTACCCTTTTAGTTACCCTAATTCTTATGTATCTGTCATTGTCTCCACTTTCGTCTTTATCTTCACTTTTGCCTTCTTTTTTTTGACGTCATCGTTATCATTTATTTCTTCATCATCATATTTATCATTATTTCAAAGCTTAATTTCAAATGTGTAGTGAAACAACAGGCGAAACATGTCAAATTGAACATGTTGCAGCAACATCTATACACAATTCGAAAATGTTTAAACGACTGCTTTGGCCATAATTTTCAACCAATTGTGAAACCATAAAAACTCTGCTCATCTACGGAAAAATGGCTTTCCAACGGTGTTCTTGGTTTTGAAATCGGTTCGGTCGAATCGCCAAACGAACGGAGACAAAATTTATGTTAGCGTATTAATATATAGATTAAAATAACTTCTCGGGAAATTTTCTATTATTTTCACAAGCATCTCAATGACTTTCCAATAGCCCACCTTCTTTGCAAAGGGGAATAAATATTGATTAAAACGTAAGGGGTATTCGCCAAATTGAACAAGTGGCCTGGCATTCTGGCAACAGCCGTTGCTTGAGCTAATCTGCTTTTTTACATAGTGAAAGCCCATTTGCTCATCTTGGTGAATACTCTTTATAGTTATGGTTGGAACTGCTCGGAGAAATTCCTTACAAGGAATTTTTTAATAGCAAAGATTGTTTGTTATGAGTCCAAAGTAGACATGATACCGAAGAAAGAGGTTGCGACCGAAAAATATATATTTATTTTTTAGGTATATTAATCTAGTTACTTATGGGTACCATTTTTTCGACAAATAAGTACATTTTGAAAATATACGAAAAAGTGTTTTACGACGTCAGCGCATAGGCTAGTGCTATGAAATCGACGAAGGGTTAGTGGTCCGTGGATAGCGCCACCTTTATTTTTTACATCGAGGCTCTGATATATATACATACATACAACAAGCGTTGACAACAATTCGAGATAGATAGAAAACTAACGGTAGGCGAGAGATGACAATTGTCAAGCAGGTACAGAGCTTGTAGAAGAAGTTGAGATTTCTCTATTTTGACTCTAGCTAGATTGAATATCTCCTAGAGTTGCTCTACCGTGTAAACTTAATTGAGAGAGGATATTTTTATTTCCGTAAAACTCAAGCTAGATTTCTCTACCGAGTACACTCTGTTTTACAGTGAAGTTCTCAGATATTAAGGAGCGAATAAATACGTAATTGGTGGCTCTTTACTGCTGTAAAACTGCCATGGGAAAGAGATGGCGTCCCTCTCCAAAAGTTATATACTGGCTATATAAAACCATAATCAAGTCATTCATGTTATATGGGGCCATTGTCATGGGGCATACTCTTATTAGGAAGCTAGAGCGAATTGGATTCAGCGCAGCGCTCCGGTCTACTCCTCCTCTATCGCTAACTGCTATGCTCAGTGTCCCTCCTGATGAAATTGCGGGCAAAGTAGCGGCGGCTCGCTCAGCCATTGGACTCAAAGGCTATGAGTTCGCCTTTAATCCAGCATACGGGCACTCTACAGCTCTTGAAAGCTGCGAATTGCTCCGGAAGAAATAGATCGGAGCGTTCCGTGCTTAGCCCAAAACGGATATTTCTTCACACACATCCCTACAAAGGGCGAATGGGAGAATGACAGCTTCTGGAGTAGAGATCCAATAAACATCTTCACGGACGGATCGAAGCTGGACGGGAGAGTTGGAGAAAGTGTCTATAGTCAGGAATACTCAATAGATCTTATGTTCAGACTGCTGTGTCTTTGCGGCGTTTTCGGGCAGAGTTGGCCGCTACAAAAGAGGCAGCCGATTGGCTACGCACCAATGTTTTTCCGACTAGGAGGGTAAATACCTACTCTGATAGCCAAGCGGAAATCAGCACTGGGATCGCTAAAAGCCTTAATCGAAACTGGTCGGGGAATGTCTCTCTCTCAACCGCTTCGGAACAATTCCAAAATGAAGCAGATTTAGGTCCTAGGCACATTGGCATCGCTGCCAACTGAGGGATGATGAATTGGCTAGGAAGAGCATCCTAGAGGCCATAACCTAGGACAGGCAGGGTATAGAAGTTCCGTGTGCAACCTGCTGCCTGCTCTTGGCAAGAATGGCTCACAGTCGGCTAAGCGAGTTCTGGGACAAAAACCCGACATGAAATGTTGCAAGGTCTTTCTGGACGGTTTTGGACGGTTGAGAGCTCCTGCAGCTAGCTAAACGCCAGCTATTGATTCTTAAAGAAATCCGCGCGGTACGCCTTAATATCGGAACGGTTCCCTACTGCCGCAGCTGTTTGGAAGACGAGGTGGAATCATGTGAGCACTTCCTTTTAAACTGCCCGGCATTCATTAGACTAAAGTTCAATCACCTCTGGGCGCATTTTATCATTGATTCCGAAAAGCTCTCCTGAGTGAACATCAGCTGGCTGCTATCACTATAACCTAATCTAACCTAAGGTTGTTACTTGGCGAATCTTTATCTCAGCGGATAACCTACTCGGTTTTGGGAGGGTTTTTGTATAAAGGCACAAATTAATATAGCGAGTCACCTACTCCCACAGACCTGGCGCCGAATAAATCACAGTGGTTCCACTGGAGCTCGCTTTTTTTTTTGCTGTGATCCAAGACTCCACGTGGGTTCGGTTACAGCATCTTGCACAAGAGTTGCATGCAAATGGGATGCTGATATTAAAAAGTAATGCCATAAAGGCTCTCAACACGCAAGCTTCATCCATTTGTAAAGATTTGTTAAACAAATATACATATGTATGTATACATATACATATATGTAGGACATGCGTAGTACATGAAAAAATACTTCTACGTAAATATGTATGTGTGTGTATTAATCTTATTGCGGTTTATTCTGTTTTTAAACCTTTGGCGCCGCATTGTTTTCGGCATAAGCCGCAGCAACTACCCCAATCAAACATTTTGCAAATACATACGTACATACATACATATGTATATGTATAAATGTGCGTACAAACATATGTACATATGTATGTAGTTACGTGTAATCTCATATGCACGGTTTTTACTTCGCAAAAACCAGAGGACTTCCGTCCTGCAACTGCCGTGAGCGACACAAATGACCAATAAGAGAATTAATTACTGGCACCCGGCGGTCGATAAAGCGGCTCAGCGTTGCAGCATTGGAGGGGGCGGGGGGGAAGGAAGGTTCAGTAACAACTGTCGAAAAACACATTAAATACTCATATGCGTGTATGTACATGAGATAGCAGGAACCTCTTGGAACAATAGCAAACAAATTTAGCTCTGTAGTATTGGCCAGATATTTGTATTGTCAGTTTACCAATTCCCATGTTCCCGGTGCACATTTATATACATACGTATATACATACATATAAGTTATACCAAAAATGGTTTTAATCTAATTTAATCTAATTTAATTGAATATTCGAGTATTTCGATTTCCTGCTGGGGAACTCTGTATGTCTATACAAAAGTTTGAAATCACCTTTACTCCCCAAAAAGTGAGAAAAATGTTAAAAATGTCATGTTGGAGGCAGCAAAGGGATATACATGGGAGATAATTAACTGTCGAGTGGGCCACAACTGTAGCACAGAGTGTGGCGGAAAGTAATGGCATTCCACAGTGACATTAATTGAACCTATAAAAACAGAAGAGTCAGGAATGTGAATCATTGTAAGCGGTCAGTTGCATGGAGATAAAAAATGTGTTCCATGTGTGTATAAAAAAGGAAACTTATATTCAGTTCTTGTGGTTAATATCAAAGAAATCAAGTTAGTAATTTGCCTACCACTATAAAGAGAAAAGTGACAAACAAACCAAATGTTAGGATACATTTCGGTAACGATTCGGCCAAATTAATGAAATTTGTCTGAAAATATTTTTTGTTAAAAATTTTATAACCCATTGGCGTAGCCAGGGCGGCAAAGTGCGAGCATTGATCCTCCCTTACTGCTGCTGCAGCAGGCTTAAAGGAGGCCACTGTAGAGCAGGCAGCAAGTCTTTTACTAAACAGTATGGTCATAATCGGCAATGGAACCCAAAATAGTGAAATCGGGTCTTTAACGGATATGTATTGCCGCTTTGGTATAACGGCACTTTTTGCTGGGTTCCCGGAAATAGAATATAACCTGAAAGCTGATGAGATGGCCAATAAACGAGGCAAAGAATATAATACAACCAAAGGTTAGTGATTAAATTAGGAAACTGGAAGTACACTAGGGTGGTCCAAAAAGGCAAGTGAAAAATTTAAGTTCGGAACTTTTATGCTCTCACCCCCTAGGACTATTCTGCACCAAAAAAATTATACCAATGTTTTTTATTTTGAAATCAAAAAGCATTTAGAGGTCGCTGAATGTGCTCAAGGTTTTCCATGCATTTTATACGGGGGGAAAAACTACTTTTCGTAGAAATTGTATAAAATTCTGGGAAATTAATATTTTCCGACCGGAAAACTCTGTTTCTCTTCAGAAGATTCCCAATAATAATACCAAATTATTTTTCTAACCATTTTTTCATAGTAACTATATTTTATAGGTCCGCCGAAACCAACAGAAATTGCCAGAAAATGCAATAGGGCATAAATAAAAAATCTTTAGAATTTTAAAATGGTTAAATAAACAATTGGATATTGTTATTGGAAGTCTCCTGACCAGAGAGACCAGAGAGTTCCGATCGAAAATTTTGATTTTCAAGAATTCCATTCCATTGCTACGAAAAGTTTTTTTTATTTCCCATATAAAATGCATGGAAAATTTTGAGCGCTTAAAGCGACCTCTAAATATTTTTTGATTTCAAAACAAAACGAAGGGTTCGATATGGAACAATCCTAGGGGTTGAGAGCATTAAAATTCCGACTTTGCTTATTTTGGACCACCCTAATGTATACACTATATATAGCTTTTATAAATAACTTGTGGGCCAAATAAGTTGATTTTGTAGGTCTCAAAGTCATTAAATGGAATAATTTTCTGAAACTCAACTGATCTGCAGCAAGAGTTCTTACCGGCTTTATTACAGGACACTATACTAGTTCACACATAATCCAACGACGGCATATACCAAAGGCTTATCTCTGTAGATCCTGCCGTTATGATAATAAGGAGGAATCAATAGACTACATACTTTATGCGCCGATCTTCGCTCCTGTGGTCAAGCCGACTCAAACACCCTTTTGACACGCTGAATGTCTGACCTAACCTATCGTAACTTTTGATGGAGAAAAGGCTTTAGAAAGAGATTTCCAAGATCTTAAAATGGATTACAATCGATGCCGTTGACGTACACCTCGAATTCTATTCTGAATTTCGTCCACGTGGTGACGAGTGTGGCGTTAAGACTCAAGGAGGCGGAATCCCTAAAGAGTTTTTGTGGAAAATAGATAGCTAGATAAGTAGGTGGGGTTGCTGCTTAAAAGCGTAGATATACTTATTCCTAAATCAGGACGTCCGACTGATTAATCTCGGCAGTCATCGTTGCTTTGTATACGCCACTTCAAAAGGGGATGCTGCAATTTGATCTAAAAGAGCGCAGGACAGAACATAATAAAGAAAATGAAGAACTGTGTCTTCTTCTTTTAACTTTTCGTAGCTAATATAGCATCTACCAAAAGGAACCTCGCGCCATTCTCTATGTTTATCTAGAAGCTAGTGGCCCTTTAGAAGTATCCAGTTCGGCGGAGGTCCTTCCAGCTCATACTCCTGATGCAGCCTGGCTGTGACTCAAAGTAAAAAGTTTACCAATTTTTACTTAAGCTATAACCACAGCCTGGAAGACACTGCATACCTAATCTGGTATTAAAAAAGGGACTGAGCTGCTAGGGTTACGAACGAAATTTCCTTCTACGATCAATTATCGTCTGCGAGCATCTTTTAAGCCATAAATTGAGCCATCCTGTACAGAACCACGTCAAATTAGTACTGAATTTAAGGATATCCAAGCAGTTTCGATAACTGAGGAGCGCCTCTTAAATGCAGGACAACAAGAGTAATGGCTGGCTGTCTCACAAGATCCAGTAGCAGATGATCTATAAAAATATAACCAACACCATTTGTCGTTGCTCGGTTAGTTTAAAATTGCTCACCCTATTTTAGCCAGTCTGTAATACAATAAGTACATGTACAGTAGTACAGGGTGTCCTGTCTGGCTTGAAACGAATTTTCAGGTCATGGCTATTGGCACGGGCACGTGCAGAGCTTTTCACAACGCTGAGCTATTTTCTCCTTCCGTTTCGAATACATATCCAGAGTAAAGTCTAAAAACTTAGCTTTGTAGGGAGATAAAGGTGGAACCCGTTAAGCTCTCGAGGAGTTACCGGAGGTGTTTCATACCCTGTTGTACAATCAACAAGTTCCACTTTGAAACATGGTGGTTAACTATGCTGGCCGCCCCCACTCTGCGTATAGGCATGTGCTTTATATAGTACTTCGCTTGGGAATTGCCCACTCTACGAACCTTTGAATGAACTTTACATGAATATTTATGAAAAACCCGCCGACTACTTCTTCTACCTTTACAATTATTCGAAAGTATGAATATCAGCATGAATAGTTTGAATAAAATTTAATTGCAACCGCCTGGCATCATTACCCAAAGACTACTGTAAAGGATAATTGACACTGCTGCTGTGGCTACCACATTTTTTAACGATTTTACGTTTTCTCTGTCAGTTATTTGTTTATTTTCCACTTTAAATGACATTGCTGATGCGGCCGATGAGCTCGTAATGGCGGTGTGGAATTATTACCACGATACTGGGGAAACGACAGTTTAAGTGCATCATAATTAAGTGAAATTAATGCGAGCGGAAATAAACGAGGCCTTTATTGCTCTTAACCGCGCAATAGCGGTGCTGATGTTCCAAGGATAAAGTTAAACTTTCTCCGAAATAATTGATTGCGATAAAAAAAAGTGAAGGGTAAACGAAATAAAATGAAATTGAAATATTCATTTCGCAAAACAAATATAGGCCATCGTAAGTGTATTCAAGCAGTGACAGTGTTGCCTCAAGACTATTAATTACTCAATAAATGGGAATGTCATATTTTTCAATATATAAGTACATCTGTATATTGAATGTATGTTGATCAGTGTACGTACATATATACATGTGTGCTGTGCATGTATAGGGAAGCGTAAAAATTAAATCTTACCTGTAAGCAATATTTTAACTTGTATTCAAATAGATGCCAATATTTTAGTGAAAGTTTACGAATTCGTCCAGACCAATCAGGACCAAAACGGACTCCATGGAAAAACTTTTTAAAGCTTTTTGCAGATTTCATATGATTGAGCTTTGGGTAAAAGCTCTATCTGATCGTTACTGGTTTAGACCATTGTTTCTTTTTTGTGCGAGTACATATGCATAGAATTGTTACGACCAAATCATATCCTACGGGAAAAGATTTTTAGATATTTGCATAATTTGTATGTGGGCGCACAAAGAGTAAAATATCTTTCTGATCATCACTTCATCGGTTCTTCTGTGAAAACGGTAGCTAGTCGAGACAAATCTGAAGTCTGCTTTGCGCATTTGGTGGGACCCAGGATTATAGGTATTTCCTTTTGAGGTTAGGCATAATTTACCAACACTGGGAGCAAGAACCTCTTCTGCCACTGATATCCGGAGGTGACTGTTTCGGCCTAACTCGTCATCCATTGCGTTGTCATGAATGCCGTTCCCATCTCTATCTAGACTAATGCAACGATATGCCTTCCAGCTGCAGGTGTAGCGTACAGTTTAAATTTTTTGATTAGGTTTGAGGTGGTACTTCCAGGGCCCTGTGTCTTAATCTCCACCTGAATATCCGAGAAAATAGCATTACTTGGCCTGGTCCTTTCCAAGGTAGAAACTGTTTTTCACGCCTATTTGATAGCAACTCGGTTAGTAGTAGGAATTCAAGCGAAAAAATCGCCGCAAGTACTGCTTTCCGAGCTGCCTGAATTTGCGATCGCATCCGATAAGTAAGTTATCGGATTCCATACGTTTGGTGTAACATTGTTGTGGCTTACATTAGAAGATGTCTTTGTTGGTAGCATCACCTGCTTTGAGCGTCAAATCTATCAAATCCTGTGATAAATGGCAAGGAGTGAGAAAACTGTGGCAAAGAGATTCAATAAAAATAGAAAACACCATCGTTATTCAAAAGTAAGACGGAGTGCCACGCAAAGGAGCCATTTTCCGGACTCATGGCCAATTGGATTCTGCAGTTGGGTTACGGTTTGAATTAATTAAACGTGTTTTTCTAAGGTATAGGTTGATGGTTGATGTATGGTTTCTCTTTGGATTGCCGGGATAAATAGTTTATTTGGTTGTGTCAATACTTTTTATGCAATTTTCTAATTAGATCATGGCGGAGCACATCCAACGGTGGAAGCCTTCCACTGGAAGAAAATACACTACCGCCGCCATGGGCTCCTTAAAGATATTCTTCTTTTCCCTAGAGGTGAAACCAGTTCGTCGTTCTGATGAAGGTATAAAATAAAAATAATAGATACAAGCCGTGCTAACAGCAGCCATACAGCCAATAAAGTTGTTTTT
>NW_023458557.1:68725729-68758254 GCF_013731165.1 Rhagoletis pomonella
CTAATGCACATGCGTATGTACATTAGATCGTACCACCTTAAGAGCACGCAAAGTAATTTCGATTTTTTTTTTGGCCGTACCTAGGGGTCGCTCATTTATATATTTTTAAGTGACGCCTACATTCGGGAACCAAAACAATTGGTTTAAATTGTTCTACTAGAATAATCGAAGAGCATAATGATTTTTGGTGAGCCTTAATTTACTGACGTTAGGGTGGTACGTTCGCCTGATAAGAACTAAGATCCGGTGGGTAAATACTAGAACGGGGTGATTGAGGCCAATGATCTGTGGAATAATCAAAATCGCCTGCTCGAGACAAGAATATCGACATTTCGCAACTAATTTAAGATCCAACTATAAATGCCGAAGATATGACTAAGAATTTAAAAAAGCTACTACTACGTTCGGCAATAAAGAAATCGAGATTACCTTCAAATAAAAATACTTTATTTGTAATATTTTAATAATTCTTGCTGAGATTAAATTTACTGACGTTAGAGTGGTACGCTAGGGTGATAAGAAATTACATCTGGTGGGTAACTATTAGAACAGTGTTTTTAGATGTCAATGAACTCTGGAACAAAAAAAGAAAATGTCTGCTCGAGACAAGAACATTTATATATCATACATTCGATTCGACTGTAAACGCAAAAAAATTAAAAAAATCGACCTCTGAGTTCGGACAAAAAAAGTTCTTTTCGAAATTACCTTGTAAAAATACTTTAGACTCAGAGGTGTACAGCGAACTTTTTTCCTGGTACGGCCTAATGTACATACATATATGTGGATATAGTTTTTTGTTTCTATGCATGTATGTATGTATTCATTGTATATGTATTCAATTGCTTTGCTTGCTTACATTTAGTTGTTGTTTATGCTAATATTGTCAAATATTTATGCGTACATATTTTCATCCTTATTATTTTTGGCTTAATTTTTGTTGTGTTTAAAATGCAAGAAACAAATTTATTTGATTTCATATTGCGGTTTACAGCTCGTTAAATCATTTTGAAATAATAGTTAATTTAAGGGATAAATGCTAAATCGATATTAAATCATAAACACCAAAAAAAACGACAGATGTGAAGACTTACAAATTTAATCTACTGAATTTGCATATAAATTTTTTAGAATTTCAAAAATATAACTCTAAAGGTCGACAAAGGTGGTTCACCAACACAGCGTCGCAGGTCCGCCAACTTATTGCACTTAAATTAGTCTTTTGTTTAGGTGAAACAAACGCATTTGGGAACAAGCATAATTCAAAGAGGTCCCGGAGATTATAAAGTTTTATACATAAATACACCCCGATTCACTTGAATAGGCATATTATTTTTCTTCAGGAAAACTGCTTATATATGTATTTACTTGTATGCATTAGAGGAGTTAATTTTTAGTCGCATTTCGCAAAGTGATCAATTTTGAAAAAAAGTGTTAAAATCAAAGAAAGTAACTTGGCTACATTGCTTTTTATTCAGCCTTTTATCAAACAACATGAAAAGTAACCTTTTTCGATTAATTTGAAAAGCCACAATGGCTTTAATACAAAGCCAGAATTTTTCTTGTCGTTTAATGTGGCACAACCGGTTTTGGTGCCGGTTTGGGCCGCGACGAAAAAATTTGGGCAATTGCCTCTATCCGTCATGGGGTTGCGGCAGTTGTTCAGCTCAAATGTAGACAGATCCTTCGCCCCGGTCTAAAAACAATTTGATTCCTTTTCCCCGGTACCGTCGCGTATGCCGACATTGGCAAATCCGTGTCAGTCTTGGCCATACCGACTTTTTCTGTATGATCGGTAATAACCGCCAAACTCTTCTACAGCGGATTAAGCAGGATTAAGAGTCGGTTGCGAAACTTCTCTACTGTCCGATGTGATTGCAGCTTTGCGACGTCAAACTTTCGACCTAACGTACGTTTTTTATTGCAAAAAGGCACATGTGAACCTTAGTATTCCGAGTCGATGTTAGTTCCTTGGATGGAAAGAACCTCAAGAACGCTGGAAGTGTAACTTCCGTTTATCACAACATGATAATTTTCCCTTTTCGTTCTTTAATAGGGGGGATGTCCCTTCGCTTTGTGGTTGTTTCGATGCCGATGTCTGGTAATGCTATTTACCATATTCCGTGCCTCTTTTCGTCGTGCATGACAATACCCGATGGATGAAATATTTCAGTGTAGACACATATACAGAATATCTATAGCCATATACTACACTGATAACTATGAATTGATTATAAAAGTGGGAATTGGGATGCCTTAAAAAATGACTGTGAGTGACGAACCACTACTAGACGAGGCTGAACTGTGGCTTGCCCACAAGCTTGACAGCTAAGCTGATTGCTCCCATCGAATATGATAATGGAGAATATAGTTAAATTTCCTATCATTGTGGGTGTCTGGTGATAGAGACTTAAGGTGCGTACACAAAGTAAACGGGGGTCCGATTCGAACGAAGCCTTCAAATGGCTATGCAATTATTCATACAGCAAGCTTTTACAGAAATGTTTTGAAGATAAAAACAAGCAGTTATTAGCCGCGTACGATAACACAAAAATTTGTACTATTATTCCTAATTGTTGCAAGCAGGCCTTCGATAACGAGAAATAATTATCCACAGCTCAAAAATTTAGTGGGCAAACTTTCATTTTGTGCTGGAAAAATTTTAGCATGCACGACCAAAACATATGATAAAGTAAAAATTTTTGATTTAAGTTGAAACCACTAAGGCGCAGTATCCTCCTCACACATAGGCTAATAATAGTAACGCTGTGATACCATATGGAATACCAATCCCTCTTGTCTTGAGCTTTACCGATGGTCTTATTTCCACCTGTGAGATCTCTGCCAAGCAAGCACAATATTTTTCAATGATCTTGCAACTACAACATTGGTGCGATGCGTATGCCTATAAAATTTCTCATAAAGAAACTCCAGAGCACAGAAAAGCTTTTTCTGTTATATTAGGGCCAAGAATCCTCTCTGTCCCACAGGATGAAAAGTTTTCCAGTACATTGTCTAAAAGGGTCGCGTGACCCCTTGAATATCTTTCCAATGAAGCAATTCATATACCTTCGGTGATCTTTCCTTGTTTATTCGCCACTCTTACAATTCGTGGTAATATTTACGAACTGATTTCTAGGTAGATGCAAGATCCCATAATCGTGTATGAGGCCGTCAGACAAACTTAACCCCATCCTTCATTTAGACATTTAGTTAAACTAAATTCGCACACTGTGCGGCTTGTGATTGATTTTTTTTTAAGGAGTAATGAACTGTTGTCATTTAAAAAAAGGTTACTACTGAAATAGAGATAATTAGGGCATATTAAATTTATGTCGTTTTCCTCTTTTCAATGGAATGACCCATAAGGAGAATTGGTTCAGTCTAAAGGGTAACTAAGCTTCTCAAAAACGGAAAAAATATGTGTATTTCCATCTGTATTTTTAGAGTCTGTAAAAATAGGAGGAGGTTATCAATTCGTGGAAATATATATATTTTTTAATGTAGTATGTTACCGCATTACTTTGGACTACGTTAACCGATTTCTATAATATAAAGAAAAGATGGTACCTCAGAGGTGGTCACATACTTATTTGTTTTAGATCCAATCATTGGATCATGAAGAAACTAACGGTACTCTCAAATTTTAACATGAGAGCTGAAGTCGGTTTTGTTTTTTATTACTCGTTGTATACCAACTGTATAAATTGGCCAAACTTTGCTTGCGTTTTCCTACAAAATTGAAATTTAGCTCCCTTGTGTTATCTTGTAGGAGTCGACGACCATAATCTGTATCTTGTTTGAAGGCATGTAAATAAGTACATTTATATGCATAAGTTGAATGCTCGTATTGAATTCCCATGCTAGCGATGGCATAAGTGGACTTTTACAGTAATAACATTTGCGCAATTTTCGCCTTTTATGTTGCATATACGTACTCGTATTTATGCAATATACGAGCATGATCTTTGCCGCATTATTTTTACCTCTCTGCATGATTGTATTTATGCACGCATGCAATCAGACATACATATATTTTCCAAATGAGGATATTGGGCGGCAATTAATACACCACCAAAAATTATATTTATTACAACTGCATTGCCAACGCCACGTATTTACAACAACAAAAACAGCAACAAAATATATTGCAATAAACATGGAAAACAGTAAAATGCTTTCAGAGAGCTACAACATATCCTAAATAAGTATGTACGTACATACAAATATTTAAGCCGATATAAAGAATGTGAAGCATACCTGCAGGAAAAATTAAGTTGCCCGAGGAGGCTAGTTGTTCGAGGAGGCTACTGAAACAAACGATGCACCTACTAGGATAAGAGCAGACCCTCTCGGAGACGTGTGTTGAAATCCGTGATTCCCCATGGCTCTAAGACTTGGTCAGATGTCTTCAAAGTGGCTTTCTAATAGCGCCATCAGAATTTCCACATAATTTGTGTACGTGCCGATTAAGTATGGAGCTGATAGTGTTTGTATTTACAGGGTGAGCGCCAGATTGGCAACGCATGTGTGAACGGAATTAACGAACTTTTGCAAATTTTAAACTTTTGACGCAAGTATTTATGTTGTGCAATACTGATAGTTGAAGAAGCGGTAATAAAGAGCAGCTCATTTCTGTTTATATTCACAACACATTCACCGTGTACGCTCACGGTATAGATCCACGTTGCACACGCCACTTCCCTCGCATACTCTCCGCAAATTAGCCATTCTGACGGCACTATAAGTTGGGAATTTAATCCATGTATCTACAGGATACGTTTACTTAGAAACTGCTTCTCGATGACACAAATTTTCCTAAGCTTCGTTTTTTCAACAGTTGTTAAGTGCTGTACCTTTCATACTTAGAAATACTTAGATACTTAGAAGTATGTGTGTAGAAGTTTTCATAAGCATTGTATGGGCATGGTCGAAGGCATAACAAGTGACAGAGGGATGGCGACTCATGTATCTTCATATTATACAAAAACTTTCCTATGGGACGGGTAATATTGTAAGAAGCATAAAAATAAGCGGAAAACTTTGATTATGACAGCAGATTCGGAAAAAAGAATAACGATTCTGATTGTAATCAAAAATTTCGAAGAAAGGTAGCATATGTTTTCAAGGAAAGTTAAAAGACGCCCACGGTTTGAAAATGAGATTTCGAGAAAAACGGATTTGACCGCAATTCCACTTGAATTCATTTGTCCACCTTTGTGGCGAATTTGACAAGAAATGAATGCAGCTCGATGGCTAAAAGAAGCGTAGCACCTACCATAGCATAATATGATTTACCTGCAGGTGACTGTGGGCTAAACCAATCAGCCTCAACTGTCAAATTCTACTATAAGTAGTGTTGAGAAATTGCACAATTACATAAAAAAGCCAATCCTTGTTCTTGAGAATATCTATATCTATGGATTTAGTTGCCAGTTGTCCAATGCTTTGAATGCGTTTCTTGAAAGGGACGCGAAGGATCCTTCCTAATATCATCTTCTTCTGACAATCATTGTTAGCTTCTTCTTGCTTAACCCGAGTTGCTTCGCCTCTTGAGCAACTGTTCTTCTCCCCGCTTAACGGTATCTGCCTCCTCTAGGGCTCTGCACATTAAGGGATGCCTTCTTTCGAATCCTACCGTCTTCTTTGCGCAAAGTGTGGCCTATCTACTTCCATCCAGATGTCAAGGAGCTCCATGTAAGCTTTTTGGCACAACTCTACTTTTGAGATTGTTATAGTCCTAAAAACATCTGCTTACGAAAATTTGCAGGCACGTGTACATTATACCAAAAGCCGCTCTTTTTATATCCGAGCGCACTTGTGCACGAGGGTATTATAACTTTGTTCACATAACGGTTGTTTGTAACAGGCAAAACGAATCGGGATAGATATAGACAAATGTATACATAAATGATCAGAATGAAAAGAGAAATCGATTAAGCGGTGACTGTCTGTCCGTCCATCCGTCCGTCCGTTCGTTTGTGTACACGATAACTCGAGTAAAAATTGAGATATCTTAACGAAACTTTGTACGTGCACTTCTTTCGGGCGTAGAACGGATGGTATTGAAAATGGGCGTAATCGGACAATAACCACGCCTACCTACCATATAACGGTAATTTTCAGAAATACGAAAACTGCGGAATTTTAGTAAATACTGAAAGTTATTCAATCAAAATTGATATTTACAATGGGTTTTAGACCAAAAATAAGATATTATAAATTTTTGGAAAATGGGCGTAGCCACGCCCACTTATGGTTTAATGTGCATTCCTTGGTAACCGCTGCACCAATTTCTTCCAAACTCGGCACCGAAAATTTTTAAAATCAGAAAATAACCACGCCCACAACCCATACAATGGTAATTTTGAGAAATACGAAATCTTCGATAAATCAGTAAATATTAAAGCTTATTTATTCAAAACTGATGCTTGTAACAATTCTGTGCCAAGAAATACGTTTATGATAAAATTTTGGAAAATGGGCGTGGCACTGCCCACTTATGATCACATATATGTATCTCGGTAACCGATCTGCCAATTTGTACCAAACTCGATATGGTTATTGTGCTTGCCACATAAAAGCAATCCGTTGAAAATTATTGAAATCGGACTAAAATTACGGCCGCTTTTCAGATAACGGTAAAATTCAGAAATGCTTTGAACCTCAATATTTTGAAATTTAAGGACACAAATTTACTCAAAATTGATACACCCCGGCTTACCATCTAGCGGTAGGTTTCGGAAAGGTGAAAATCATATATTTAATACTTGCGCCGGGTATTTCATGTTCGGCTCCACCCGAACTTAGACCCTTTTACTTGTTTTATTTATATGGCCAGTGCAGAAAAAGCCCGTGCCTAAACCAGCTTGGGAGTTGTCGATAGTCGAAAGAGACATTTCGTTTAGCGCTCCAGTATTAACTTTCCAATGGTCAGTACCAATGCAGGCAAAGAGCAGTCACCACACCAGTTATCAAAATCCAAAATCCCTCAGGTCACCCCTTTTCGGGGTTTCGATAATAATTTCCTCGGTCCAGGCAATGAGTGAATGCAGAAATTAAGTGTCGAGGTTTGGGCGAACTTTGACTGTTGCTTTGCTGTTCGGGAGCGATTTGATAGTAGCAGTGACTTCGGAGATATCAGGCCCATCGGATTTAATGCGGGTGTCCTAATATACTTGATTTAAATTTCAAAGGCCACGTCCGTACCATAACATACGATTTGCAATAAATCAAATAATATCAGATATTTTCGAGCTGTCATTCAAACCATTTCCCTATTTACTACAAGACCATTTCTATGCAGAACTGGTGGGTAGATATGTATATTACTACAGGCTTATGTTTAAGTGTTCTTCAGTAATATGTAAGTGTGCGAGCGAATGGTGTGACGTAATTATATATACAAACAGTTAGACAGGCAGACAGCTGCTGCAGCCGAATGTTTTGGAATAGCATGGAGTATAATTTTGCTATATGCTTGTATGCAAATGTTGCCTTTGTAATATCTATACATAAATATGTATATATATATAGAGTGTTTAAGATACACACATGCATTTGTACATACATATATAATCCATAAGTATGTATTCATGTGTGAATGCATTGACGCGTGCAATTATCTGTTGCAATACTCGTATATGTCGGCATTTGTAGAATAATTTGTACATAATAGCGAATGCAAATCGGCCATTGTTCTACGGTTGTTGTTGTTATTGTGTTCGCTATGCGCTTGCAAGCGCTCAGCATTTGTTCTTTATGCCACTGTATTTAAGTACATACTATGTACATATGTATATATATATTGCACGCATCAGTAAATTGCACAACAATTTTTTTTAATGATGAATTAAAGTTTAATTGTTTTAAATGGGAGTGTAAATAGCGGCTGTAAATATGTATGCGAATATATGCTCTTACAGATATACATATGAACGGGTACATATTCAAGCGCATGAATGTAAGCTATTATCTGGTTGAGTTCCGCTTGCCCAAATGCATTAAACATTTGCTTTTTGCTTTTTGTTTTTTGTGCTTTGCTTTGGTTTTCATAAGCATCACAGCACAGAGCACAATTTCTAAAGGAAAAAGAATATTTTTGAAGAAATTAGACAAATGAATTTTTAATTAAGTAGGACAGCTCATCCCATTATGCACGCTTGATTAGAGGTAAGGAAATCTTGTCAAAAAAAAAAGTTTACAAATCATATTTTGGAGTAAATTTACATATTTTTTTTCGATATTTGCAGGGCTAACACTTCAAAAACAAACAAAAAAATCACTTAAAGGAAAACACTTTTTGCATGCAAATACTTCAAGTTGTTCTACAAAAAATGTATATAAAAATTCAGCCCTATTGTAACGCATTTACAAAATCCATCGCATCACCGGTATGTTAGCTAATGTTCCACTTAGCGCTTAGTAAATACAAATTATTACAAATACAACAAGAATTTGTAAATACCATTGCGACCGGCAAATGTTCGTTAACCGAAATGGAAATAGTGCATGGGTCCAAATTTGAGATTTTTGGTAGCCAACGGCGAATGTCCTGCCGCATAAAATCTAATAAACGGCACGCACTTCAATGTGTAAAGCCAAGAGTTAAGTTTGGCGTTGGCAGTGTGGGGGTCGTCACCTAAAAGCGATAAATTAAAAAAAAAGAAACCATTTTTCCAAGTGAGTCCTAATTTTGCAGGGCAGTGCATATGTGGCTAAAATAAAAAAATAAAAAATGGACGGACCCCCTCGTTCTATTTTTCACTCGCTAAGTGTTTATGGAATAAGGCGCTAATTGTTCGCGAAAATTATGGAAATCTCTAGGAAAGTAGCAAAATTACTAGAAATACATAATTTGAGCTGAAAGCAGCCAATCTTACATCGCAAAACTTTTTGCGGGACAGAAACCTAAATAGTAAAAAATAATAAAAATATTTAGGGAAGTTTACAAGAAATAGGCGACCACACCATTTTCGTTATATTTATTTACGAAGTATTTGAATTGTAATAATTAAAGATTGTTATTTTTTTTAGGTTGGGTACTAGATTTCACAAACATTCTCCCTGCATACGTACATATCTACCCAATGCTTTATTATTTCTGCTAGTGTCCAGAAGTGCTGAATGTGTTGTTAATTTTAATAATGCTTCATTGTATTTGCGTTGTTGTAGAATAATAAATGTTTTTGTTTTCCTTTGCCCTCTTTAATGTGCTACCAAATATGTACGAATCTATGCGCAATGAAAGAATGTTTTTACAAATCTTTCATGTTCTTAATCCATGTACCCCATGCACTACTATGTTACTCATACGCCCAGACGTACGGGATTTTGCAAAATGTTTAGTGCAAATAATACTTCAATAGCAATGCAGTGATTTATTACTGAAGTAAAATTAAATAATTGAAAATGCTTTGTTTTAATACATACATGTGATATTTAGTTTATAAACACTATTACTACTTATGTAGTTAATTAAGGTGCGGTGGAACTGGAGCTGAATGGCCCCTGGACGGTATCTACAGATGCTTTACTGCTTTGGGTGCACTGGCAATGGTATTTCAATCAGAGATTTCTGCAAAACAGAAAGTGGCAGCCTAGATAATTGGCGAACGGTGGCGCGGTCATAAAATCAGGATCTACAAGAACTGCCAAGCTGCTCTAAAAGCCTTGGAAACTACTATGATAGTCCAGGAATGTAAGTTGAGGCTGAACTCTGTTTACAAGGTGGAATGAGCTTGAACTTGTGTGGGTGCCAGAACACTAAGGTATTCAAGGCAATGAACTGGCTGATGAAATGGCAAACTGCGGTGCTCTGGAGCGTCCAATTGGACCGTAGCCAATTTTATGGCCAAGCATAGGGGAAACGATCGGGTACAACAAGCATATCATAAATGAAAACTCACGAGAGCCGTTAACTCGTGCAAAATAACCAAGTATTTCCTAAAAATACCTGACAGGGTGGTAGCAAAATTCGTTCTCAGACAAAGAAGGAGTGATCTACGAGCCCTGAAGGGATTGATTATGGGGCAAAATCCATGGGATAAACATATGACCACCCTAGGCATCATCAATGATTCACGGTGAGCATATTGTTTGGAGGATAAAGAAGTCTGGTATGTTTAAAGAGGAGTAATGAATGGGGAACGCAACTAAAACTTTGTGGAAGAGAGTCTCCACACTAGAACGATGAATCTGCCTCAATAGCTTAGGGTGATACGCGAACCGTTCTTAGACTTAAAATGTGGCAAACATCATGCTAGAGACCTTAGATAATTACCAAACTGAACTGAATCTTCAGCGTTTATGTAATACTAACATATATGTAATACTTCTATATTGGCAGTAAGCTAACTTCTCAATGTGTAAGCATTCCGAAATCAAAGCGAGACAGTCTAGTACCATTTTTGTCAATGTATTGTGCACTTGAGTGCCGTTTTTGTATATGTGTTGTGTACATGTTTATTTATAAACGTATGTGTTCCTTTTCTTTCGTACGTGTTTATTGATATATCTGTACTGTAGTGTTTTCGGACGGTACTAGCTCTTACTGCCAATATAGGAGTATTACATATATGAATACTAACATTGCAATTCTGGCAACTGTCTTTCAACGCACCACAGTCTTTTGAAAGAAAATAGTCTTCCGCAAAAAAAAGTATAATTAAAAAACGAAAATTAAAATAAAAAAATCCAAAAATTAAAAGGAAATTAAGTTAAACAAATTTTTTAAACTTAATAAACCTAAAATACGATCTAAATACTAAATTAAAAAAGAAAAAATTTAAATAACTTTCTAAAAATTAATTGAAGTTAAAAATACACATGGGATGTTCCACGTCAACCGGATCATTATGCTGGCCAAAATTCTATAAGACCGAAACACTGTGGTCTTTTAAGAAATTCAATATCGCGTCTTAACCAACTGTAAGTTAGATTTTGCTTAACTTTTGTGCCTCTGGAGAACTGAACACTAAAAGAGAAAAAAAAACGTAATAAAAAGCCCATTAAAAAAGAAAACAAAAGCTTTTCTTAGTGGGACTTTCGTGCCAAATAACCAAAATCTTTCAAACTAACTTGCCTATTATCGTTCATTTATCTTAGTACCATACAGTGAAAAAAAGCTCTCTCAAGAGTGAAGTAAATGCGGTTTACAGGTTTTCGCTATTATTAGCTTCACCTAAATACTGACACCTGAATATTTACGAAATCATTTTTGCTTTTCCGACTGGCTTACATTAAAATCAACTGATTTGACTTGCCTTTCAGTAAAACACATTGCCTGAGATAACAGATGTGTTACAAGAACCTCGGTAATTCGCTTTTTAATTCGCTTATATGGCAACAGCTTAATTATTGCACAAATAATTAGGCCTGTGCATAATCAAACATACATAAATACATATGCAGGTGCATGTACGTGGTATATTCATTTGCATTCTGATTAAGAGCAAAACACTTTGTATATATATATTGATTGTATTATTAGTATGGTAGTCTGGTTTGCTTGGTATGTGCCAAGTGCAAAAACATTGGAAGCAGATACGGCCAATATGTGGTGCTTGGGCATGGAAACAATAACAATGGAACACTTGAGCAGTTGCAGGGCAAACAGATGAGGTGAAAATGCATAGTTGGTGTTAATTTGCTGTTAGTTAAGCACAAATATGTCCATACATTCACACAGATTAATACATAAACGTCCACACTTGAGTTGGCCAGTATTTCCATCTATCCAAGCATATGTACATACATATGTAAATACATGTAAGCACATATCTACATTATAATGACAGCAAGAAAGCAGTATGACATGACAAACTGCATGCATGTTATGCACCTTTAGCTAGTATTGTAAAGGTATGTTTGTGTGTGTGTGTGTGGTTAGTGGATGAGTCCATTGTCGTTGCCTTGGTTGCATTCGAAGCATTTAATTCTTATAGAATACCAAGTAATACCGTTGCAACTGGCTCTGCTAAGTACAGTAAGTAGCCACTTAGATAGGTGTCCAAACGTTTACTCAGTATGTAGATACAAACATACATATGTATATACATATCTACATATGTGTATATCTGCCTCATAAATATTATGGAACTGCCCAGCCCAGCTGCCACTTGCCACTTGCCACAGTATGCCCCATGGATTTTAGGATGTCCAAGGAATTCTGAATTTCCGTTTGTTGGTACAGTGAAAAGGCGTGTCTGGAGTGACGACTGCTGCAATGCTGGTTGCATGCAAAGCATGTCGTTGGGCACTTGTTTCTTGTTGCAGATAAAGCTAGCTTGGTACACGTTTAACCACGAACAATTGCAATGTCAGAATTACGCTTACCATTGTTGGCCGAGTGTATGTTATAGTACTAACTGAGAAAACAAATACAGATACATATGTAACATGCGATATAAATATATTTATATTTGTAGGTAGACCTACATAGTATGTGTAACTTAATATTTACATATGGGTCTTTCCATGTCAAATCCAACTAAATTATCGATGGTTGGTATAGACGATTTTCGACTTGGGTGAATTTTGATCAGAACTTTCCATTTATCATATAACTAAGTTCTGCAAAAGAAAAAAGAATTTCGAATCTTATGCAAAATTTTAAATTTCACAAAAATTAAATCGAAAAATAAAAATATTGCACAATTTTTAAATAAAAGAAATCGTAAAAGCAAAAGCGTATACAGATTTTTGGCCAGTTTTTTTAAACAATTCCTCCGACTTGTCTTGAAAGATACTAAAATTTTGAAGATATTCTTTTTCAAGATATGAATTCATCAAATTTGAAACGTTTTTTTGCAAACTTAAAATAATGATAGGTTAAATTTTGTTTAAATTTAAATGTATAATTTGCAATAACTTTTATTTCAAGTTTAAAAATTCTTACTAAAAAAAGACACCTTTCTGGAAATTTCAAGATCTTTTAAGGCAGGTAGGGGTATTGAAAGAACAAAAAAAAATATTGATGTCAAATAGTAATATAAGTTTCGCTTTTGTGATTTTTAAATTTGAAAATTTTGTGCGTTTTTCCGTTTTTTGTTTTGTTTTTATTTACCGTAACTAAACTAGTTTTTGAGATATTCAAAAAACAAATTTTTCAAAATCCGGGAAATTGTGGAATTTTCAATAAGATGCTTTTTTTCAAGATATGAGTTTACGAACCTTAAAACAATCTTTTTTGCAAACTCAAAATAAAGTTATGTTGCACAATTTTTATTCAATTTAAATTTATTTTTAATTTATATTTAGTTAGCAACACAATTGTCTTCCTATGCTTAAACATTTATATTAAAAAAACACCTTCCTTAAAATGCCAAGACCTTTTTAGACAGTTAGGGGTATTGACTAAAAAAAGTTTGCCCAAAAGTTATATAAGTTTCGCTTTTGTGATTTTTGAAATTTGAAATTTCTGTAATTTTCTTCATTTTCAGATTTTTTGTTTTTATTTAGCTTCAGAAATCACTTCTAAAACGAGATCAGAACCATTTTTGTTCAATTTCAGTTTTGAGATATTCAAAAAATAAACTTGAAAAATGCGGGAAATTGTTAAATTTTGAAATTCCGAAAAACTGTTTTTTAGTTAATTTGATTTAGAAGAACTCCGCTTTATGATAGACGAAAAACTCTGAGCAAAATTTTCAAATCAAAAATGGTCGATTCCAGCCATCGGCCAATTTGATATGGATTGACCCACATATGTATATGTGCAAAAATATGTAAGAGCTTAATTATACATGTTTAGGTGTGTATGTACACATAGTATGAAGATATTTGCACATATGCATATTTAGGTACTTAGCTAATGCTATAAGAATATTTTTGTGGCAAGAAGAACTTGCCAGTAAGAAATGCGACAGAAATCTCTCCTATTGCCCGAAACTCATTCCTTTGATACAACAAGATCATCTGTGGCTCGAACTTAAGAACAGTATAAAAGCTGTATACCATTTTTAGATCAAATGGAAATGCCGATAGTGAGAAGATCGGAAGGCAACTCATCGAGAGAGTACGAAGTTATTAAGAATTTTCCCTAAATAGTCTGACGCTAGTAAAGACCTCCCAAATATTTAGTTTCATTCGAAGACTTCAAGATGTTCTGAAAGCAGTGGCGGGCAGAGAGAGTTCTCATCTTATTTGTATCTAAACCAGTGATGATCAGATAGAGCCTTTGATCTATGCGAGCCCGTATGAATTCTACAGAGAGCTTTAAAGAGTTCTGCCCGCGGGCAATGGTTTGAGCGCTAATGATCTACACACCATTTTTAGAAAGCTTGAAAAGCGCCGCAAGCAAAATAAAAAAAATATTATCCATCAGTGTACTACAGCAATCAGTCTTTGAAGTGTTGACTAGAATGGGTGGATATGCTTACGTAGTTTAAACTTCGGTCGTCAGCATACTAAGAACTTTTGTTTATGCTGAGGCTGTAGGTATCTTAAGAAGATACTCACGAAATTACATATATGTGAACACCTGTATACGGCTTTGGCAAAACATGCATAAATAGGTTAGATTGGAAATAAAATATTAAATTTATTTCATTTTGTCGTTAATTTTTGTATAACCACCTCGGTAATAGTTCAGCAATATTTTAGGATCCTTTCGTGACCAGTTTCGAACTTTCCCAAAATGACCCCGAACTAGCGCCAAAATTGTCCTGAAGTAGCTGGGAGGTGATTCTGAAAAAGTCGTAGACTTGACCCAAAAGGACCTCGAAGAAGTCTTAAAACAGTTCCTTATTAGTTCCGAAAGGATACCAAACTAGTTCTGAAATGTTTCTGAAATGTTCGTGAACTATCCCGAAATGGTACTGAGTTTGTCCCGAAATGGTTCTGAACTAGTCCTGAAATAGCCCCGAAATGGCTCTGAATAGTCCCGAAACGATCCGGAATTAGGCCTTAAATAGTTCTAAACTAATTGTGAAAAAACTCGAGATGGTCCTGAACAGGTCCTGAAATGAACCCAGACTAGCTCCCAAATGATCCCAAACTAGCCATGACCTAGTCCCGAACTTAAGAAGCAATTACAGGTTTTCTGTTGGGTTACACTTAAAGTAGTTACAAATTTTCTGCTGGGTTAACGCAAATTTTACCCATGCCCAGGACGAAGATATTTACACATAAAAATACCCCAAAACTATTATTTTCTTTTTTAATCACGTCAGATATACTTCCCTCTCAACCCCACATCAGGTCTAAAGCCTAAATCGATTGGACACAAATTCTGCATACTACGATTTGATCGGCAAAGGAATAAAATATGCTTGCATAAGTGATTTGTGTAATCAACACCGCCGATATCTAACTTGAAATATGCTAAATCTCAAAAAATAAACACATTTTAATATTAACATACATTTTTTTATAATAGCAGTAGCTAGTAGTAGAGCGGAGGAAGTTTGGAAAGACCTTTGGAGTATCTCGGCCAATGTCACTCAAGCGGTTGCAAAGCCAAAACAAAGCAAAGGAAGGAAAAGGTAATCAGTTGCATCTTGAAAATTCAGTCATCATCTAGTTTAATATTTATCAGTCCCAGCTCATGAAACTAATCGGAAACTCTATCAGAATGTAAATACAACGACTTTCAATTTTTAATTTCCCAATCAGTCGTGTCTAAATACTTTGTTAACTTAAATATTAGTATAAAATTTACAGGTACATTATACATAGAAATATATCCCCGGAGTTATACGAAAAAAGTCGAAAAGCAGCTTTTTGAAATAATTTTAATCCAAACCAAAAAGCTGGAACTAACTTTATAGTCGACTTTTTTTATATAACTCCGGGAATATATTCGTAGGAAAGGTTTTATTAAGCGATTTAATTATCATTGCTACCAGATATTTAGGTGAATTCAAATGTTGTGATAGCAGTTTCTTCTTAAGTTTCATTATTACCCACTTTCCCATTGGGTGGACTATGACTGGCGAACAACTGGAGCTATTTTAAATAAGTATGTATTTATGTACATACAACTATATACACATATAGTATTTATTTATTATATGGTTACGCATTTGGACAGACAAATGCATCTACATTCATACATGTATTCACATACATATGCATATGTTTTTACTTATTATTGCCAGTTAGTTGTTTTTGCCGACTGCATCTAGGCGCACACATTTAAGTACACACGCATCCAGCAGGTATTGCTCTTATATATGTACATATCAAATATTTGCATGCGTAACGTCTAGGTGTGGCCGGATACACAGTGCACACAGTTGGTGCTGCTAGTATCGCTGCTGCTGCTGCTGCTGCTTCTGTTAATGTTATCCATTGGCAAAATTTGCATCTGTAATTTGCGGCTGTTGTTTTGTTAATAATGCTCTCAAGTATAAAACAAAAAGCAGAAAATTATGAATAACGCCTGCTGCTGCTGGCTTGCCGACCAGCTGAATGCTCGTATGCTTACAATATTCAACACAATGCAATTACAATACAATGCAACGCAATTGGATGCCAGTGAGCCACTCGGGCGTATACGCAATTTTGTTGCCAATTTGCTGTCGATTGTTTGCGATTCTGTGTGCGTTTAATTGGCAATTACATGCGCATTGCTGACCAAAAATTCTATCAAAATGAAAATTCACGTTCGTTGACTTGACCCAAGTAAGAGTCGAGGTTCTTATGCCAAGCTTTCCCCGAGGAACTAAGTATGCATGTACATACTTAAGTATGTATGTTGGGTAGACGTATGCACTAAAAGCCATTTAATAATGCCATATTATATTGTATAAGTAGGGAAATACTTGATTGAGCAGAAAATAACAGCTAAGAAATATTTAATGCGCTGAAATTATTAATAATCGAAAATATTTATTTACTAATGATGCATGGATTGGTAATTCAAAACGTTTTCACTTTGGTTTATTTACTTTTAAACGTTGGTATATTTACTTTTTACGCTTTTAGCTTAAATTTGCGCTCATAAAAAACCTGAGTGGACAGTAAATACAAAAGAAATTCAGTAGCGGATGGCGGACTGAAAGTGGGAGCCGTGAACCTTTAATTAGAAAAAATCGAGCATTAGATGCAAAAAATACACAGACTGAGGTATATGTAGTTTCAACTGTGTTTTCATGTCATAACAGCAGAAATAAAATCCGAAATCTCACATTTGAATAAAAAAGTGGGTTTAAGCTAGTAATGTAATAAATTTCGAGATAGGTAACATATTAAGCAGGAGGCAGGTACATGTTTTCGTTAAAAAGTTTGCTTATAATCCATCTTATTAGGGACACTTATAACTATTTTGGCCTAACTTAACTATTTTTTTAAATTATTTTTGCCAAGAAAAAAATTTAAATATCTTTCTCTTTCGTTGATTTATGAGCTGTAAACAGGCGTTTTGGAAAAAAATTATAAGATTTTGTGTTTAGAGCAAGCAAAATGGTCGAAAAAGTATCTAATAGGCATTTCTGTTTTGGAATAGTAAACAACTTTCGAAATCTGAAAAATTAATTTTCGTACTCTTAAATTAGTACATCGCAAACTTACAAATCGGTGGCGGTTGAAGTGGTGAAGTGATAACGTAAAATAATTTAATTCAAATAACGCTGTTATACATATAAAAAAGTCGCAATCAGTTCAAGATATTGCTATTGAAACTTGATATAAAGCGCGGTTGTAAGCTTTTTTAATCTTATAATTTCTATGTTTTATAATATTTTAAAATTATTTCTAGCCTTAACTACCAGCATGACTTAATGTTATGCAAATGTTTATATATGTATGTGTATGTACATATGTATCGGAAGACTTTAATTTATTTATTTTCTTATGCATACATGTTTCTGCGAATGATATATGTAATGTACATACGTATTGTATATGTATGCTTGTATTTATGCGTTTAAAAGTTTTATTTATGTATACGCACGATATATGTATGTATGTATGTATGTATGTATAACTAACGATTGCGTTTTTTGATTTATGTATGTATACGCAAGTATTTACCCTTAATTGCTAATACGTATAGGTTTTCGGTTTTCAATTAAATATGTACCATGTCTGTAGTTTTTTTCCGAAGTCAGTTCACCTGAAAATACATATAATGACCATTATTTATCATAAAAAACTTTTTTTTTCTACTTAGGACTTTGTCCCGAAACTATTTTCGCATAAATAACAATTATCGTTTTTTTTCATTACTACTATACATTCATAAAATGAAGCGTCGCCACTAACATACGCTTATAAACACGTATGCATACACGTGCATATCTGTGCATTCGTAGTTTCCATTATTTATTCGCCAATGCGTCGGGGAAAGTTGTGAGCTATAGCATATTTTCAGTATGCTAATTAAATGTAGTTAATGATCTTAATTATAATAATTGATTTTAATATTGTACGTGAAGTGCATCATATAATAATTTATATGACCTAATAACAAATGGAATGTTTTCGAAAGATTAAATGAAATATGCTTTCACAATACATAAATTCATTTGAAGTTGTTCATTTGAAATGTGAGTTGCTGCAGTTTTTTGTTTGAGGACGAATCATTAAAACAAAATACAATATTCTAAAAAATTGCTGCAAATATATAAGGAAATTAAATAATATCTAGTCGCACAGCAGATCTATTTAGTCTTGGCATCATCGGCGTAGCCAGAATGAAATTTAGGGGGGGGCTCGACCCTATTAAGCTGGCATTTCAGAGTACTATTTTATATATACATAAGGAAAATTTGAAAGTTAGGAGGGGGAGGCTCGAGCACCCCCCTGCCCCTACCTGGCTACACCCATGCTTGGCATGGCATGAGATATCAGAATCGTGCATGCTCGCATTGTTGGTTAAAAATTTCTTAAATACGAAAATTCTGATATTTCAAGTTAACACTTACAAAAGTTTCTTAACAAAAAATAAGATTTTTATAGATTATTGAGAAATGGGCCTGGCTCCCCCGCTTATGGCAACATAAATATGTAATAGCGTTTTTTTTTCTCAAAAAAAGTTCTGCCCTTTTATATGGGAACTATTGCTTTGCGTTGTCCTGAAACGTGAGAAAATGTTGCTTTCTTTATATGAGAATGAAACAGAAAATATACTACTCCATCACAATTTATTTATAGAACTTAATAAAGCTGAATTATTCACTTGGCCTGTGATGCTTTAATAATTTTAAAGCAAAACACATATTTCTCATACGGAAAATAATTGCATTTTTACAAGCGTAAATTAAAAATCAACCATGCAACTCTCACCCTCACCTTTATTTGAGGAGAGAAAATGAAGCACTTTTGCCGGATCAGAACGCAACCTGCTGAGAAAAGAATACGACGCCTTGTGAAAGGGCTGAGAAAACAACATGAAAATATGACAGCGCTAACACAAGGCAGAATAAGTGCAGCCTTTTTTCGGAAAAAGAAAACGCTATAAGTGTATCTCCTCGATCGCTTTAGCGAACGTAGACTTTTTCTTCAACTTTTTGGTTTATAATGATGAAACATAATTGTCTGCTTCTGCTGAATGTTGCTGGGACCTTGGATCTACTGAAATTGCAAATTTGTTGTACCAAAAACGGCCGCTGGATACGCTTTGGTGCGCTTTAGTGCAATAGAACATGAAGAAACATTGCTTAGCAACATTGTTGAGAAACATTGTTTGCACTTTTCTTCAAGTTCCTATCATATTTTTTTTACCTTCTTTTATTAGCTCGAGATGTAACTATGTAATATTGATGCGCCTAAAAGATGCAGTGATTTCTATTCTCAAGTTACATACCTGATGACAGTACGAATGGCAATCATAATAGGGAGGTTTTAGTTTTTTAAACTAAATTTTTTTTTTTTTGCTATAAAGTGCACCCCAACGGCGGTTTTTTGTAAAAATAAACTGTAAGTTCAGAATTCTCGTACCCAAAAACCCTCAAAAAGGCCTTTAGAACATACAAATATTTGCAATTAAATCAATTTTAATTGTTTTAATAGCTGCTCTGCTTTCAGCAAAACTTGGTTTCATCCCCCGGAAAAAACTGAAAATGTCGTGCAGTGTTATAACACCGTGCGACAGTAAATTTTACACATAAAAAATTAATACATGTATTCGCGAAACTATGGGTCAATTTTTGTAAAACTGCGTACTTACCTATTCGTCATTGTAAACCAAAAAACTTTATTGTTTTCAAATTCTACAGAATTTTCTCTCTCACTTGGTACCTTTATTTTTAGTCTACATTGCACTGATTTTTTTTTAAATAATTTTTTGAATTATCTTTAAAACTTCAAATTCCTTTAAAAAAAAACAAATCCTGGCGTCAGAGTGAAGAACTGAAAACGCAGTTTTACTATATTTTGCCCATAGTTTTGTGACTATATCGATTCTTTCGTGTGTTTTTATTTTTTTGTTTATGCCGCACGGTGTAATAGTATTCTCCGCTGCGGTAGAAGCTTCTCCAAAATTGGGAAAGAGAGGCAGCATACTGAGAAGTATATATTCAGGCAAATGTCTTAAAATTTGTTGGCTCTGGGTGGAATTTGCCGAGTACATATATCGTCCACCTTATGACAGAAACATGAATGTGTAAAAATGAAAATGTTGGGAAATCAAGTTTGAAGGTTTTTTTATGAGACTTAACTTTACATTCAAGTAACTGAAATTGTAAAATATGTGATTTCCGTGTAGGCATAATTTTCTAGGCTTTGGCATAACATAGAAGATCCAAAGATTTATAAAGTCAACCCATTAAAAATGGTAAATTTGCACATTCATGCTTCTGTCATAAGGGGGCGATATGAAACTTTCTTTATATTTTTCCGCAAGACGATTGTAACAGCTTAATTGTAACGAAAAATATACAATGTCTAGCTTACGGCTACAACATGGGAAGGACCCAGAAAACAGGTTTCTTGCTTAAATCTAGAAATCTTCCTTAAAAAAAAAAATTATCATGTGCAGCAACCTCAACATAGTTTATATATTAATAAATCGATTATCTAAAATGCAGCAATGGTTTTGAAACAAAAATAATAGGTCAATGGATGCTAACAGGGCAATTCTAGCAAAGATAGTTGAAAGTCGTTTGTTGGACAATAGAAACACATTAGGCAAAACGGCTTGAAAGATTTTGTTTATTCTGGCACGAAAGTCTTACAAACAAGGCTGCCTTGCCAACTTTAGTGGTGAAAAGCTGGGAAGGAACTTGTATATCATTTTACAAGCGCTGCTTTTTCGAACAGTAGCAATGACCCTGCAGGAAATGGGACTTGTTTGTAACTAACTATTAACTAACTAGCGGTTGACTAGCGGTAACTATATATTAACTATTTCGTTTGTCATAAGTAACTACGTTTGAAGATTAGATGCCAACAACATGATACATAAACTATAAATACACTTTTTTTAATTTTTTTTTATATTTTAATTTATTTAGTTTTTTTATTCAACATTACATAGTTGCTTATTTGTTTATAGGTTGTAGGTGGTCTCATATTTCAATTCCATCAGACATAACATCAAAATGATAATATAAAATTTCGACCTTTATTTTATTTGTCCTGAATACGAAAAAGAATCTGCGAAGTGCAGAAAAACAGTGTATTGAAAGTAATTTTTGAATGAGGATATTTAAATCGAAACTTGTAAAGAAGACAAACTCCCGATAACGTCTGCATGACTCCTGCACGACTTTACAACTAATTCAAAGCACTGGCGTGGGAGTGATATTTAATACCCATTTTGTGCCCATAATTTAAAAAATGGACATATTCACATGAACTCAGGTTTAAAGAGGCCTTTCAGGTGGCTGAATTCGAATCTGAATCAAAACAACAAAAAAGGATATGGCCAATCCAATATGGCGTCTAAATCATAAACATAATAATTCAAGGCAAAAATAATAGCTATAATATTATTTAAGATTTTTTGGTGTCGCTAAATTCGAATCTGTAATCGAAATAACATGGTGTAGTGGTAAGCAGTGCGCGCTTTCACTCTCCAACGCCTGGGTTCAAGCCCTGGTTAAAGCAATATCACAAAAAAAAGTAGAAAAAAAGTTTTTTTTTTTTAACAGCGGTCGTCCCTCGGCAGCAATGACAAACTTCCGAGTGTATTTCTGCCATGAAAAACAGCTTCTCATAAAAATACAATCGCCGCGCGGAGTCGGCGTAAACTGTAGGTCCCTCCGCTTTGTGTGACAACATCAAGGAGCTCGCCACAAATCGGAGAAGAAGCTCGGCCAAACACTAACATATGTGTAAGCGCCAATCTATTATTATTATTAATCAAAATAACAAAAAAGATGTGGTCAAGCGAACTGGCGCCTAAAATTAAAAGCAATGTGTTTATTTTGAAACGTTCTATTATTTATCATGGTATTTACTCTTTCATCTTTTCTGCTATACTCCACTCGAAATCTTTAATATACTTATTTCAAGATTCCTGCGAATATTAGGTATTTTTACCCACTCTTTAGCTTTTTATAGAGAGTAATTTTAGCTTTTGGTGTTCTTTTAAACTTTACTTATAAGCGCGCCGCATGAACTATCAATTTCACACTGATCACACAAACAGGTGAAAAAGGTCGGGGCCCGACATTTTTTTTGATAGTTGAAACATCATTTTAGCCAAACGGAAAGAACAAAACCCGAAAGTCGATCATTTTTGGATTTACGGGCACGAAATGTGCACCAAATATCCCTGTGTGGCGCGACATTCGAGAGATACGAGAGAAGCGAATTTTTTCTAAATCACCATTTTTAAATAATTTATATTATGTAAACTGAGCTGTTTAGACAACTTATTCCCAAAGTCCAGAAAACGTTGGGGCCACTAAGGAGTCCTATTTCGGAGATTCTAATCTATTATTATATGAGTTTATTTAAGAGTTCGAATGAAGGCGCTTGTGTTCTTCCGAAGGTCGACCTGAAATTCATACATTAAATGAGCCTCGATATGGGTAATTTTGGACTCTTGTGGGTCAAATTTTGGCTTTATATGTACATGAATCATTTCAGACCCTTTCGGAGACTCATAAATGACTCTTATTGGTCTCATAAATGGCTACTTCGAGACTCTTATTATAGGTTTGACTCTTATTGAACTCTCTTAAAAAAAAAAAAAATTAAAAATTTCAATTCACACATGTGCGCATATAAACATTGCAACATACATTTAATAGCAGCAGCTGCTTTTCAATTCTCTTTATTATTTGTTTCCTAATTATTTTCCATATCTGCATTAAGTTTAGATATAACTCTCTAATCTTTATTGTTCTCATATTGACCCTAAGTACTGGCTCATAACGTGGCCATATATGACGCCTAAAATATTCATATAAGGGTCAAACATATTTTGGCTTTGAAAACTACCTATTTTTTACCTACCTAGGACTCCTTTAAAGATAGTTGCCAATGTTGACTTAGGAAAGATTTCTGTCTTTCGAAAGATTTATGTCTATGAAGCCGGGCGAACAGAGAGTTAACGGTCACCAGCGGTAGAATGACACCTTGCTATCAAAGAAGGTACCGTCCCTCAAAGTCCTTCTGCTAAATGGACTACTCATTAACCGTATTCAGAGTGTATAGTTGAGTCTCAATTCTGCCGCAAACAAGCTGTAAAAATAATCTTTCTTAAAAAAAAACGCTAGTTTGTTGAAGATATAGTTTACTTAGGATGTTTCTTTTCTGTTTTTCAATATCAGCACTTTAGTTGTTCGCATTTTGGGCTTTAATTCGAAACACAAATTAAGTTAACTGGTTTCAATTATCATGTGAAAATCGTTTCACCATTTCCCTACCAGCTACATATGTCTAAATTAAATTTTCCACACCCAAAAAGACCGCATTTGTTTTCATTTCATGCCCCGTCACCCAAATTCGAACGATTTAACATTTTCAGGATTGTACAAAATAATTTTCGTTGGTTTTAATAACAAGCAATTGTTTTAAGTTAATACCAAAATCCTTCAAATACTACAGTGATTAAAGTGAGCTGATGCCAAAATAAATGAATGAAGCTTAATCAATTTTTGTGGATTTGCTGAAATTTTATTTTACGATGCGCATTTAGTAAATTCGCGTACCACACATGTATGCAAATATCCTTTGCTTTTCACTGCGCATACTTTGTATAAATACATTTTGTATCAACATATATATACATATATGTACATACACACGTGTGTGTGTGTGTATAGATGTGAGCACACAAACAACCCGATTAAGTTTCACATCTACAAAAAACCGCTATAGCAACTGATGCACACGCAAAAAGCCACTAAAGGATATCGAAGGACATGCGTATGCGCGTGAACAAATGTGACGTTTCAAAGCTACGACGACTATACAGTTGTATACGCTGACAAACGGATTGCAGATTACCGCAGACACACCAAAAGCAGTTGTATGTATGCACATAAGAATGTGTGCAGCAATAAACGTAATTATATGTGCATTAGACTGGCAAAAAAAATTATTTGAGCAAAAAATACGTTTATAATAAAATTTTGGAAAATGGGCGTGACCCTGACAACTTAGGACCACATGTGCGTACCTCGGTAACCGTTCGATCAGTTTGTACCAAATTGGGTTTGATTATCGTGAGTGCCACATAAAAGCAAAACGTTAAAAATTATTGAAATCGGACTGAAATTACGCCCACTTTTCATACAACGGTACATTTCAGAAATGCTTTAAACTACGATATTTCGAAATTTAAGGTCGCTAATTTTACTTAAAATTTATACTAACAACAATCCCTTGAAAAGAAGTAATATTATTATGGAATTTTGGAAAACGGGCGTGCTGCCGCCCACATATATCTTTATAAGTTTATCTCATTATGTCTAACTGAGCATTCTATCGAAGATGTTGGAAATAGGCGTAAAACCACCCCTGCTTACCACTTAGCGGTAGTTTTCGGAAAGGTGAAAAAACTATATTGAATACTTGTGCCTTGAATACTCCGCCCGAACTTGGACTTTTTTAATTGTTAGTTTTTAATTTCCTTTGAAAAAAAAGTTATTCAAAACTTTCAGAATACTAAAGCTGTAAAAAGTGTGTACTAGGAATGTTAATCCCGGGATTTTCGGGATTTGTAATTTGCACTGATGGCAATAATAGAAACTCCTTTTCTTGACCAGTATTGGCTATATTTCTTTTTTTATTTAATAATGAATATTTTTTTTTATAAATGTGTAGCTCATTATACATATAATACCGCGTATATGGGTATAGAATTAATGAGGAAAGCCTTATAATTTAAACAGGTTCAAGTTTCGAAATTTCACAATATTTGTTTTTGGAAAAATTATATGTTAAGGGCTTATATAAACTCGATAACATCCTCGAATTTCGTTCTTCTAACTTTATCAGCTTCAAAAATACCTATTCGTTCTTGTGAATCCAAAAAACTAAAATTTTTATAATTCTAAAGAAATTCCCTATTGCATTTGTTACCCTTATTTTTATTCTACATTGCATTGAATTTATTTAATAATTTTTGGAATTAATAATTTCTTTGAAATTACAAAGTCCTTCAAAATAAATCCTGCGGTCAGAAAGAAAAAATAAAAACGCCACTTTAAATAAGAAAGTAGGTTTCAAACCCATTTATTTATTATTTATTTCATGGTAGGAGGGCTTCTCAAACAACATCGAAGCAATTTTTTCGATTCTAGTTGTTGAAATGTAATGAATATCTAAATCCTGGGACTAATCCGGGATCCCGGGATTGTGAGAACGCCATCCCGAAAATCCCAGGATCGAAAAAAGCCGAAAAATCAACTTCCCTAGTGTGTACCAAAAGTATACGCCACCTACACAGTGAGAAGTTTTGAATAAATAATATTTTTTATTATTTAATTTTAATATTTCCCTTATAAAAATATATATTGTTTATTCTTTAGCAAAAGCCGTATAATCCAAGTTTCAAACTTGTGCAATATTCAAAAAAAAAAAGAAGCAAAAATTTCGAGAAATTTCGAGCTTTATAATTAAAAAAATTCTCGATGTAAGGGTTCACAATGCATGCCATTTTGCAATGCAATTTGAAGTAGCTAAGACCTACCGTTGGTTTTTAGAAATTTTTTTTTCTTGCCGTTGTTAGTCGAACGTAAAAATAAGTAGTGGGAAATAAAGAAAGACAAGCTGATTTGTTGATTCCGGGCACGAAATGTGGTTTTTAGTGTTCTTTACGCTCTCAGCACTTTTAACACGTTTTGACACATTTTTGACACATGACAAGTATCTGACTCCATGGCGAATTCATATAAAATGGTGAGGTTTAATCAGCTGTGAATAGCTTGTGAATGTCAAAATTTTGTATTTGGCTAGCGAGTGAGTGAAAACGTGAGAGTGTTTGTATTTTTTGTCGCCTTCTTTCCTTCAGTGGGACCACAAAAGGCAAAACCAAAATACAAGTAATTTTTGCATTTATTGATTTTATATGAATTCGCCTTGGCAGACTACGATACGCTGACGTAAAAATTGATAGCAATTTTACTGTCTTATTTACATAAAATAGAAATTCGCAAGGAGCGACCTCTTAATCGTAATATTAAGAGCTGCGCTTTTTGACAGACGTCTTTTTTGAAATTACCGATTTTTTTCAACCAGTCTAATGTACATTTGTATATATGTATTATGTATACATATACATACTATACATATGTAAGCGTGTTGTGATTTCGAGCATATTTGCATGTTTTTGTGTAATTGTACACACAAATATATATGCATGCATACATACATATCTTTGGCAACGTTAGAGATAAGGACACAGCTGAACACCGAAAGATAGTGTGGCGAAAGCTGTTTGAATAGTTTATTACATAAAATTTTTCAAGCTCATTTTTCAATTACACGAAAAATAGTAAACAAACTGAAAGCAGTGGGGGAAAACATTGTATTGTACAAAAACATACATATAAGCGCCAATAAAAGAGGGGCGAAATTTCGCTTTTCGAATAGGAGTGCAAATGTACGGATGTGTCGAGGATTATGCATGCAATGCAATAATTTTCGGTTGACAAAAAATAAGTACATACACATATTACTGTAAAACGAAAGCAATAAAAAAGTGGAAAAACAAATACAAAAATGCATAAGTGTGAAATAACAACAAAGCAGTTTGTGAGGAAGTAGTGAATAGAATAATGTGCGGAATTGAATTAGAAATGGCTCGAGTCTGGAATGCATACAGAACGGAAATGTCCACAAGAGAAAGATGGTGCAAAAGAGAAGGTCCTAAGCTGTTTACTTTCTGGCGATTGCAAGAATACAAACTGCACATTTCATCGAATAAATGGCGGTTAAATAAAATAATGGCATGAATAGCGTTAAAAACACCACACACACACACACACAACACTCAGATATGCATCAGCAAACTCTGTGCGAATGAGTGAATATGCGGCAATCTTCTTATTTATATATAGGTACTGTTATATTATATTCTTTATCCCAGTTAAACTCTTAAAGTACTGCGCAATTTTTATTGCTCTTTTACTCGATTTACTCAAATAAATTTAGGTAAAGGGTCTGAAATATTAAGAATAAACATTTGCTTAATTTTTATTCATACGGCTTATTGTTACAGAACATTGCCGTCCATTGAACGAATTATAGTACACAATGTTCCGATTGCGCGTTGCAAGCGTTGCTTGCAAACAGAACCACGTTAGCAATGTCTGCTTTACTTATACATACGGTTTCCACCGTACGATCTACTCACAGTATTTGCAACTCTGCAGCTGAGGCAATATTTCCTTACTCTATCTACCTAAAGGTATGTAAACAAGAAGTTCGTGGGATCATTTGGTTTCTTGTAGAGGAATTGGAAAGTCCGTTGCTATCTCATAAAAATTCAATCGCCGTTTGAAGTCGGCGTAAAGCTGTAGGTCCCTCCGCTTTGTGTGACAATATCAAAGCGCACGCCAAAAATCGGAGGAGAAGCTCGGCCAAACACTAACATATGTGTAAGCGCCAATCTATCATTATTATATATGGCTAGCTCGCCAGCTCTTTCGTTTTCTCCTGCACCTTCTTATTGCCGTCTTACAATCAATAATGGTATTTGCATAGGTTGTATACAAGATTAGAGCCTTGATGGCACTTAATCAGCCAATAGAGATGGGCACGGGATATATATTTAATCCCAATCCCGCCTATCCCGACGTTTTCAGAATTGTACCGGGGGTCCCGAAATCTATCACTAAGAAAAATTCACATGTCTTTTCCAATTGGCGTCAGTTAGCACAGAAAAGAAATGACTGCCGTGCTGTGTTGGTTTCGGCCAAAATCGCTAAGGCGGTAACAGCGCCAATAAAGAAGAAGAAGAATCGCATTTCTGGCTAGTATATTTCAGAATGAATGGACAATCATTGAGAAAAGAGCTTGTGTGAGCAAATCCAATTTTTGGCAGCAAATGTCAGTTACGCGGTTTTTCAGAATGACGCTACGCGGTTTTGTACTTTAAACAACGACGTACTATTGAAGAAAGGCAAGCAGTGCTCTTGGCGCTTTCTTAGTTGTTCGCGTCATTAGCCATAGGAATATTTACGAAACCGAAGAGCTCTTATGGTCTGATTATGCATACTTCGCATAACTTCGCACAACTTCGCATAAACTTCAAACTGTAATTTCGTATGTACTTTGTATCTGATTTGTATATATTCCATTACGCAGAAATTAGCAGAACGTTTACAAACTTAGCGGTCTGTTGAGTCTAGATTTTGCTTCACATTTTCTTAAGTTACACTTTTAGGCCACTGGCACAAATGGTTGTGCGAAGTTATGCGAAATATGCATAATCAGACCCTTTTGCTTATCAAGACATACACATACAGAATTGTTGACACAGTTAGGATTCACTACCCATACGGAAGACACGTGCCTAAACTGGGTCTACCCAATATCCAATTTCGCAGCTGCTTTCTCGCGGGCAGTAAGGAAACGACCTTCCACTAAGTAAATTTGCGAGTGCCAGGCTTTGGCGCATAGAAAATATCATGCAATGTCTAAATTAAGCCAAATGGTCTGGAGACAACGTCCGTCCTTAATAACAGTTTACATCGAAGGTCTCAGGATAAAAGTGCATCAAAATGTTGCTTCACGTACTAATGACGTTATGGGTTATACTTAGGCGAGCAAGGTTAAAAGTAGTTTTCATTCATTTTATTGAAAGGAAGTTGAATGAGGTGAACATTATATAGTCAAAAAAAATATACAAAATACTCAATTTAATGAAGTTTAGACGAAAGCTTTTTCACCTACAATATTAATACCCAAGCACGCCAGCCAAAAGGGACGCATATGTTTACATATGCATTAAAGCATATAAGTCTCTTTCTATTATAAAAAAAATATTTACACGTACGATCATACATACCCCTAGTGATGGTATGTATGTATATTAGTTATTTCTTATAGCACCTTTGGCAAATATTTCGCGACGATGAACTCTCTACGATTATCAGCAACCATTCGAACTCCTAGGGCATATGCAGCATTTTCCTTGCTATCTTGCCGTCATCGTCACATTTACTCGCAAGCGCTTCAGCCATACGCTCGCCATAGTGTCGTTGCAGTGACTGTGACCACGGACAACTCATTCGATATAAATTTGAACAAGGATAATGCGACGTAAAGCAGTGTAAGCGTATTTGCAGCGAAGAGTAGTCGTTGAGCGCTGAAGTGCATTTGTGACGCAGCGCCATTGGCGAACACCCAGGGCGAACGCGGTGAGGGTACAATGCCGGGCGATGACGATTTGTGTGATTTTTCGTAGCCTCCAGCATTACTGCTGCCACCGTTGTGTGTTGGTAGTTGTGTGTGAACTGTAAGAGAAAATAAAAATACAAGTTTGTATAAAAAGTGCTGACGAAGACGAAAAAATGTTATTAGAGGGCAAGAAATGCAAGGAACAGACATGGAGCTTTGTACATGTGTGTGCTTGAATATAAAAAGCAATAAATAGTTAAGTAAATAAAGGGAACGCATCTGCACCAGATGCTTCTGGATATGCACAGTGCTGGTTAGAATAATTCATGTGTTAATATGTCGCGCATCACTTGATAAAGGTCGCCCAGTTGCCTCCTTCTCAGTGGAGCGTTTTCATCGATTAGTTTGGCATACCCAAGTCATCGCACTTATCGTAGCTTTATATGTTTTTTTTTTACACTACACGTTTGCGGTCTTCCTCGACGTAGAGGGGGCCTGCAATAACCTTAAAATCGAAGAAATTGTTGGAACCTTGTAAAGGTAAGAATATCTGACCACATGTGCCAGTGGATCGAACATTTGCTTAGAAATAGAATTATAATTTCAACCATTGGTTCAGTAACGCTATCCCGTTATGCGAATAGAGGTGGTGGCACTGAACGACATTCTACTGGATCTCAACTAAGGTGGAGTGAAGGTAGTCACATAGATGATGTAGTGGTGGCGGTATCAAGTCTTCTCCCCTTAATGATACGCGAAATCCTAGAAGGATATTTGCTCATGATAAATACCGGCGCCCTAAAAAGTGGACTGGGTGTCAACCCCAGCAAAACGGAACTGATGCTGTTTACCAAGCAAACCAAAATACCACAATTGAGGCTTTCCCTCCTTAATGAAATGACTCTCATATTGTCCTCCAAGGTGAAATTAGACACCAAACTATTACAGCCTATTACAACAAAAAACATTATTCAGTAGGAACTGGTGATTAAAGCCAAATCCTGACCGCTGGATATACACGCCTACGGGGCGTCAATTTGGTGTCCAGTACCAGAGATAAACAACACAAGGACAGGAAATTAAGCAGTATACAAAGAGCAGCTTGTGCAGGCGCTACAGGAGTAATTAAGTCGCATCCACCTGATCCAAAAGTCCAAAACAGTCAGAGGTGGTAAATGCGCGTTAAGCTCGATGGCCGAGTTAATAAAATTCTCCCTCATCTAAGGCTGGATCATCGCTTGATGAATCCGAAGCAGAGACAACTCGGACTCATCAAAAGGGAACTGTACGAACATACGGCCGAATTATGGCAAACCAAAGACAGAAGAATTTCTAAAGAGACACTTGGGAGTTTTTCCATCCAAAATCTTAAGGAGATCTCCAAATGCAACATTACTTGTCTAAATAGATTCATCGAAAAATCCAAATGGTTTGACGAAACCGAATCATGAAAGCAGAAAAAAAAAATTAAAAATCCCAGAGAAGGCGGATAAAAATAGTGTCATAAGCACTAAATAGTTCCTGGGCATGTGGTCAGGCGACGTTTCTACCAATCAGCCACACAGTCCTATCCAAAATTGCCAAATATTTCTCATCCTTATTTTTCATCTTCCACCGTACAACTAGCATACACGTCAGTTTCACGTTCACGCTGCCTTCACTGAGAGCATTGAAGCCTGGCTGTGCAAGCGGTGTTCAGGCGATATCAAAATGATTGGCACTGAAGTACGTTGTGCGGTATTCTGACAGGTCTGTAGTTTCTTGCACAGGGTTATTAACCCCCCGTGACCAAAATAACCAAGCGGTGGGACACCGATTTCGTCGCCAATAACAGGGGATCGGTTTCATCCTGTCAACTGATTTTACTAATTTTACCATTCAGAAGAGTGGAAAAGTATTTCCTCTATAATTTAATTATGTTTTGGTCATCGGTAGCTAGGTCGCCGTGGATACAGGAATTTGTCCTAGTCTTCAAATTATTTGCAGGTCCCTAATTTTATAATACATTACCAGGTGGATTTGCTATTGGGCAGCATTTAGGGAACGTTCCACTGTATGCATATGCCGGTTTGATGAAAAGTGCTCTCTGAGAGCAAGTGTTTTAGTCGGCTGGCCAATAAACTGGCCATCTTATGTGATTACAGTACATTTTATGCTGCACAGAGGCATATGCGTAGTTTGGCTGCAAACAAGATAGCGGTCATCGGTCATCGGAGTGTACGTCATTGGAAACGTCCTGTAGCTTGGTGGATCTTTTTGTGCTGGAATCTGCGGACTGCCATATTTTGGGCCGGTCGGCATCGATTGGACTCATATTTTTCGTTGCGGAGACTTCCTTGCCTGACTGAGTGTCATTGGAATCGCCAAGCATGATTTTGATATCGACACAGGAACAGCGCTCATGTGTGCGTTCTATGCGCTCATTTGTTAGGCCTTTGCTCTTCCTGTCCTTCACTTCCTTTTGGAAGTGGGCGCAAATAAACGATGTGAATGGCGGTGAGATATTAATTCATCGTCCGAACGACAGTATAGGGCGATACAGTCTCTCCCCCGCCATAATTGTGACACCGTGCTCTCCTGTACATATAACTTTGCTATTGTAGACGTCTTAAGGCCCCACGTATATTTTTGCTTGCCCCCTCTAGCACCTCTAGGAGAGAGACTCCGTCGCCGAGTACTGGCGTTCACCCCGGTGGACGAACGTCTAGCCACAATCCGCATCAAAGCTAGATTCTTCAACATCTCGCTCATCTGCGCCCATGCCCCGACGGAAGAGAAGGATGAGGCGTCCAAGGATCTCTTCTATGAGCGCTTGGAACGTACATATGAGCGCTGCCCCC
>NW_023458557.1:68758264-68762663 GCF_013731165.1 Rhagoletis pomonella
GACTCACACACCTGCTCTCTGAGAGCACTCTTCAACAATCCGACGTACGCGAGCAGTGGAACCACATTTCCCGATCATTAAGTACCGCCGCCGAAGAAGTAGTTGGATTTCAGCGAGCCCGACAGAACAACTGGTACGATGAGGAATGTCAAGAAGCCGCAGAGAAAAAAGATGCCGCCTACAGGGCCACGCTGCGATCGGGCGCAACGCGAGCCATGTGGGACCGTTATAGGGAACTGAAGAAGGAAGCGAGACGTATTTGCCGCAATATGAAGAGAGAGGCCGAAATACGTGAGTGCGAAGAGCTTGAGATGCTGGCCGACAGGAAGAACGCCCGAAAATTCTACCAGAGGGTTAGGCGACTTACGGAAGGTTTCAAGACCGGGGCGAACTCCTGTAAGAACAACAATGGCGACCTAGTGACCGATGTCCAGAATATACTTAAATTGTGGAGGGAACACTTTTATAACCTACTGAATGGTAGCAGCGCTGAAAGTAGTGAGGAAGACGAACCCGAGTCCCCAGTCGATGAAGATGGAGTAGCTGTCCCACCGCCTGACTATGACGAGGTAAGAATAGCGATTACGCGGCTGAAAAACAACAAAGCTACTGGAGCTGACGGCCTGCCAGCCGAGCTATTCAAGTACGGCGGCGAGGAGCTGATGAGGTGCATGCATCAGCTCGTATGCAGAATATGGTCAGATGAACGCATGCCCGACGACTGGAATTTAAGTTTGCTCTGCCCAATCCACAAGAAAGGCGACCCCGCCATACGCGCCAACTACCGCGGAATTAGCCTTCTAAGCATAGGTTACAAGGTCTTATCGAGCGTATTGTGCGAAAGACTGAAGCCCACCGTCAACGAGCTGATTGGACCTTATCAGTGTGGCTTTAGGCCTGGAAAATCCACCATAGATCAGGTATTCACAATACGCCAAATCTTGGAAAAGACCCGCGAGAATAGGATCGACACACACCATCTATTTGTCGATTTCAAAGCCGCTTTCGACAGCACGAAGAGAAGTTGCCTTTATGCCGCGATGTCTGAATTTGGTATCCCCGCGAAACTAATACGGCTGTGTAAAATGACGTTGAGCAATACCACCAGCTCCGTCAGAATAGGGAAGGACCTCTCCGAGCCGTTTGATACCAAACGAGGTTTCAGACAAGGGGACCCCCTTTCGTGTGATTTCTTTAATCTTATGTTGGAGAAGATAATAAGAGCCGCAGAACTGAACCGCTCAGGCACAATACTTTATAAGAGCGTACAATTGCTGGCGTATGCCGACGACATCGATATTATCGGTAAAAACAAGGGCTACGTCTGTTCTGCCTTCTCGGGATTGGATAGAGAAGCAAAGCGAATGGGTCTGATGGTGAACGAGGACAAAACGAAGTATCTCCTGTCAGCACACAAACAGTCAGAGCATACGCGTCTTGGCACCCACGTCACTGTTGACAGTTACAAGTTTGAAAAAGTAGACGACTTCGTTTATTTGGGAACCAGCATTAACACCAATAATAATGTCAGCCTTGAAATCCAACGGAGAATCACTCTTGCCAACAAGTGCTACTTTGGGCTGAGTAGGCAATTGAGAAGTAAAGTCCTCTCTCGTCGTACAAAGATCACACTCTATAAGTCACTCATCATGCCTGTGCTGGTGTATGGCGCGGAAGCATGGACAATGAAAGCATCTGATGAGGCGGCTCTTGGAGTTTTCGAGAGAAAGATTCTGCGAAAGATTTACGGACCTTTACGCGTTGGTGATGGCGAATATCGCAGACGATTTAACGATGAGCTGTATGAGCTTTACAACGATATAGACATAGTGCAGCGAATTAAAATTCAGCGGCTCCGCTGGCTTGGCCATGTCGTTCGGATGGACAGAAACGCTCCTGCTCTGAAAATATTCAACGCGGGCCGCGATGCTGGGAACAGAGGAAGAGGAAGGCCTCCTCTGTGTTGGAAAGACCAGGTGGAGAAGGACTTGGCTTCACTTGGCATTTTCAATTGGCGTCAGTTAGCACAGAAGAGAAATGACTGGCGTGCTGTTTTGGACTCGGCCAAAATCGCTTAGGCGGTTACAGCGCCAAATAAGAAGAAGAAGATTTCTTGCAGCTTTGGGATCAATACTAGACCATTTTTTTCTGCCTATATCTGCCTCATTAGAAGTGGGGAATAAATAAACAAAAGACTTGAATTTACATAAGAATTATTTTGTTGAGCAAGTATGTCAGTTGGAAAATTCTTAACCATTCGCTTTTCTTTAATGGCGGTTAATTCGTTTTGAATAGTGGGTAGCAAGTCGTTAAGGAACGTTAAGTTTGAGTTTTGAGGAGTTGTGCAATCATAGCCATCTTGAAAACAAGGATGTTGAAAGTATTTCTAACTCAGGGAACAGTAATTTTGGGGCCTAAATCAAACTATGCCCTAACGTCAGTATCCATTCGTGAAAGTAAAATTCCAAGAGAACTTTGTTCCACCACATCCCAGTTTTTTGCTTACGGTGGGTAACATTTTCCACTTTCAATCCTTTTATTTTTCTTTAAGAAAAACTGTTGTTTTTTATTTATTTTTTAGAAGTTTTTTTTCATAATATATATAATGTATGTACATGCATATCCTCTTGAGTTCTTAAGAAATCTTGTTAAAATTGCTGAAAGAAATCTTCTTCGAAATCATGATCGTTTTCGGCATTTCATAAATGGAATTAAGTGAAGTGGTAATTTCAAGCAATTGGGATGTTCACAAGTGCATTAAAACATTGAAACAGAAGCACCAGGATCTATAACTGGAACGTCTAAAGCGAATATCTAGCGAACTGAGCCAACACTTCCTATCTAAGTTAAACAAATACTATACGGACCACGATGTGAGAAGCTTTTCTTTTCTTAAAGTGAAGATTGGCTTGCAAATCGCTTTACGATGTCCACTATCACAGATTGTGGTGTCTTATCAGGGATTGATGAAGTGACAGATCCAAAACCTTCGAAGTAGTCAAAAATTGTACTGAAAGGAATAAGGAATTGAACGGACTTTTTTAAAATATCTTAGCTTTCATATTTCTACTGTTTGAAAAGTGGGCGTGATTATTGTGCGATTTTGCCAATTTTCTACACCATCTCTTCTTGGGCTTCGATTAACTTATTTCCTAAGTTTTGTTGCGATAACTATATTTTCAATCCAATTATAAACTAATTCCACGCCTACATATTTCTGAAAATTACGCTTGTATGAAAAGTCGGCATGTTTATTGTCAGATTTAGCCCATTTTCCCTAAGTTTTATTAGGGTATCTTAGTTATTATTACAATTATTAATTCATTCCGCCCTCCTCGAAGAAAGTAGGGAACAGTATTTTATTACCTTTGTGAATATCCAGCTTAGGAACGGAAAAGGCATGAGGCACTAGGCAAATTCTTCATGCAAGATATAGGAGACTATAAATGCTCCATTACTTACATATGAAGTTTCATCGACAGATCCAGGTTGAAGACGCGAACGTATCGTTGAAATAGACAACTGATTGAATCCTAAGAACAGGCACCCTGCTACCATTCAATAAACTTATGTATCTATACATTTTTTTACCGCGAAATCTATGGCCAAATTTTATCAGATGCACAAATATTTGAGCACAATTGCGCTAGCGACTGTACTGAAGTATTCCCGTGTGCAATTACATACTATATAGGAGTTCATATGAGAAAAAGAAAAAAAAAGAGAGAAACAAAAACTTAAAGAAATTATATCACTTTATGCTAAGAAAATGAAGTTTTTGTGAAAATTTCTGGAAAGATGTTTTGTGTTGCAGAGCTTTTTACTTTTATTGCTCTTGTTTATTATACGAATTGTCGTAGTTTTGCTTTTAGTTTTCCTCTGTGAGCTTAGTGAAAATTGTTGTTTTTCCGGCGTACACGCTTTTTGTTTACTATCCGCAAAATAGAAAGTACTGTCGTTTGAAATGGTGCACTCTCCTTCTATCGCATTGACTATGCACACATACACAGTCTTCATTCTTCTGCACCAACTGCTGGTGCTGCGACGACTGCAACAAGAATGTTGGAGTTTTTATTGGCCATCACTGCGCGCAGCAGCTGGACGGCTTTATTTTTTTTCTAGTTTAAAATTTTTTTAATTCCGTTTCGCGTTGTGCAAAAGCTAAAGCGCTTTCAGTTTTGTGTGTATTTTCTCCTTTTATATTCTTTTGACAAATTCGCATTACCAATATGGGTGCTACAATGTAATTAATTAAAACGATGTGCAACAGTAAATCCCACTGAGCGCGGCTAGTTCGCTGGCATGGCAGTCAATTACGTGCGTCCAAGGAGTTATAATTAAGTTGTGTTTTCTAAGGAGCAAAGTAATTACAAGTGCTTACCTACATTTATTTTTAGGT
>NW_023458557.1:68782663-68827975 GCF_013731165.1 Rhagoletis pomonella
ACAACGGCAGTCAAAATCTTTTATATGACTAGCAATTGCACATTGCATTACCCAATATAAATCACAGCTCCAAACGAATATTGCACTTTTCAATATACTCATAGATATGCTATGAACTCTGCAAAGAAGACAGGACAATAGGAGCAGTCTGCTTACTAAACACTAAAAGATAAAGTAGCTTGCCGCATTCAAACTTGGCTTTGAATTCAATTTAGAGCGCCGTCACCCGCATTGTGAATAGGGAAAATGGCAATAAAATCGAATCGACGCACATTCATTCGTTTAAATGAAATTTTATTACATCTAAAGGGACAAGGACATCAGTGAAACCGATTTTTGGTTAAGAGAAAGGGTCTTCTAACCATTGTTCAAATGTGTTTGAACATACAAAGCTATGTACGTGCATATGTTCGTGGCTTCCAATGCAGAGGTTTTCAAAAAGTAAGTACATGTTCGGTAAGTGCATCTGAAAGTGTAGGATTGACTTTGTGATTTAGTTTGCTTGTTCGTTTGTTTGTCATATTCAGGCAAATCGACAAATCGACGAGTGAAATGAAAATCCCTTCGGCATTAGACACATTAAACTAATATACTATTTGAATAGAGAAATGTGAAACGATTTCATTGTTTCAGCGCGGAAGATGAGGCTGCTGGTTGCCGGCTGACAGCGGATATGGATGTCGATCTATTGGCAAGTGCTTTGTGAAGAAGAAGAATTATTTCACGAAATTGGGCTTACTCCAATGTGGATGCAGTACATAGTTACTATCGAGCACGTGTGTAGAAATGTATGCTTCTGCAATTGCCGCTTGTCACACACACGTTCACACAACCCCACCGATAGGTGTATCTCGATCCTCTTGTGCCGCAGCTACTGCTGCTTCCCCTGTTACTTTAGAACAATGGCGAAAGCGTTGAATGGATGGGATCGATATACGGCATACAGTTATCGTATCAGCCGCTCAGAGTGGAATATATGTGAAGAACAACAACAACAATAACACAAACTATACAAACTGACTGGTTGTCTGTCGGTTCGCTGGAAATCGGCTCATCTACCTCCCTGTTGGTTCGCTTAGCCGCACCGACGTTCACAATTCACAAAATCCCTATTGATTTATCGCGCTAATATAATGGGAAAAGAAAACGTAATAGATACTCGCCGCTATCTAGCATGTACATACATATACATGCACAGCAGCACACATGCCTATGAAAAAAGTGCCGCCAAAGCGATTGCCATGTATTACAACCTACGACCTCATCCATCTGAACTTACAATTCCTCCCATGCCGCCATGCTAAATAGCAACCGGCTGCCATCGCCTCCTTCTGTATACATACATATGTATGTAAGCAGAAACATACTCTTACATACATACCTTGCAGTCGTATTCGTGCTTCGCTTTTTCCCAACGCATTGACGCTGGAACAAGTATAGGCGCCAAAATCGGCCTTTGTCAGATGACGTATTGTCAGGTTGAGATGCCACGTGTACAAGTTAATCATGGCCTCCGATATGTTGTACTTGTTGCTACTGTGCAGCTTTAAGTTACCTATCCGGAGACATCCACATTAATTCATGTTGGAGGTGATGGTATGGGTCACAAAAATAGGGAAGAAAAAGGAAGACATCGAATTACAAGAGAAATGACAGGCAATTACGTCAATTACGACGTCAACTTTAGTACTATTTACTGTTACCGCTGCTTTTCTATGTTACAAACAAGCGAATAGTATTTAAGTGCAGATACATTACCTTCATTGCGATACCAGCCATTGAGCGGCTTCGGATAAACTTCCACAATGCATTCGAGTGTGACTTCACGTTCAACGGGTGCGCCTAGCAATTGATTGACAGCCTTAATTGTCGGTGGAACTGTGAAGAAAGCAAAAAAAAATAATAAAAACAAAGAAGCTGTTAGTAGAAGCAACATTTAAAGAGCGATTTAGGCCTGTTTTCTCAAGTAACCTGTAACTTTAAAGCTCACTTTAGATTTAAAGGTTGCGTTAAAGTTTGTGATTGTGTCTAAAGTAAAGTATTTTATTATTAGGCATAGCTTTATTTTTAATTCAACCTCTAAATGTAAAGTGAGCTTTAAATTTTCAGAAAACGGCCCTTAGAAAACTAAGCTGAGAATATTTAATTTTCAAAACGAATATCAGACTGATAACAAAGCTAATCAAGCGCCAATAATACATAGCTACATATGTAGTATGTGCTGAGAGTTTTATCTGGAAATATATCGGCAAACAAATCAACAACAATTTTGCTGCAATAAAACAAAACCTGCCATGCGACCGAAATCTCCCCTCTCTACGATGATTCTAAGAGGTGCCGCAAACATGGTTTATTTTTACGAAAGAAATAACACATAAAAAAACGGTTGTAGTATAATTTTCAAGGATCAATCAATCAGGAATCACATTCGAAACTATAAGAACACATTGATTACATGCCATTAAGGTGTCATGCTAGCTCAGATTTTTTAAATTCCTAAATTATCCCTTTTAAAGGACTTTATTTCGCTTGCCCACTTTGGGTCGAATCTTGTAATTACGAAAAAAGGTTCTTACAATTTCGGGCGTTTTCATTGATCCTAGCAAATTATATTAACTTCAAAAGAGAAGAAACAATTTTTTTACCTGTTGTTCCTTTGGGATTGATGCGGCATCTCTCAGGTCGCATTGCAGATTTTGCTTTATTGCTGCAACATAGTTTTTGATATCTTTGTCGATATATTTCCAGATAAAACTCTCAACATATACTAGATAATTGAGCTGTGAAGTCTATACGGTGACTATGTTTTTCTAAATCCATTTATTTTTCGTTATCTTGCTATTATAAATTGGTTTATTTTACCGGCTCAAATTCGTACGTAAACAGTCAAAAAGCGATTTCAGAAATTTTCCCTGCACTTCGCCTTTCGGAAATAAAAAAATGTCCTTCGAAAGACAGTTTACATTCAAGGTGTCACACACAAATTTTCATTTACAATCTCAAACAACAACAATATTGAAGAAATTAATTTTTTCATTTTCAGTTTTATATGGTTTTAAAATGCTGGCAAACTTAAAAACAAAAAATCATGGCCGACGAATTGAGAGAAGGGTTCTTAATATGTTTTTATCTTGGTCTAATCATTTTACTAGAGCTCAGAATCTTATGTTAAAAAATAATTCTAAAAATATGTACCATAATAACTATGAGCAAAGTATTTATCAATTTATACACAGTCAGCGTCAAATACATATATGAATACCCTGGTGTTTTGGCGATTTTATTTGTTTATATTTTCCATAAAAAATTTTAATTACTTCTTTATTAACCGACTTCACAAAAAGGAAAGCTTATCAATTCGTCGGAATGTTATATTATTATTTTTTTGTTATGTATGTTACCGCATAACTTTGGCCCCGTTAACCGATTTTTATAATTTTAAGGGAAAGGTGTTACTTCATAGGTGGTCGCATACTAATTTGGTTTAAATCCGATCATTATTGAAGTCGGTCTTTTTTTGCTTAAAAATTACTTGTAAAAATATACATATTTCTTTCAAGAGCAAAAACACATTATCAATTTTTTAGTTTCTTACAGGACTCGGAAATACCAAAAAATTTTCATCAAAATTTTATATCTTTTATTCACTATAAATTTTAGTATAATAAATTGCAAGTTTAAAGTCGCTAAAAATTACCATTAATTTTTGAGAATTTTTTTGTATGGGTGTTGCACATTTTCTTATATATATAAAAATTGATTTTGTTCGTGCATTATATGCAGTCCTGGGTAGAGTTGAAAATTTTAATATTGTTCTGAACTTTTTTTTTGGTATTTCTTACATTTCCCCGAGTTATGTACGAAATAAAAAAATTGATTCTAAATGATAAATAAATAATATCGTCAGGGTATTCATATTTTTACGCTGACTGTATTTTGTTTATTGTAGTTATGATGGAACATATTTTTAGGCATATTTTTTTTGCATACAAATGCGACCTCTAATTATTACTATACCAAATACCAAAATTTGAGTTAGTTTCCGGTCACATTGCAAGATTTTTCGTTTTAATTGGTCTAATGTATAAATTATATTTTGTATTGCAATAGTAAATTCATCTACGTATGTATAACCTTTTATATAACCTTATTATACAAAACAATGTATTCTTTAGTTCTATATAAATAAATAATAATTGTTTTTTGTTGTGCTATGATAATTGACTAAATTGAGCAATCGCTGTAGTTTTGTGACCGCTATATCAGTCAGGTCTGAAGGTTCCAGCATACATGAACCTGGTATTCACAAAATTACCTCCTTGTTTCTACGGCTCCTGCAGAAGTCATTTAAAAGCACGCTGAGTAATATGAACGGTCAGCAGATCCATATTCAAGGAAATTTACTCTCTGTACAGCATAAGGAGCTCCCTTGATCTTTTCGAAGTTTCAGGCTCTGTTCTTATATGCATGAATGCAAAGCAAAGCATCATCTGTTATTTCAAAATAATGACTCATATCCATATCCATTATGCTCAACCATAACGTATTACATTCCAGAGTAAAGCTGTTCAGTAATTTATCAACTTTGTTATAAAGGCCACCTGAACTCACTTCATGCCATATAGAGTGTTGTTTTTGTACGATGAGAAAAGGTTTTACGTCTCAAGTGCCTGCTCGGTCTGGAGTGTTACTGAGAGATTCTACATTGAATTGTTGGTGTTAATGTTGGTTCATAAAAAAGGAAGTCCTGCACTTTTTCGAAGTTATTGATATCAACAATGACATGCCTATTTGTTTAATGATACGAGATACTTTGTTTTGTGCTCGTTCGCCACCAGACCCATTCGTCTTGCTTCCATATCCAACTTGGAAAAGGAAACCTAATACAAAATCGTTTAAGCGGGTGATACTATACCAGTTTCATATAAAACGGATTTAAGTCGATAAATATAAAAACTTTAAGGATATATTTTAAAAAGGGTTAATACTTAGAATGCACAACAAATGACAGTTGATTTTTCCTTTGTTTGCTTATTCGCACTCGTGAAGGTTGATACTGAGACCTGCTTATTTTTGTACCAAAATTGACTTTGTATGTCACTGTTATTAAATGTCTCCAGCATTGATGTCAGATGATGACGGCCATTTTAGCATATTGTTACAAAATATACTCTAGTGACCACAATCATGTATACGTTTGTTTGTATATCGTTGTCATGAAATTTTCTCATCCACTCATTGCTGCTCAAATGTCAACTAAACCAGAGATCTGTGTGCGGTGCTTTTTTCTATGGCTGAATACTGCATTGACTCGAAACGCGTATTACTAAAAACGAAAAGCGGTGTATGAATCATCTCCACCCCCAAAATGTGTCGTGCGTGCAAACATGCCTTCGCTTACCGTTCAAATATGGCGTACAGTTTTTGGCAATCGAACAAATGCGGTGGTTGCGGGATTCGTTCATGATCATTTAGAATCCCTGTTTTCCGAAGTCATTCTGGGCAATTCGCTGAATCCATCGTAGTCCGATTTCCAAATGAAAATTATCGTTCATTTGTGGATATACTTTAAGTAACAAAAACACCACCGCATGCTGTTCTCTGATATGTACGCGTAGATATGTGCACTATGTACTTATATGCACATACATAAGTGTGTTTCTCCCTATTTTATGAACTCAACACGAACGAATACTTTTTCCTTATTATTTCGAATCTAAATAGCTTTCCATTTCCTCCTGTCACTGAGTGTGCTCTTGTTTACCCATTTTTATTAGGAGCGCTTTTGTGGCATCCATCTCTTCAGCGACGGCACATCTGACTTATCCTCTGCCTTCGAATTGCTGTTTTGCTTTCTACTTTTTATAGAGGATAATTCAATGCTATAAATAAGGCGGATTAAAGCGCTTAGTTGTGCTGCTAGTCTCTTACAATATCCTTCATTTGTGTGTATATGCGTCTGCCCTTCAAAGCGCTGCTAGGAATCGGTTTGTTAAAAAAAAAAAATCACTTTTACTATGGCAGCTTTGTCGAACATTTTTAATTCAACCCGATTAATTTATGTACGTATTGTAGACTTAAAAACGGTATTAGGAGCTATGATTTATATATGTTTGCATTTTGCGTAGAGATTATTTATTCATTTAGGTGTGTGGGTAAAAATAAAGGAAACAAATATTTTAAATTCAATTGCTTATAGGAGAACAGTTCTTAGATTAATGAAATAGTTTTCAGAAACTAATAACTGTGTCAGGGCGTTCTTCAACTAAATTCTGAAATATGCCGTTCTTGAAAAGTTTTCTGAAAGAGGAAAAATTTTGGAAGGTGTCTTCAACCCCGATCAATGAAAATTTTTTTCACAATCGTTCACAAAGTGGTTTTCCTTCAATATAAACAATGTTTTTCGAGAAAAAATTATTCTCTTAATATTTAATAAAAAAATTGTTCATGCTACAACCAAAATCTAATAACGAAATCAAAGTTTCAAACTGTATACAATTGTTAAATATTTTTCATAAAAATTGCATACATTTTCATCCGAATTTTTCGAGAATTCTTGGGTATGCATTTTACAAGCCCATACAATTTTAGTGCAAGTCTCATGCGGCTGAAAATTTTTTCTGGCAGATATTTTCACATTTTGCATGTAAACTTGAAACGCGTTAGACCTTACCAAAAAAATAAAAAGAAATCAAAGAAACGCGAGATTTTATACATTCCTCTTGCTTTATGGAATAACCTGTAAGAAACTGGTAACAAAAAGTTAATACAAAAAAAAATAAGCTGTTTCAAAAATTCACTTCATTACATACATTAAAATTGCATGGGCTCTTGAACAGCATATCGATAATTTTTTTTTTAATTTTGATGAACATTTTTATAATTTTTCTTAAGTTTATATAAAGCATGAAACTTTTGTTTACATACATACGTATGTATATGAGTATGGAATCAACAAAATTTTCATAAAAAATGACTGAAACAATTACCATGGTAATTTTCTTATAAATATTCACAAGGCTTTGCAAGCTAAATGTTTTCGTTTTTTTTTTTTAATATTGTTTATGGTATAACCCAAAAAAAAGTATTAACCAAGTTTAAAACTTTATTAAAAACTTAGAAAAAGTTCAACAGACTGGAGTCAAAATTTCAAACTTTTTAATCTATTTTTTTTTTTAATTGCTACGGCAGATAAACCTTTACAACGTTGCATCATTTTAAGAAATCAGCAACCAAAAAATGCATCCCAAAGCGTGATACATGGTTGGAAAGACAATTCTGAAAGATTTTAAAAAGTGACCACGTGTTGATTTTTTTTAAATATTCACAATATTTTTCGAGTTAAATTTTTCTGTTATTTTTCTATAAAAATATTGCCAAGCTTTAACCAAAACCATACAATTCGAAGTTTCAAACTTTAAACAAAATTTAAGAAAATTCAACATTTCAACTTTTAAATAAGAATCTTTAAAAAAATTTTGGGTATGCAGTTTTATAGCCCATACAATTTTAGTCCAATGAAGTGCAAGTTGCAAGGCTAAAGCATCCCGTTGATTTTTGAGATTTTTTTTTGGTGACGGATTTTTGCACTTTTTCATACAAGCATGAGTTCTTATGACATAAAATGCGGGAGATCCTTCGTAACAAAATTTCAAATATCAATGTCAGTTTTTTTAAATAGCACTTAATATATAAAAAAATAGCAAACGTAGTATCAAAAAAAAATGAAAATTCGCAAAAGCAACGATATGTTTAAGCTGTGAAACTTGCAAAACATTCGACTAAGATTGTATGGGCTACTAAACTCCATACCCAAAAATATTCTGAAGATTCAGATTAAAAAGTTTAAACTTTGATGAAATTTCTTGAGTTTTCCTAAATTTTGTATAAAGTTTGATTTGAATGGTTTTAGTTAAAGCTCATAGATAATATTTTTATATAAAAATAACAAAAAACTTTAGTTCGAAAACATTACCAATATTAAAAAAAAAAATCAACACGCGGTCACTTGTTTGAGTAACTGTATTTTCAGATCCTTTTACCCTAGAATACCTGCTTAACCACCTAAGTTCAAAAAACTCAAATTTCTGCCACATTGAATACAATTTTAATCTTCATAAAATTCAATATTTTAGCAACCGATGCATTCTATAAAATTCATTTGCCGTACTGAAGCGGTGTAACATTGTATGTAGGTTCCTCAATATGTGTAACAAGAACCAGACGCACTCCACAAATCGGAGGAGAAGCTCGACCAAACACATAGCAAAAAAGTAAGCGTCAAAATATTATTATTATTTTACTTCGAAACTCATTTTTCAAAAATCAACGACGAAAGGCATGCTCGTGATTATTGACCTGTTAAACTGTCTGCCTAAATGTTCGTATGCCATGGCGTATGAGTTATCAATCAGCATCCACATTTATCTAGTAATGTTGAAAAAAAAGTCTAGCCACTGCCTTACATATATTCTTACAAATAAAAATTGTTTTTATACCCGAGCGCACTTGTGCACAAGGGTATTATAACTTTGTTCACATAACGGTTGTTTGTAACAGGCAAAACGAATCGAGATAGATATAGACAAATGCATACATAAATGATGAGAATGAAAAGAGAAATCGATTAAGCGGTGACTGTCTGTCCGTCCGTCCGTCCGTCCGTCCGTCCGTCTGTGCACACGATAACTCCGGTAAAAATTGAGATATCTTAACGAAACTTGGTACGTGGACTTCTTCTGGGCGTAGGACGGATGGTATTGAAAATGGGCGAAATCGGACAATAACCACGCCTACCTCCCATATAACGGTAAATTTCAGAAATGCGAAAACTGCGATATTTTAGTAACTACTGGAGATAATTCACTCAAAATTGATATTTACAATGAGTTTTAGACGAAAAATAAGAATATTACAAAATTTTGGCAAATGGGCGTAGCCACGCCCACTTATGGTTTAATGTGCATACCTTGGTAACCGCTGCACCAATTTCTTCCAAACTTGGCACAGTTGTTGGCCTTGATACAGCATACTAAATGACCGAAAATTTTAAAAAGCGGAGAATAACCACGCCCACATCCCATATAACGGTAATTTAGAGAAATACAAAATCTTCGATAAATCAGTAAATATTAAAGCTAATTTATTCAAAATTGATGCGCGCAACAATTATTTACCAAGAAATACGTTTATGGTTAAATTTTGGAAAATGGGCGTGGCACCGCCCACTTATGACCACATATATGTATATCGGTAACCGTTCTATCAATTTGTACCAAACTCGGTATTTTTGTTGTGCTTGCCACATAAAAGCAAAACGTTGAAAATTATTGAAATCGGACTAAAATTACGGCCGCTTTTCATATAACGGTAAATTTCAGAAATGCTTGAAATTTCAATATTTCGAAATTTAAGGACGCTAATTTACTTAAAATTTATACACCCCGGCTTATCATGTAGCGGTAGCTTTCGGAAAGGTGGAAAACATATATTTGATACTTGCGCCGGGTATTTTATGTTCGGCTCCGCCCGAACTTAGACTCTCTTACTTGTTATTCATGCTTTCATGCTGAATAAATAGTATGCAATTTTTATGAAAAGTAAAATTTTTTTTTAGTGGTTACAAAGCCAAAAACGTTGAGTTATATTTGTTGAAGTGGATTTCGTTGAAGTGTAAACTATATTTTAATTAAAAATTAATAAAATTAATTAAAAAAATAAATTAATTAAAAATAAAGAAAAATATTTTCAAAAAATGGAAAAAAATTACTTTACGATTTGCACTGACACTCACTGTATATATGTATTTGTAAACTCACGCATGCATGTATGTAAGCATATTTATAGAATGGTTTCCCGGTTTGACAGATCATAATTGCGAAATGCGAGTGTTTCCTTCTAGAAACAAAATAAATGACCAACGTGAGAAGGCTCATGTATATATGTAAACAAATATGTATGTACAAATGCACATAATGTGTAAGAACTCAATGCACATTAAAGTGTGAAGGAAGATTTCTATGTTTGTAAATACATATGTATGTATGTACATTAAGTTTTAGTGGATGCATAAATACGAATTGTTGGTTACGAACCACTCACCACTCAACATACATACATACATACATATGTAAGTTCATTCAAATGTCACAATGGAATAGAATGCAACTGATGCTTCCGACCGACAAAAGTGCAAACAACATTGTTAGCCAACAGTGAAAAGACAAAAGCAGAAGCAACAATGATGTGTGTGGCCAGCGTGTTAATTCAGACTTAGCATGAATACGCAGACTACATACATAAATTTACGTATGCATATACATACAAATGTGCATCCACACATAAATTAGCATCAAGTAGGCGCCCTTCTTGTTTGCTAAGCTCAGCTCGCCACATTAAACTTACATACCCACAAACAAATGGATGTGGTGTAAGTCCTTTGCATATACCGACATATATAAAAGTTTGGATTTGATTAATTTTAAAGATGCTGGTAAAGGTTAATACTCGGGTGATGTTTTTATAAGTCCTATTACACCAAATTTTACTAAGCAATAATTAATATTAAAGTTGCTAACGAAACTAAAATAGTTTTTACTCCCGAATGGACTTGCACCACTTTCAAAAAAAAGTTAAGTCTCAACACCCTTTATGATAGTTTTATTTGTTAAAAAGTCAAATTGTATTTATTTATTTTTATACTTAAGAAAATAATAACTAAAACAAGTATTCAAGTAATAACTTAAACAAATAATAAGTAAGAAAAGATTGTGATTATTATTTCAAATGAACGTAAAATTTATATTTCTGATCATTTAATTTCAAAGTAAAAAATTGCAAGAAAGGCTTTATTGGCATGTCTAATTTACAGTTAGACTAGTGAAGACTTCATGGTGGATAGGCGGTATGAAAGGAAGTAAACTAATCATGTCTGCGTATTTCTCCTTTGTAACAGGTCTAGGCGTTCTATATAGTGGCAACATAGTAATCTTACGAAGATATTTCGGTCTTCCCTTTTCCACAAATAGAAAAATTGCTGTAAATAGAGTGCTTGATTCCGTAGTAGTTTTATAAAAAAATTTGGGTGGCTCGTCTCTTTTGATTCTCATCCAGCATATTTGCAACCAATTTACAGTTTCTCCGTCCATATTTTTCTTTCTATTTGATATAGGTTTTTCTAGAGCTTCTGTAGATAAAAAATCTTCCCACTTGTCAATGTTATTGTGGCTTATTAACATTTAATTTTAATATTCTTGTTGAGCTTTGTACAACGATGATTTTATTAGGAAAAATGGAAAATCAACAAAGGGTTAGCGGTAGAAGTTATAGCAGCTATTTCGGAGAACACCACGTCTCCTCATCAGACTTCTTTTTCTAGACTTTCAGCAGGGATCGAACCCACGTCATATAAAGCTATTTTCCTTCCGACAATTTTGTATTGTAGTATAATAATATAATCTCCGTCGTTAATAAGAAACGAATGGCCCGATAGTAGATTTTGTGGTCGATGGTAGATAACATCTATCGGCCTTACTTAAGTGAATGTTATGCTCTTCCATAAACGTGCTCTTTTCATTAGGATAAGAGGTAGCTTTAATTTTCATAGTTAGTAAATCTTTATGGGGGTCGTGAAAGCTTAAATTAAAGTCCCTCTTAAAAAATTTTCTATAAACTTGTTCGCTAAGGAACGTCGTACTGCTATTTCCGCATTTTTCAACACACACTCAGAAAAAAGCATTTCCTTGAAACAAGAAAACAGTTTCCTTATATTAGAGTTACTGTTTTTCCTTAATACTACGAAAAATTTACTCAAATTGAGAAGTTTTTCCTCATTTCCGGTTCATGCTAAAAATAGGGCGTCGTTAATTTGAGGAAGTACATTTACTCAATAAAAGTAATAATTTCCTTAAATAATTTTGAATTTTGTCAGCGCCACGATTTTGCTCCATAAAAAGATGGTGCCTATACCTAACTAAAACACTAATTAACTTATTTTTTTTCCAAAAGTGAACTTACACCACTTTCATTTGTAACAGCTCATATCGTCGTTTAAAGTACAAAACCGCGTATCGGCGTTCTGCAAAACCGCGTAACTGTCATTTTTCGCCAAAAATTGCATTTGCTCACCGAAGCTCTTGGCTCAACCCTTATCAATTCGTCTTGTAATATACTAGCCTGAAAGGCCATTGCTTTATAAAAGAGAGAACCTTTAAAAATAAGAGTGTTTTCCTTCTCTACTATAAAATAAAATATGCATATAAGTAGGTACAAACACGTGTACATGTCGCACCCTAAATCCAAAAAAGTTACAGCTCGAAAAAATTCCCAATGTTCAGTAGAGGCAAACAACTGTTGATGCTGCACAAGCGACCCAATCAAAACCGAAAACAATCTTAAAAGTACCTTTCTAGTTCAAGAAGATGGTAATGAAGAAGAACTTCCAGCGGTCTTTAGATACATACAGCGTCTGTGAACTGAAAAAAATATATTTTGAAAAAGTTTGAGTTGTGACTGATTTTGATTAAGGGTGCGGTATGTTTTTATGGCTTATTATTCTACAGCTACAGTTTACTCAATGTCAAAGGGGGGAAAGCCCCGCTCATTTCAGTAGGTCCAATTTTAAATGAAATGGAATCTTAACGCCTGAATAAGAACAAACTTTCAAAAATAGATATTTAAATACATAAAATGTATAGGTAGCTAGAATTGGCTGCCGCCTGGAAGAGCACATTTTGTTCTATCTTGTTGAACCATTTCGTGCCACTGATGAATCTCATCAGTCCTCTAGCGTCGGTGTTTGAAACCTCACTAAGGTCAGCTAGAAACGTTGATCCCAGGTGCCGCAGCCTGCTTTTACACAGTGCGAGAAATTTACACAGGAGATGAAACCCGTTTCCTCCTTTTCGTAGTTCTTACAGCTTCTGCAACACCTGCGGAAAGGCACGCCGAGCCTTCCCTGCAAACCATTTTTTCAGAGTATTCTGCATTGTAAAGAAATTTTAAAGAATTCCTTCAGATTTAATTCGATATTTTGCCCAATTTTCAAAAATGAAATAAATTACGCACACTTCCATTCTTTTACGAAATTTCGGAAGAAAATCTGTGAAGCAAAAATAATGCTGCTATGTGAAGAATATCTTTCAGAATTTTTCCAGAATTTTCTTTATTTTTCGTACAGAAAGTTCTTTTCTTTGAAAATTCGTAAAAAAATCGTTACAGAAATGAGATACTCCTAACGATTTCCTTAAGATTTCGGGAACTTTGGTTTGCAAGGTTGCGGCATATTTTCCTTATATGTATGTATATCGACCCTTCTTGATGAGTATACGTTTCGTGACTGTTTCCGATCCGATTTAGCCCACGTTTTTCTGGAAATTCGACAAGTCCGCTATGGTCTGGAATTCATTTTTTTGGCATAAATTAAAAACAAATTTTAACTATGATTTATTTTGGAACGAATTTCCGTCATCCCTTGTCAAGTTTGGTTTGCACCCTGTCGGAAAAATCAACCAACACCAACACACAAATTTTAACTACTTGATTTTAAAAAATGAGGTACGCAGTATTAATGGAGACATTTTAGTGGTCCAAAATATGCAAAAAAGAAACTGTATATGGCAACGCTGTTCTATAAATGAGCTGTCAAAAATGATGCCTCTGAAGCAACAACAAACTTGTGAATAGCTGAGTAAAATATTGTATGAAATGAACTGTGTGATAATAGTTAGTAAACAAAAAAAGTGAATAAATTTACAATGGAAAACAGTAAGAAGAAGAAACCTCCTATTTTTGAACTGAATTAACAAAAATGTGGTTTATTGTGTAATAACTTCTTTAACGAAAAAATTCGGTATTTGCCTGTGTTTTGTGGAGTAAAAGTTGTGTGCATTGTCCCGTACTGTTCAACATTTTTATGTTAGGTGAAAGTTGAGAGTCTGCTCTTTAAATTCATTTGTGCGGGCTTTGCCCCGTTTTGCCCCATTTAAGAATATTTGTAATTTTCAGCATAATTTGAATTACAACACAGAAGTACAGGGAGTTTGGCTAGAGGGCGATCGTAAAACAACTGAAGCTTATTCATTCAAAATTGACGTTTACAATGATTTTTAGGCGAAAAATAAGAATATTATAAATTTTTGGAAAATGGGCGTAGCCACGCCGACTTATGATTACATGTGTATATCTTGGTAATAGCTTTACCAATTTCTCCCAAACTTGGCACAGTTGTTGGGTTTGGTAGAATATACCAAACGGCGGAAAATTTAAAAAATCGGACAATAACCACGTCTACATCCCCTGTAATGGTAATTTGGAGAAATTCGAAATCTTCGATAAATCGGTAAATCCTGAAGCTGATTTATTCAAAATTGAAGTTTGCAATAATTCTTTAGAAATGCGACTAAAATTAAATTTTGGAAAATGGGCGTGGCTTATGACCACATATGTCTATCTCGGTAAGCCTTCGATCAATTTGTACCAAACTCGTTAGGACTATTGTGCATGCCACATAAAAGCAATACGTTGAATTTTATTGAAATTGGACTGAAACTGCGCCCACTTTTCATATAACGGTAAATTGCACAAATGATTAAATCTTCAATATCTTGAAATTTGGGCACGCTAATTTACTTAAAATCGGTACTCACAACAATCCATTGAAAAGAAGTAACATTTTTATGGAGTTTAGGAAATTAGGCGTGGTACCGCTTTTACCTTTTTGTTAACAAGACACTATATGTACTAAGCTTAGTTAAGATCGGTCAACTGGATGGTAAGATATGCGAATTTTCCTCGGTCAGTGAGTGGGACACGCCCCTTTTCAAAAATTTTAAATAGGTAGTATTCCCCTTTATGCCTTGACCCCTTATACCAAATTTTGCTTTTCTTGCTTTACTGACAGCTGAATTATATCACACTTTTTTTATTTGTATGAGTGGAGTGGGCGTGCCACGCCTCAAATTTTTCTTTTCATTTTACTGCTTGTTTTTATGTGGCGTAATAAGTCTACACACAAAACTTAAGTGGCATATCTCGTTTCTAATAATTTACGCCAAAAATAACAATTTTCTAGACCATAGTGCTGTCGTACTTTGGATTCATCTTTCTCCAGCTTGATGGTATACAATTCTTTAAGTAGCAGTTGGCAAGTAGCATATGACGTACACGGTTAAAAATTTGGGTTTAATTTTTAAACCGCGCTGGGACTACTGCCTTTTTTAATCTTTTATAGTCTACTTTTTAAACCAGTCAATAGTTTTAAGCAATTTTTAACATATACTGGTTTAAATTTTAAACCAAAAAGTTCGTGGTTTAAAAATACAAACTTAACATATGAAAGCACATTTACATGCATGGCTGTAGCTGAGTGTGCAAAGATGCTTGACACAATTGGTTGCTACCAAGGCTGTCCGGGTTCAGTCCCCATCGAACGGAGCATGAAATTTAAGATTTTTTTATTATTCTTAATTATGACGAAATAGAAAATATTTGGGTTTAAATTTTTAACCGAACTGTTTAAATTCTAAACCCAATATATGTGCTCTCTTTTTTTAAACTTGGAAGGTTTGTATTTGAAACTAAATTTAGTTTGGTCATATATGTATGTAGTCCAAAAAGTTTAAAATCAAAACCGAAATTTTTAACCGCGTACCAATGTGTTCTTTATCAAAAAAAATCTACTTAGTCGTGCCTTGCCTTTGTCTGCCATGCAGTTTCCCTCTATATCCCTATGATCAGGAACCCAAGTGAGGTGAAGTTTGTTTTGCTTGTCCATCTTCTGTAGAGATAGACGGCAGTCCAACGCAACCTTTGAGTAAAGCGTGAAAGATCTCGGAGCATTGGTTGCAGCCTGGCTAGCACTAAAAATAAAGACGTATCTCCATAGGGTTTCGAATCCAAGTTACTCTATAGCCTCCATTATAGCTAAAACCTCATTATTTATATCAATTCTGTCTATCTGGTAGAGTGTTAATATCTTCTTTCCACTCTCTATGCATGAGATTCTTGTACTACAATTGTTTTCCGGAAGTGATATTCGACATGAAGCAAAGTTACCAGTGGGATGTATCTCTTAAGCGAAGAGCAGCGAGGGCTGTCATCTGTTGTCCAGCCAAATCCAGCAACAGGAAATCTTAAAAATCTTTTGACGTGGTTCTAGGCTCTCCGCTAATGCCTGAGGTTGACCTCTTTTTCTAATACATCCCGCCACACTATCAGACCAGAAATGGGGGAATTGGTCTAATGACTACTGTAAATATACGTCGATAAAATCCGGGGATTAAGACCCCATTTCTTACCTATTGCCATTGTACAGGTATAGAGGGATAAAGTAGGGAAACACAGTTCCAGTTCAGCTAACGCCTAGATATTTGGTTTTTGAATCAAAACCTAACCGGTCGTGGTTCAGCTTCAGTGCAGTTATCGAAGGCATTATTTACCTTCTTGTAAATAGAACGAGATCAACCATATCTGAACTGAAAGTAGTGAAGAAGACAACCCCGAGCCGCCAGTTGATAGCTTTGGAGTCGATGTCTCATCCCTGACCATGACATTGGTACCAATAGCAATTACGCGTATAATAAAAAAACAACAAAAGAGATGCCTGCTTGTCATCCGAGCTACTCAAGTAAGACGGCGAAGAATAGGTAAGGTGCATGCATCAATTCTTATGAAGAATGTGGATCAACGCATGCCAGACGACTTGCCCGATCCACAAAAAAGGTGACATCGCTATGGGCGCCAATTACTGAAGACCACCGCTAACGAACAGCTTGGACCTTATCTGTGTGGCTTTAGACCTGGAAAATCTACCATAGACCAGGGATTCACAATGCGCCAAATCTTAGAAAAGACCCGCGGGAATAAAATTGACACACACCGTCTATTTGTCGATTTCAAAGTCACTTTCAACAGTAGTAAAAGGAGTTTCCAATATGCCGTCCTGTCTGAATTTGGTCTTTGAATCCAAACGAGGTTTCAGAAAAGGTGCCTTCCTTTAATGTGATTTTTTTAATCTGATAATGGAGAAGATGATAAGAGCCACGGATCTGAACCGCTCAGGTGCAATTCTTTATAAGAGCATATGCCAACGACATCGCCGTTCTCACTAAAAAATAAGGACTATGCCTTTTCTGTCTTCCCGGAATTATATAGAGAAGCAAAGCGTGTGACTCTGATGTTTAACGAGGATAAATCGAAGTATGATCTGCTGTCATCACATAAACTGTCAAAGTATAAGCATCTCGGCACCCACGTCACTCCCGACAGTTATAACATGAATACTAATAATAGATTGGCGATTATACAATATGTTAGTGTTTGGCCTAGATTATCCTCCGGTTTTTGGCGTGCGCCTTGATGTTGTCACACAAAGGGGAGGGACCTACACTTTTACGCCGACTCCGGATGGCGATTGTATTTATTTGAAAAGGTGCTTTCCATGGCAGAAATACACTCGGAGGTTTGCCATCGCCTGCCGAAAACACTTTTTTGTTTTTTAATTTTTGATGTTGGTAGGAAACTGGGTTTGAACCCAGGCCCAGCGGAATGATAGCGCGCACTGCTAACCACAGCGGCCTGGCAGTTACATGTTTGAAAATGTAGACGACTTTGTTTATTTGGTAACCAGCATTCACACCAATAATAATGTCAGCCCTGAAATCCAACTGAGCATCACTATTGCCAACAAGTGCTACTTTCGACTGGGACTTTTTTTATGTACCCTAATGTACATACAATACATATATAGTTTGAAAATGGAAATAAGTTAGAACTACATAATTTATTGCACACCCTAAGCTCAGACTAAGGGCTTCACACCAAGCACAACATTTAAATACAATAAATATTTTGAAAAACAAAACCAGTCAAATTCGAATTCAAAGCGGCACGTGATTTTTACATATGTACATATATACATATGTATGTATATATGCATATACCCGCACAAAACTATTTTTAAAGATATTTAGATTTATTTGTTGGTCTGGGTCATTACCCTTTGGCCGGCCAATGCAGAAAAAAACAATAGAAGGAGTTGTTGTACCCTTCATGCTGGGAATTCCACATCAAGCAAAAAACTTTTATGCCGACATATAACTGGTTAGTGTGGTCGGTTGGTCGGTGTATATGTATGTAAGTATATTGCTGTCAGAAAATGTGGATGTACAACATATGTATGCATTCAAAGCACTTTTGTTCTATGTAGAATATATAGGTACATACTTATACATATCTAAATATGTATGAATGGGTAAAACCCTAGACAAAACCACAAAGTTGTTTTGTTAATTTTATGAACGCTTTATAGTAAAAGTTAAATTTAAGCAATGGTAACCAGTTCAAACAAAATTTCTCCTCATGCCTTGTTGTTGCTGCTAGACACTTTTGTGGGAGTTAAAGTGAGCAAAATAGAATGTGCAAGTTTATGTAGGTATAGATGGAGATTCGTTGAAAATGTCTTAACGAGTTACTAACGAAGTACTGCCCCATTCTGTTAAACACAATTTAAAATTTCTGGAAAACTTATCTGCATATATTTGTGAAATAAATTTAAAATCTCACAAAACATATCCATGGAACTTGGCTATAACTACATAGCTCAAATTATAACAAATTTTGTGAAGAGCAAATTAAAAGTTTCGCGTTTCCTATTTAGCAAAAATATGGCAGGAATAGGAAAATCGATTTTACCCAAAATTGCTACTTTTTACGCACTTTACACTACAGAATTTAATATAAACATATAAAAATTAAAAAAATCGGACTGAAATAGTCTTTTGTAAAACTTTAAAGCTTTTATTAAAAAAAAATTAGTCAAACTGGTCAAAAAATGCAGGCTCCAGTAAATTATGAGCATTAAATTCCAATTTTGAACCACTATGCAGCGGTCATACCTTGGCAGCAAATGGCATACCTTCGAATGTACTTCTGCCGTGAAAAAGTTGCTCGTATAATCCATTTGTAGTGAAAATATTAAAATTAACATGAAAACGTTTGCTCAAATTTGGTAAATTTAAGAAAATAACTTTACTCATATTGAGAAAATAATTTGTTAAGTTACACAAACAAAACACGGCAAAAATAAATTTGAAAATTAACAAAAAAATACTTTCTTATATGAAGTCAGAAGTTTCTTAAATTATGTTTACATATAAATATAATCTCAATCAAAGCTAGTTTGTTAATCATCCCGTTTACATAGGCAAATGCCAGATTACACTATGCGACAAAATCTGACCGGTATTGAGTAAAACTAAATACAAGTGATAGTTTTAGATGTCAGTCATACTAGGTCAATGGATTTATTCCAGTTTAGCTCAAATAAGGAAGATATCCTTAATTAAATCCTTGAACACAATTTGTTGTTTAATTAGGTTAAGTTCTTAAAAAATATTCTTTAATATTCTTTTTGATACGAGGAATCCATTTTTAAAGTTCGTTTTTTATTATCTCTGCGCTAGATGGCGCTACAGGCCGATTTTATTGAATTTCCATTAGTTTTCTTTATTGAATAATTGGGTCGTTATGTTATTTTAAACACAGCAATCAATATTTTAAACGTTAATTAATTAATTTATTTAATTTTGTTTTATTCTTTTGTCTACTTTTTTTAAACTTTCCTTCTTTTTTCGATTTTCAAAATCATCGTCACGGTTGTTTTTTTACTCTCCTTGTCCTTATCGGTATAATATGAGATTAGTTTATAATTACAGATTAACGAGGGACGAATTTTGTATGGCCAATCTCTTTTTCTAATGACAGATTAGGGAGTTAACCTCGAAAACGAGGATAATCTACTTATATGTAAACCTAGTATTAATATATTCTCTAAAACCTTTATAGAACTTTTACATTTGGCAATATCATATTTGTATGTATGTATATGAAGCGACATCTGCCTTTGAATTATCACTAAAACGCAGTTAAGTGCTTTACAAATTCTAAAATTTAAATCATTTGTAAAAAACCCGTATACTTAAGACTAAATCACGAAAATATATTCTTGTATATTCTCATATTAGATTTTATTAGATTTTCTTGATCACAAGAATATGTTTTCTAAGTTCAAAAACAAGTCTCGATTTTCTTGTTTGCTTTGGTTTAAGAAAACAATTATCTCCGTGCAGCATCGATATGGTCTTATGTCCATTTTGTTTTGGCAATAGCGTGAACCAAAGTCATATTAAAAATTTCACAAATTTTATTACTTTAAACGAGCCATTCCTGTATATACATATGCTATGTGCATATGCACATATATGTATGTATATCAATAGGTTTATTGGAAACGACTGTAACGATTTTGATGAAATCGTGTATTCCGAAAAAAAAACATATTCGTGTGAGGTTGCCACCTATTCGCAATTAGTTACAAACTAAATAACACATTATAATATGGGTATCACATAGAAAGTATTTCAAAAAGCCTCAATTCGGGAATATTTTTGAATAGGGTTCACACCCAGTTTCCAACGCACTTTTATTAAATTTTTTGCTTAGAAAGTTATCATACAAAATTAAAATTTATGCGTATGAAAAGTAAGCTCTTAAACAAAGACATTAGTGTAAGGTTGCCACTTATATTCGATTCTACAAAATTTAACTTAGGTGAGCAGCTGATATGGATATCAAATCAAAGATATTTTGGGCACTTTAATCCAGACATACATATATATTCGATGAGGGTTGCCACTTTTTTATTAATACCAATTTGTGTTTTACTAAATTCAACGAGAAACGAGTGGTCTTAAATATGCATGTTATTTTTGTTTATCAACATTGTTTTTTCAAAATTTTTTATTTTCATCTTGTGTAACTGCATAATGAGGTACTAAAATGTTAATAATAAAAATTAATGGGAACAAAATTTGATTTGTATGCCAATAACGAATTTGTAGATAAAAAGTTTCCATCAGCTCCAAATTTTGAGAAAAGTGTGTTAAAAGTGTCACAAATCGCTTTTCGGCAATGTTTGAGAAGCTCTACCAAAGAGACAAAAGGTGACAGGACATTCAACGTAGAAAAAAAAAATTAAGTCTGAACTTTCTACTATCATCCCTGCACCTGGATCTGAGGTTACCTATAGTAACGGTGAGCAGATTTCTGTGGTCCGAACATACAATTTTGTTTTAAGAATAAAAGGTCATAACATCTTTTTAAAAATTTTATTTAAAACATACTAAAGAGAAAACAATTGAAACTGATCGCAAAAATCTATGCACACAGAATATACGGTGGCGAGAATGTAGATAGGGAAAGACACTTTAGCAAGTTTTGGCTACTTATCTTTGTTTAAAAAATTGTTTATTATTTTTTTATGAAAATATAGCTTACTATCTAAAAAAACCAAGTAAATCAAAATGTCAAACTTTGTAGAACATTTTTGAATATTCGACGAATTTTAACAAATCAAAATATCAAACAAAATATTAAACACTTTTATCAGATTTTTTTAGGATTCTATTGAGTGTGCAGTTTTGTAGCTCAGTAAGTTTTAGTATAATAAAGTTCAAGTTTTACTGTCGATTTTTTGCAAATTTTTTATTCGCGCACTTTCTTTCATACATATTTAGTATGTTCGAAAATTTTGTTCTATGGGAAGATGAGCAACTCCTTCAACGATAAGTCCTAGCTATTTAAAATTTGCATTTTGAATTGAATGGGCTACAAAACTGCCAGCTCAGACTGTTTCTAAGAAATCTAATTGAAAAGCTAAAAATTTTGATGAAACTTTGTCGAATTTTGTTAAGTTTGGTACATATTTTGATATTATGACTTACATGGCATTTGTTAGATAACGAGGAACACTTTCATGAACAAATAATAAACATTTAATAATCGAAAGAGTAATAACCATAGGTTGCTAAAATATCTTTTCTTTATTTATATTTTCGTCACTGTATTAACAACTTGTATTTTTCATATTCATTAATTTATTGAGGGAATCAGTATTCATTTTGTAATATCACTAAATTAAAGTTGGAATCGTTTCATTAAAAAAAAAACTTAACAAAAAATTATAAATACCTTTTCTTTGTGATAACGAAAGTGTTTCCACGTTTGTGCGAAAATTAGTTTTTTGGAACAAAGTACAGGGAGACTCTTATTCAATTAATAAATGATATACTGAAAATCGGGATTTAATCGATACAAATAAGAAAAATCGGGCACTTATACGTCCCGACTTTTAAAAAATATTCAGCGGGACAATTTTCCCAAAATCGGTACTGCCTGCCAAAATCGGTACGAAGTTCACCGTACCTATAGTCAAATAGGTCTCATTGAGCGTATTGTACGAAAGACTAAAGACCACCGCCAGCGAACCTATTGGGCTTTATCCGCGAGCCGATAGACATGGTAAAACCACCATAGACCAAAATATTCACGATATGCCAAATATTAGAAAAGATTCCCAGGAAGACAATGACGCTTTCGACAGCACCTTCCTATGGTGTGATGTCTTTAATCTAAAGTTGAAGAACTACAACCTCAGGTAAAACTTTTTAAATGAGCTTGCAATTGCAAGCGAATGCCGACGACATAAAAATCAGCGGTTAAAAAAATAGAGTGCGCCTGTTCTACCTTCTCGAATCACATTTTATAATCCTTCTATAATGACTGTGCTGGTATATGACGCAGAAGCTTGAACAATGAAAACATCTGATGGGGAGGCTCTTAAAGTTTAGATCTAGACATAGTGCGCCGAATTAAAATATAGCGGTTGCGCTGGCTTGATCGTATCGTACAAATGGTCGCGAATGCAGGTAACAGAGGAGGAGGAAAACCGCCTCTGCCATGGCGACTGGCGTGTTTTATTGGACTCGGGCAGAGTCACTTATGCGGTTACAGCGAAAATATTTAAACCAGTTTTTTTTTTTTTAACTGTAATTTTGAAATATTTATTTGCATTTATAAATAAAGCGCTTAATATATATTTGCAAAACAGTTAATAAAGTTTTTCTTTACTATATTTTTTGGTGCGAATGCCCACCGATAGAAAACAGAAAATTTTTTATATGCTTCTTATTTATTAACAGAGTTTGTGATGTGGGTCATGGATACCCCAAAAAATACCTATTTTTTATGCACATATTGCCTACATTCTAAATTTATTTATATTTGTAATCTTTGTGTCCTTCTTTTTCTAGATATGGCCTTCACGCAGCAGAGTGAATTAAAAACGAAATTGACCCTTAAATTAATACAGAAGACAAATTAACTTGTCCACTTAAAAAGAAATGCATAGAATGAGTGCATTCCCGCAAATAATTCAAATGTAATTACGATTGTGGTTGCAGTACTTACAATTGATATGCACGTCGAAGCGCTTGCTTACTGACGGCGGTACACCATTCGAGGCGATGCACAAATATCCGCCCATGTCTGTGCGATGTACATTTGTCAATACCAGCTTTTCACCCTCCACTGATTTGACCACTGAAATGAATAGAAAGTTAATATTGTAGTAAATGAAGGCGAATATCGAAAGGGTAATAGGATACAAAGATATGCATAAGAGTAGGTAGATAAACTTAAATTTACTTTAAGTAAACCAGAAAAAGCATGTGAGAAACATTTTGGATATGAGGTTTAAGTGCAGATGGTAAAAAATAAATCTGTAAATAGAAGGAGCCGCATGATCAAGGAAGGGCACAGAAAGTTGTGATGGGTGTGTATCACACCAAATATAGATCCAAGCAGATTACGAAAGCAGTTGACAAATAATGTTAACTATTCAGAATTTTGTGGTTACAGACCTAAGAAAGAAGCTAGCTGAAGACCTACGAGTCTGTAAAAAACACGACCGCAAACGAACTAACAAAACTCTATTTGATTACAGGACTTTTCTTCAACCAGATACTGTTAGGGAAGCTCGTCTCTTGGCTGAATAAAATTAGGCTACAGAGATAAAAGAAAGCAAAGTCTGGGCCGAGTACGCCCCCGCACTGGCACATAATATACACTGATGTTTTCTGTTCCTCATTACACAACCTGCACTGGTCAGAAAGACCTACTCCGAGGTGCACAGGTACTTCATACCCTACAGTGAACCGTAAGACAGTCTGTAAAAATTTTTACATTATGCCTTGTGAGGTGAAGGAGTGCTCTAGTTCTCGATATTGATATTTTCGGTATGAGGTATTTAGCCTCTTTGTTGTTTTCCGTGTTTTCCGCTTAACGGATCCTCATGACAGACAGATGATGCCTCCATTAGATTTGAGTGAGCTTGTGCACTTTCAAGACGAGGAGCGCCATCAGAGTGTAGATTAAGTTAGGTTGTTGGGGAAATCGGTTCAAACAACCAACTCACTTAGACCTTGCAGGTACATTGTGATACCACAGAAGCAAGTACAATATGCTAACAGCCATTCAATTACAACGAGAGAGAATTCTCTTCAAGGTACAGTTTTTGCATATGTGTGTGTTTTTATTGACACTCCTCAATCCTCTTCATTCCATTAACTTTATATGCAAAGTATACATATGTATGCACAAACATAAGTGTGTATGTATATTAGGGTGCTCTTCGATTTTTATTTTTTTTTGCAATTTTAAGACCTTACCCCCTAATTTCTTTCCTTTTTATGAGAAATATTATTGCCTATTTTTAAAGATTTTTCAAAAATCATTTAGAGGTCGCGACTTGACATTTTAGCTTAGAAAGTCCGGTTTTATAAATTTATTCGTTTTTGAATGACTAGTTTTCATTCAATTTTAAAGATCGAGCATTTTGTGAGAAGTGGATAATCTATAATAATCTAGCATTTTTCATCGGGCAAAAAAAAAACATTTTTTCTTAATTTTTTAACTTTTCACCATCACTTATTTCCACAATTTCAAAATGTGTATTACTATCTAAAACTAAATCTATTTTCAAATAAACTGTTAGCTCATTTATTGCAATCGCATAAAAATTGTCGAAATTAGGCGACTTTCTTAAATACGGCCTTGAATTTTTATTGTTTATGTATTGGACTATCAGATTTTTTGAGCAGTGTGGCTAAGGAATTCATAAATATTTATTCAAAATTGATATATACAATCGCTCTTTAGCAAAAATGTGGGTTTTCAATAAATTTGAGGAAAATGGGGGTGGCACCGCCCACTTATATGATATATGCGTATCTCAAAAACTACTTGACCGATCTCGACCAAATTTGGTACACACCTTAGCCTCCTTAAGCAACGTCTTAATATTTTTGAAATCGGTCAAAAACCACGGGCTCCACCAACGCAACGGTAATTTCAAAAAACTTAAAGCTAGCTATATTTTAAGGGGAGTAGGTTCTGTCTCTCTAAATGATTTTTATAAAATCTATAATAATAGGCAATAATATATCTCATAAAAAATAAGGAAACTAGTGGGTAGGGTTTTGGAAAAAAAAAATTCGATGGATACCCTAATTTACATATGTCCATATGTATAAGACTATATATGTCCACATATGTAAGTAGAAAGCCTGAGATAATGTAAATAAGTACGAGAAAAAAACACAAAAAAAAACGGAACCATGAGTGTGTGGACAGTGTTTTTGCTAAACGGTCATAATGTGGTATACCAGACACTTGCTTTTGTGTGTAAACAAAATGCACGCACACATCCACATACAAGTTACTTGCCACAACTAAATACCACTGGGGAGTAGAATAACGACCCTCATTACCTAATCGCTTGCCCTAATATGTTTGCACCCAACCTTCTTTAATAGAAAGGTAAGTGATACTTGTGCAACATTGAAGTGGCTGATTGGGTAAACCAACCCCTTGCACATTTAAGCAGTACGCCAACGCTCAATTAGGGCGGCAGTGAATAAACGAGTATCGTTTTGCTCAATCAGAGGCGGCAAAGCAAGGTACTATGAGCGAAGTTTTTCTTTATATGGAAGAAACTGCGTGGAGCTGTCGGCAAAAAATTTTTAAAAATCAACGTGATTTCTTAGCCACTTCAAATTTGTTTATTATTATTGAATGGGTTATAAAACTGCATATAAGAAATTTGTTAAAAAAAAATTGAGAACAAAGTTTAAAATTTTGACGAAAATTCGTTAAAGTTTCCTTAATTTTGTATATGCGACGGGCCAAACCCGATCTTAGGACAAGCTAATTTTGCCTAGGCTAAACTTGATCAAGGGCCACAGAACAGCTTTCCGGGTAGGTGGCCTTCGGCTGCACTTAAAAAAAATAACCCTCATCAGTCCAACTCCAGCTACGCAGTCCACAATATTGTGGCGTCAAACTTGTTTCCGGTTGGACGGATATATTGGATCTAGGTAGAACTAGTTAAGCCTAGGAAAAAAATGCAATATAGCATTAAGAAAAGTCAAAACAATACCAAATGTGAAATTTTCACTGATTATTATTTGTTTTATTTTTGATCTAAAAAAACTTTCAACTTATTTTACTTTGCTCGTATGTTTATTGTAATATTTTGGTCATCACTTCTTGCTAACGTTCAGTATATGAAAACTATGTAAAACAAAACCAGCCTATCCGGAGTTTTTCCAATATCCAAATAGGGAACCGGTTTTTTCTAATTACAATTTTTAGAATAACTCGAAAACCGGGTTTGGAAAAAAGGCGAATAATCGTACACCCTACTCAATACAATTTTGGTATCGGATTTAAAAAAATCTCAATGGCGGATCTGAGAAGGAGAACGATTTTTTTTGATTCAAAATTTTTGCTCGAAAATTGAGTCTCGGCTCTTTTTGGGGTCGCTGAATGGCGGATCCATATTTGATGTACAATTTATAAAGCAAAAGTTAAAATCGAACGTCCGTACATGGCGTATGAGTTACTCAGATGAGACGAGAATGTTACTTTAACCTTAACCTTTAACCCAATCTTAGCCTTTAATACTTTGAATTTAAGTAGATCTTAGCCAATGTGTCCTTTTTTCTTTACATCGCACAGTGGTTTAAAATTGGCAATTTGTGTTCACAATTCACTGGAGCCTTCGTTTTTCACTCAATTTGTTTTTTTTGTCTTAAATTAAAGCTAATAAAATTTTCAAGAGATCAGTTGTGTCCGATTTTTGAATTTTTGTTTGTTTGTACTAAATTTTTTAGTGCAAAGTGCAGAAAAAGTAGTTGTTTTGAAGAAAGTCGATTCTCCTCTTCTGGTTAATATAAGTTATATAAAAAAACTAGTTGAAAGCAAATTCATTACTTTTTTTGTTTCTATAAAAATTTTATTAAATGTTAGTACAATAAAGTGTCTGTTTCAAGTGGCTAAGAGTTCGCACTGATTTTTAATAATATAACAAACGCCTAAACACAAATAATAGCCAAGCTTCAGTATAAGGGTTTTAAAAAAGCTATTTTAAAACAAGTGTATATTTATGTTGCTTTAAAAAATATTTACAACGGCTTAAAATACACAGAACAGACGCTTCAGAAGCAGAGCAGTTCCATTAAAAACAGAACAGATGGTCGCTGTAATCATAAGGTGTGTTATTCAAAAGTATGTTAATATTAAACATTAAAATCTAATTAAGAGGAACACCCGTCTTCTTCAAGACTGTATTCTTTATTTTGTATCACATTTTCTATATAAGCATTAATAAAAAGGCAATTACTTATGCCAGTTATCTTACCTTGCTTCTCTCTTGTCTCCGTTCGCAGGACTATGTCCTTGGCGCCCTCGCGTCTCCATTGTACTGTTGGCTCAGGAACACCGGTAGCACTGCAGATGAGCACAATTGTGCCGCCCTCATTGCTAATACCCTCCTCAAGGTTTTGTTCCGGATGATTCAGAATGTCAGGCGGCACTACAACATCCAAATAGCCAGACTTCAGGTAAGTGATGGATGGAAGTGCAAGGATTTGTGCAAAGTGAACAAATGTGGAAGAAAGTAGAACATAAACAAAATTATATTCTTAAGTATATTCTAAGGATTGTGCAGTTAAAGTATGGAGAAATGTTCATACATATACATATAACGTAAGTAAGTACATAAATCCTTTCGGTTCGGTTTCGCCTTATCATAAATACATACGTTTGAGCCGCGAGAAAAAAACATTCAACCCAGTTAAAAAAACTTAAAAGAAAATGTCTCCTTTGTAAGGGTTCATCATAATTTAAATGACGTAATTTTCAGATTTTTGGCATGGATCTTCCACGTGTTTACCTTCTCTTCGTAAGCGTGGCTCCAAAGCCCTGGTCAAAGCAACATCGCAAAAGAAAATATAGAAGAAATGTTTTTTCTTAACAGCAGTCGTCACTCGGCAGGCAATGGCAAACCTCCGAGTATATTTCTGCCATGAAAAACAGCTTCTCATAAAAATACAATCGCCGTTCGGAGTCGGCATAAAACTGGAGGTCCCTCCGCTTTGCGTAACAACATCCAGGCTCACACCACAAATCGGAGAAGAAGCTCGGCCAAACACTAACATATGTATGTGTAAACGCCAATCTATTATTATTATTAATATTCAACATACGTACATATTGCCATTGCGATGACATATTTATGTTTGTGAAATAACTCAAATCCGGCTTATCTTAAAATGCTATGTTAATACTTCAGCTGCTAATTGAATTAAATTTCCTCGTATGTGCATATGTGTCCAAATTTATAAACCCTTTTCGTATATACACGCTAGGGTGCTTCTTTAAAATTCAAGATCGAAATTTTGCATGAGACATCCCTTCATTTCGTTCTACGTACACAATAAAGATACCGAAGAAATTTTCAAAATTTATAAATCGTTTTTAGAGGTCCTTAACAGGGTTTGAAAATATTTAAATTCAACAAATTTGACAAATTTACACTGAGCCAAAAGCACAATAGGTTTCTCAACCAAGTTATGGTTTGATTTTTTCATGGTCAATAAGCCGATTGTAAGAAATGTGATTCAAGTTAAACATTTGAGAATAAATTCGTATGTATGGCAGTGGCTGAAGGTGCTTGCTGTTATTTGTAGGATTCCAGCAGTACGAATGGCGTGAGCGCGATACATAATTTTTATTTTTTTTTCTGTTTTTGATTTTTCTTAATTAAGAAAAAGCCTCTCAAGTTTAACATTTGAAGACGCATTTATAAAGCGGCTGAAGCTGAGTGTGTAGGGATGCTTGCTGTTATTTGCTAATCCCGCCACATATTAAAAGGATAATACAAATTTTTGTTTTATATCTCTGAATTATGAAAAAGCATCTGTGAAGTGCAGAACATAAACGTATTCAAACGAAAAATCTCCAACCAAAAGTTTGGTTAATGTAAACAAAATTGTGGTTAATATTACCAAATCATGGTTGAAAATGTCAACCAAGGCATTGTTAATATTAATCAAAATATTGTTGATTCCTTTTCAAGTTTGAATTTGGTAATATTAACCAGTTTTTGGTTGATTTTTCTCTCAGTGTAGTTACCAAAGAAGAAATTAAAATAATTCGTTTTGAGTTCAGAAAGTCTATATTAACTTTCCCCTATACATGATGTCCTTCACAGCTTTCAAGGTAATTTTTTGTAATCCAGTGTTATTGGGAACTTAGGAAAAAATTAGAAAACGCTGCTTTCATTAAAAAAAAAATATTTAACAAATGACAGCCTTTGGAGCTTAATATCGCATGTCAAATCCATGGAAAAAGTTAATATGGACTTCCTAAGCTGAAAACGCGTATTTTCTATTGTAACAAAATATGTTAAAATAGTCAAATTTCAATATCTTCACCCCGGTAGTGACCATTAAAAATTATTTCATATTTTTTTGTGTGTTCTCCTATACAAAATGAATGAATGAATTTAGATTATGACATTTTAGATTATGACATTTGACCCTAGTACTCGCCTACAGATATATTGGTATTTATAACGTTCATGAGTGTATGCATTGCAATAAAAAAATGCGAATAGGATTTATAGCCAGAATAAATATGACAAGGACTATGTGATAACCAGTGTTGTCAGAATTTTCTCAGCAATCCAGCTAAATGGACAAAAAAAAGGCTAAAAATAGCCAAATGAAAAAATTTTTAAGCTTAAACCTTGAAAAGTGTAAAGGCAAATATCAAAATGTTTTTTTAGTTTTTTTATCTGGATTTTCCTAAATTTAGAAAACAGCTAGAAAGAGTTAAAATATTTACCGAAAAAAGCTAAAAAAAGCTAGCAGCCAAATTAGAAGCTACTCGGCGGAAAACAGCTATATCCAGCTGGAAAATATGTAAAATGGCAACACTGTGGAGCGACTTTGCCGCACATTTCATGCAATAGGGAGCTGCAGCGACATCAACGAACGGGATGAGTCACCGCTATGTTTCTACTGATGCTTTCCATTTCCAGACAACCGGTCAGGTACGAGCATGATTTTTAATTTCGACCAAACTCAAATACATTGTTTGTTGGTCCAAATAATGAGACACGTGTTTTTTCTTTTGGCTCGGAAAAATGTTTCGGCCGAATTAAACGCGATTTTGTTTTTCAGGCAAAAATCGATTATTCGAATTGAAAGTGAGAATGTTTTTTTAAAATGCCCATAACTTTGTCGAAATTTAATAGATTCCAACAATGTTTTTACTCAAATGTCAGTAATTCTTGTCACTTCAAGATAGAATGGTATAATTATTGATTTTCATTATTTAAAATTTTTTATTTAACAATAAACAAAAAGCGCATATTTTTTTTTAATTTAATTTCTCAAAAAGTGTATTTTTTTTTCTCTCAAACTTTTTTACCGTGAAAGAGACACTTCGAACTACAATCAACCCAAATCTCTAATAGCGAAGATTTTTTTTTCTGAGTTATGATTTTTTATAGAAAATATACGTTTTTGTGGTACATACTACAATATTCTTATATTGTTTAACTAAATGGAACATATGTATGTAATATATCAGCAAAAAATACAGCCGTGATCATTTTTTGTGTATCAAATAGATATTAGAACACACTTTCCACCATACAGTTTCGATTATAAAAGGCGGGAAAATGTGATTGTGTGTGCGCCAGGGCTGCCAAGTTTTTGTGTTCTTCTCTCAGCATTTTCACATGCATTTTGCGTGCATTGGATTACGATGGTGTAGTTTTAAATACCCAATTTACTGGTCTTAACTATGCAAATCAACATCAAAAAAATCAGCTGTTAATAGCTAATTAGGAACATCTTGACCATCTTATATGTATATAGAAATGTTAATATGAAGTCTGTACGATGGGCCGAATCCGAGGCATACCGATTTGAAGAAGTACAGGATTAGTCAGAATCACGAAAAAATCCAAACTTTGACAGATCATATCTCTTCGAACACGTGTTACCTTATTTCATGTTTGGAACCCATAAAAAAATTTTAATCGAATCGGAGACATGACATAATTTTTTTTTACGAAATCCAACCGACTTAAAAAAGAATGGCTTGTTTGCATCAAAAACTTCTAAATTACTTACTTTTAAAAACTTTAAATAAGCTGTTTTGCTATACCATTTTTTTTGTTACCCTTGTTGTGGTAAACTTATTGCAAGTTTATTTCAAAAACACTTTTAGAAATACTTGTTAGATCAGATTTCAAGTATCACAAGTAATTTTTAAGCAAAAAACAAAACCGACCTCAATTCTCATATACAAATTTAAGAGTACTGTTAATTTCTTCATGATGCAATTGTCAGATCTAAACAAATTATTATAGGACCACCTCTGAGGTACCATCTTTCTTTTAAAAGGAGAATTATAGAAATCGGCTAACGTACTCCAAAATTAGGCGGTACTATACATAAAAAACATATTCCGAAGAATTGATAACCTCCTCGCTTTTTTGAAGTCGGGTAAAAAGCAATCTCCGTTCAATTTACATATAGGAATCTAACCACACATCGACCAGTTGCCAACCAAAATCGCGGTTGTGACAAAAACGAGATTTGGTAACCCTGAACTACAGGCATCGAGTTTAATGCATAAAAATCATAGAATCGTTTTTAAAACAGATTTGTGAAATAATATCTAGAGAAAATACCACCTTTAGAAGCAATGCCTTCAAAGAAAACCCGTTTTTCTGCTCTCCTGTAAAATTTTAGTGCCGTAAGATAGGCGGTTTTGCAATTGGGCGATGGGTGGCTTTGCAAAAACATCTAAGATATGTATGAGTATTGGCATCCATTCTTCTTTAGAGTGTTCTAAATGAGTAATAATATCGATACTTTTATAAAAAGTTCTATCACTACACTAACCTAAGAATAATGAAAACAGGCAAATAACCTACATATTTATGCATATAGGTGGCGATCATACCGCCCGCCTGATGACTGCAGCATCTTTTAAGTAGAGACTAGAGTGCCAGTTACTGTCGAAATTCGACAGTTTTTCTAGTTTTAGAAGCCTTGGAGAGGTTTTCTAACTTAACATGTAGCAAAACTTATACAGTACAAATTAACTAACCGGAAAATCTTCTGCTAAAACGTAACAACATTTTTTTTTATCTGAGAAGGTCTTTGGAGGACCTCGGCAGGACTTGGAATTGACCCGATACATTCAAGTTTATCGCTAAATTTTAATGATTTGATACATATCGATAGTTCGATAAATTTAAAGAACACTAAAATTCGATAACTCCACAAAATTCGTTAACTCGACCAATTTCGATAACTGTGAAATTCGAGGGCTCGATAAATTTCGATAACTCAAAAATGTAAAAGCTTTGGATACCGTTATAAATTTTTACTTTTGACTTCTCCACATTTTTCGGAAACTATCTAAACATTTTGATAACTCGTTACGCTCTGTTAAGACGATTAAATTCGATAAGCAGTGACAAATCGATAACCTTGAAATTTCTATAAATCGATATATTTTGAAAATTCCATAAACTTCGCTTCGTTGAACCAACCAATTTCAGTAGATCAATAACTATCGCTAACTCTGTAAGTTGAACGAACTCCATGCATTACGACACCGCGATAAACTTCCTTAAGTCTATAAATAATGATAATTCAATAAATATCGATAACTTGATACATTTCTTTAACTTGACAAATTTCGTTAATCCCACACGTTTTTATAGCTCGATAACCATCCGTAAATTTGGACAACTAAGTTTCTGTGTCTATAAATTTCGACAACTCAGTAAACATTGATCAGTTTGAATAATTCGCTACGTTGCGATAACTAAATAAGCATGGATAAATTTCGATGATTCGATAAATTTCAGTAACCTTTATGGCTGATTTTATTTCGGTTCCTATCGGAAAATTTCAACTCTGTTAACCTAATCTTTTGTATTTCTCGTTGTCTCCATTTTCGCCTTATCTCAATTTTCGCTTTTATCTTCACGTTGCCTTTTTTATCTTCATCATTATCACTTGTTTCTTCATCTTCACATTTATCTTTATTTCAAAGTTTAATTTCAAATACGAAGTAAAACAAACGGCTTAAATTGAACAGGTTGCAAAAACAACCATACACAATTTTGAAAATTTTTAAACGACGATTTTCGACCAAATTCGAAACTATAAAAACTCTCCTCATCTACAGGAAATTACCTTTCCAACGGTGTTTTTGGTTTTGAAATCGGTAACTTTACCAAGGTCTTCATCTTTGTTTTCATCTTTCACATCTTTGCTTATATCCTTTTCTTTTTCTATTCACGTAGCGATGACGTGATAAGATGTGACGTCATTTTATGTTATGTGATAGGATGTTATGTCATGTGTTGTCATATCCTCTGATGTCATGTCATATGATGTCATATCATGTGATGTTAAGTCATGTGATGTCATGCCATATAATGTGATGTAATATCATATGATGTCATGTCATGTGATGCCATGCCATATAATGTGATGTCATATCATCTAATGTCATGTCACGTGATATCGAGTGATGTGATATCATATTATGTCATGTAATATCATGTGATGTCACTTCATATCATGTGATAAAATGTGATGTGATGTCAAGTACTGTGATCACATTCCATGTTCCGATTAGTATATCGATAACCCTGTTGATAACTGTGTCGATAAAAATACCGATAACAATATCCATAAACATATAAAAAATACAACGATTGTAAAATCGATTAACGATTGTAAAATATAACAATCATCAGTATCGATTATTGTACATATCGTTAACAATATAAATGGCTAAATCGATAACAAAATCAATTATTTAATCGATTATTATACCCATAACAGTATCCGTTATTGTATCGATAACAATATCGATTATTATATTGATTATTATATCGATTACAGTTATTTGATCAATAACAGTATCGATAAAAATATCGATTATTTTATCATAGCAATATCGATTATTATATTGATAAAAATATCAAGTTTTATATCGATAACAATATCGATCTTCATCCTCATCCTTTTCTTCATATTTATCTTTATTTTTGCACATTCCTCTTCACCTTTACCTTAAAGTGTTTAAATTTACTTTGATCTTCGTTTTTGCCTGTACCTCTAAGCATCTTTGTTTTTGTTTTTATTCTCAAACCGCTAAACCGCTGAGAACCATTTCCATGTGCATTATTCCCCTTGAATTTGAAAATTAACTCCCAACCAACCAACTGCCGCTAAAGAAGTTTCACTTCATAAATTCAAGAAATGTTTTTTCCCTTTCAGTTACCTTAATTTTTATGTATCTGTCATTGTCTCCATTTTCGTCTTTATCTTCACTTTTGCCTTCATCGTTATCATCTATTTCTTCATCTTCGTATTTATTTCAAAGCCTAATTTCAAATGCGAAGTGAAACAACATGCGAAACATGTCAAATTGAACATGTTGCAGCAACACAAATACGAAATGTTTAAACGACGGTTTTGGCCGTAATTTTCAACCAATTGTGAAACCATAAAAATTCTGCTCATCTACGGAAAAATGCCTTTCCAATGGTGTTCTTGGTTTTGAAATCGGTATAGTAGAATCGCCAAACGAACGGAGAAAAAATTTATGTTAGCGTATTAATATATAGATATGAAAAGATATGATGATCGAAAAGTATAAATTTTTCATAGTACCTTACGACGAAAATACTGTTCAAATATGTCTGGGCCGGGGTATTCACGTTTATTTGAAACCCCCGATTTTGAGCGGTTCAGCTCTCGTCTGACGCTGAATTGAGCCGAAATACTTTGATGTGGGTTACAAAATTTTAGCAAGTGTTATAATACGCTTACCAAAGCGGCAAAATATTTTGAGAGCTATCCTAATGTACATATGTACATATCAACATATTTGTAAATATGTATGCTAACAAACCCCATCATACATGTATTTCTTTGCGGTTCATATTTGAGTTAAATATGTGCAATCTGCTATCATCAAGAGTGCTATTATTATTTCAGCCAGAACGGCTTATGTGTGGCTTCAGAGACAAATTCCAGGCCCCAGGCGAATCTTCAAACGAGTTGACCTGTATAAGCATATACATATGTATGTATGTATTGTGCACAATCAAACTGTTTGTGTTGTAATTTGTTTTTGTTTACGAAGTAACATGTGAATTGAAAAGAGGTTCTGCCCATTAGGGGTGAAGTGGTGACCTTTAAGGATTACTATAATCATATCGCATTAGAGTATATTTATCGATTGGCCAAGAAATTGAGGCATATGCATACATACATATGTACTAATATACAAGCAGTTTTCATTACATATGGACAATAACATTCCTTCCTTACGAGGCTTAAGATAGGATACCTGGCATTAGCCTCTTTGTACTTATTGTACGTAGTGTCACATATTGGGGCTTAAAACAATTCACACGTTTATTTCTAGAAAGAATTTGATACTAGAAGGGAGCTTAGGCGCATGGATTTTGAAAGAAAATATTATTTTTGCTGCCAAGATACATTCACAGCAGACAGCAGCTTGCTTAATTAACATTGGTTTAGTGTAAAAAACTGTGAAAGTTCAACGAACAAGTGAAGTAGCAAAATGGAGACTGCACTTTAACTTACTGGTTCCAGCTGGAATTACGCAGTTACTTATATACATATAAAGTAGTTACTTGTATAAGTGCGCGGTTGCAAAGGTGATTGGAGTAGCGTTGCATGACACCATAAGTTCAGTGCCATGTTTGGATCAACAGCTTAAATTGTGCTACCACACCTCCTTCATTTGTAGAGCTTTTGTGCATAACCCATTGCCTAATTTTAAAATAGTATGGCCAGCTAATACTTGGCCATTTCGTTTCATATACATAACTATCACCTGCCTAAACTATTTTGTATGTATGTACCTATGCAGCACCTTATTCGATGCTTAGTTGGCTTACTTGGGTTAGTTGAGTTTACTTACCAGACTCTTCATGGGATCTGTGTTCACTTGGCACATGTAACTGCCCGAATCGTTGAGCTGTACGTGGGATATGTGTAGTTTCCAGGTGTTGTGACCATTGTGTGTCACTGATAATCTGGGATTAAGTGACACCATGTGGGTGTGAATGCCGAGTATTGCTTTGGAGTCTGATTTAATCCATGCAACCTGAAAAATGTATGAAAAACAGAAAGTAAGCACATAAATAGTTATGAAAGCACATACATACATCTTATGGTCTACCTAACTATGTATATGAAAAAGTAGTATAAACGCAAATAAGAATGTATACATAATGTCGTGAGGAACATCACTATTGGAGAGTTAACAATGTCAACTTGGAGCTGAGGGTGTTTTTTGTGATTTTGTTCTTTTTTATACTATGAAATTGAGGAAGGTTTTAGTTGTATGCGAATTTTGGAAAAGTTCTATTAATTTAGCGTAAGCACAAGCTGGGGAAAGGCTCTGGGTGCAGAGCCGTTCACTATAGCTGTCAATGTACAGTAGAGTGGTCCAAAACAATAAAGTCGGAATTTTAATGCCGCCACCCCCTAGGATTGTTCTGAAACGAAAATAAATATACCCCTATTTTTTTATTTTGAAATCAAAAAATATTTAGGGAGTGCTAACAGCGCTCAAACTTTTCCATGTATTTTATATGGTGAAAAAACCAATTTTCGTAAAAATGGCATACAACTCTTGAAAATCAATATTTTGCAATCGTAAAACTGTGGTTTTCTTCAGGAGACTTCAAATATTAATATCCAATTGTTTATTTAACCATTTTTTATGATTAAAGATTTTTTATTGGTCCCCCCATTGCATTTTCAAGGACCCATAAAATATAGTCACCATGAAAAAATTGTTAAAGGAACAATTGGGTATTATTACCAGGAATCTCCTGAAGATAAGCAAAGTTTTCCGATCGAAAAATATTGATTTTCAAGAATTCTACACTATTTCTACGAAAAGTTGTTTTTTTCCCATATAAAATACATTGAAAACTTTGAGCGCTTTGAGCACACCCTATTTTTTTTATTTCAAAATAAAAAAATAGGGGTATAATTATTTTTGGTATAGAACAATCCTAGGGGCTGGCGGCATTAAAAATGCGACCTTATTTCTTTACATACATTTTTGGACCACTTTAATGTACAGCAGTGCAAATTAAGTGCCGGCCTTGTGGTGGGAGAGAGACTCCGTTACCGTGTACTGTCATTCACCCAGTGGATGTGTTTTTGCCCACAATCCACTTCAAATCAAGATCCTTCAACCCCTCATTTATTTACACCTACCCCCTGACGAAAGACAGGGACGGAACATTTAATATCTCTTCCATGAGCGCATTTATGTCTTCATGTCGAGAGTGGCAAGGACGGGATTCTTGGCTCCACCGTCGGGAAATTCCAACCAAATTACGCAGACGCATTTGCACAAGGAAAGCACGTCGTCAAAAACTAAGAACACAATAGCCGGCCAATTTATTCGCCACTCAACTCTCGCATCTGCTCTCAGAAAGCGTTATTCAACAAATTTACTTAGGGTACGTGCAAAAATTGTATGAAACTGTATTTTTCCAGTAAAAAATTTAAGCGAATACTACAAATATTCTAGTTACTTTTCATTTAAAGTATGTAATGCGCATATTATATTTGCTGCCGCTTCCATGCGAGAAGCCTACACCTATAGTTACGCTTCACTTCACCTTGCTGCCCTCGGCTGCACTCGATTTTCTGTGCGTACGCACTCTAATGCTGGCAGGAGAACCAAATTTGACGCTCATTTCGTACTGCCGCCGAATAAGTAGTCGGATTTCAGCGAGCCCGAAAGAAAACCTGGTACGATGATTAACATCGTGCCACTGCAGAGAAAACAGATGCCGCCAGGAGGATACGCTACGATCGGGCGTAAGGTGATCTGTATGGGACCGATATAGGGAGCTGAAGAGGGAGGTTCGACGTATTTTGCCTAATAAAAAGAGAAAATCCCAAATAAGTAGTTGTAAGAGCTTGAAATGCTGACCAGCAATGCCGTTAGGTGGGACACTACGACACTCCCTCTCTTGCAAAAACACTCCGATTTTGAGATTATCACAATTAAATATTTACTATGAAATGAAAATGAATGACCATATTCTACATTTATACGTAAGATACGCATTTGCAAAACAAAAACTGATCTGTTAATACCTAACTTACTGTTTGTCCGATGGTAAAAAATTCCAAATCATTATTGCCTGTTTATAAACAGACAATAATATGATCATCGAAAAAGAAAATAAAACTAAAAATTAGGGCTGTGCGATTATTCGATTACTCGAGCAAGTTGGAGCAATCAAGATTTTGATTACTCAAAACGATGATTAATCGAGTTACTTGAAATATGATTACTAAAAAAAAATAATTTTGCTCGTTAAAAGAGTTTGCTTTGGAAAATGCTTATTTTCTTTTTTACATTCTGTATATGAAAAACATTTTTCGTTTTAATTTTTGAAAAGAGAATCGTTGTTTTCAAAGTATCAAGGATCTTTAACTACTTTATACATATGTAAAGAGTTGAAATGTTGATTACTCATTTTACTCGAAATGTTGATTAATCATAAAGCAACTTACTCAAATATTATTTTTTTTGTTTAATCAAAAATCTTGCTTACTCGAGTAACTGAACTTTTGAGTAATCATAATTTCCAATTAATCGAATAATTGAGTTATTTACTTTATGATTAATTTAGTTTTTTGATTTAGTTTTGGACTGATATCAATCATATTATTTTTGAGCCTTTATATGAAGTTTATATCGGGCCCAGGGCACAAATGAAAATTAATTCCATACGTTTTTTGAAAGCGATAAAAAAAATCCAAGAAAACGCTCACAGTTGTGTGCAGAAATTAAAAAAGGGTTAATTTTAATGATCGCGTATTAAAAGCAGTAGAAATTTTACATCCAAGTTATTTTGGTAATAGTTTGGTATCTTTACAGGTCTATTCTGCATATTACCGATGAATTTGTAACCTGACAATTTTGTTACCAAAAAGTATTACCAGTTTATGTCACCGCAATTCAAGATGCATTGGTAATGGCAGGCTGAGCTCGACAACGTATACAATTGGTGTATGCGTAATTGTCTATTCCTTAATATTAGTAAATGTCATTATACCTCCTATGCTAAGTTATTAAGACTGGTACCTACTTCCTACTGTATCTCAAATGTGCCGCTGAAGTCAATTTGTGAATTTAAGGACTTGGGGGTCTACTTTGATACCAAGCTTAGCTTTACCACTCACATCAATTTTATTATTTCTAAATCGTTCGCGATGTTGGCATTTGTTCGTCGTAATTGTTCTACGTTTTCCGATCCTTATACTTTCAAACTTTGTATACGTCTTTTGTTCGTTCTAGGCTGGAATATGCGGTGTTTATTTGGAGACCATACCATTCTATTTATATCAATAGATTAGAATCTGTTCAATGGGTTTTTGCTCGGTTTGCTTTTCGCTCGCTAAGATTTACTGAACCTCTCCCGTCTTACCGTTCTCGCTGTCTATTAATCAACCTTATGGCCTTAGATGCGAGGCGTACTCTTTGATCGATGTGTTTCAGGCTCTATCGATTGTCCATTCCTTCTTATGAGAATTGTTTTAATGTTCCTCCACGTATTCTTCGTTGCAATGAATTATTTTATGTTGGCTTAGCAAAAACCGTTTATGGCATGAACACCCCTTTAAGGAGGGTGCTATGTCAATTCAATGCTTACTCTTTTAGAGTTTGATTTCTCTTCTTCCAAGCTTAATTTTAAGAATATACTTGTAAGGCATTTGTTATGAAAACCATGATACATACTTATATTTTTTATTTTTGCGTTATCCTGTAAAAAAAAAATATTCGGCAGTTCAGCTATGAAGATTTGTAAAAATTCTGGCACTGCATATTCCACGGGGCAGCTTATGAGATGGTTAAAAAAATTACCGGTTATAAGAGTGCAAAGAATGCGAAAAGGGTTTAAAAACTGACAGGAACTTTATTTACCAGCTACAAAATGTTTATTGCCAGTATAGAATAGACCTGTTGGTAAAGCTTTTTCCAAACATTGAGCGTGGGCTAATCAGTAGCAAAGTTCTATGGTGAAACAACTTTTTATTGCTAAAATTTTTTAGCAGTTGATCTGATGCAGAAGAAGTTGGCCAATTAAAATGCTAAACAATTTTTTATTATTATTATAAAAAAAGTATTTGTCTTTGCTGATTTTAGTTATTTTCAAACTGATAGCCATGCATTTATTAGATATCTTAGCAATAATATTAGAACAAAAAACACTCAAATTTTTCACTAGCCTAGAATTTTCCGAGCCAGAATTTTCCTTCACCTGATAGTTGTAAAAAACTTACAATCCATAGTACTTTAGTATCACTGCACAGGCCCATTGTTTTAGAAAAAAATATCGATGGCCCGGAAAAGGAGTGGTGTCTTCTGATTTTAACTGCTTTTGAAATTGAAAAAACAATTTGAAGATTTTTGGTTTTCCGTCTCTAAACAAAAAAATGCATTGGGAGAAGTTGAGACTCTGAAACTGAAAACTGAACGAGTTTTTTTTTTGCAAACTAAACTTATTAAAAACTGAACACGGAACAAGTAGAATGTAAATACTGTGACTTCGATAATGCCAATAAAAGAACAGTTAGAAGAAATTAGAAGCCCTCTAAAGTAACTGTATCCAAATAGATATATTTGCCTCAAAGGAATACCGCATACGATGGACGTTACAACGACATATGTATGTATACGTAATATAGAGAATTAAAATGCAACGGCTCCCCTTGCCCAGTCATGTGGTACAAATGGTCACAAAGACGTCGATCCTGAAAGTAGTCAATATGTATCCCTTAGCAGAAGAAGACGTAGTCTCTGTTTGTATGACCAAGTTATGAAGGAATTGGCTTCACTTGGAATTTCCACTTGGTGTAAGTTGGCTAAGAAGACAAACGACTGGCATTCTTTATTGAACTAGGAAAATTTGAAAATAGTAGAGCCATTGAACATTTGCTGAATTAGATTGGGAGACAAGAAAAGTTCCTTTGTGGGAGTTACTTTAGCTTAGGGACATTACGTATCAAATATTGGCGACAAATTATCAGATTCAGATTCATGGATTAAAGTTCCACGAAAATATGCCTTTGGATTAGCGTAATCTTGAGAACTAAACTCTCTGCGTGAGGCTCGGACACTTCTAACCACCAGATTAGTATATCGTCATAATGACTTCAAAAAAGAGCTTGCATGTGCACCCGCCTACCTTTGGCCGACAATGTCTTAAGAAATTTTAAGACTCTCCTCAACCCTGTCTGCGGCTGATAGAAATTTTGTTGTTACTACATATACATATATATACTGTATTTTGAAAATGACTGGCAATTTTGTAGGCGAACAAAGCTATTAATTAGTACCTACATTTGTAAATTTTTTAGTAGCATGTATGTATGTAGGTACATAGTTACATACACAATTTATTTTCCTTTCATTATACATATCTATGGTATTTGCGAGGCTTCAGTGAGTGTTCTGATGCATTTAATGAGTAAATTTATTGGTTTATTTGCAGTCGTCAGAAAATGTTTTATTACTTGCATTGTAAATATTGCACAAATCTTCTTGCAGGACACAAGACAACCGCAGCAATAACGAACAGTTTGTGTGATTCATGTTTGTTTGTTAAATTTTCTGGGTGTTAACTTAAGTTGTTATACAATTTAGATATGGAAATTCCAAATTGAAATAAATTATTTAAATACAAAAGTCAAACGCATGCAAACTTTAATTTATTTTCTGAAGTTAAACATTCGTTTAGAAATTGTTGATGAAAGCGAGGAATAACTGCACTGATCAAATAATTCGTATTTGTTTTTGCTTTCGAGTTTTTGGAAGAAATATTATTATTTTTCTTAAATAAATAAATGTAAAGAACGATTCCCATATATTTGTAATTGAATTATGCTTTTTCATGGTTATATAGTTATGTTCAGACCCTCTTATTAACACAAATTTTCCTCATGGTACACCCTTAAGCTTTGTGCAACTGGTCATAGGCCACAAACCAAAATGGAGGAAGCTGATAGTGGTGCAATTTAATTTGTGTTACTCCACTTCTGTCTCACTCTACTTCTATTTAACTCGACAAGGACATATGTATGTAGATGTCGCCCTGATCAAAGGACCCTGACATGTGCAAGGCAGGGTCGCAGGGCTTAAAATAAAACGTCTAACATCTGCTCACCCTAACTACAGAAGGTAATATAAGATAAATGTATTTGCTTCTACTAAATCAAAAATATGTAGAAAATCCAATCAGCCAACGTTCCGTAATAAGGTTAGGCTACCAGCAGGATTATTAATTGGATGGTATCAAATATCAGTTACTCCGAGGTAGGATTTTCCGTGTGTTGTAGAACTTCGAGCTAACCGAATTCCTGTTTCGCACATCGAAAGCCACTAAGGTCATTGTGTAAACAGATGTCTTTGTCATTCTGGTTGTGGGGAAATTCGTCTCGACGGTCAGCGAGATTTTACAATCTAAAATTAACCATCTGGCAGGGTTGCAGAAAGAAACAGTCTAGGGGTTACCTCTCCAATACCGAACATTTTCTATTTACCAAGCGAAATAAGTAAGACAAATTTCGAACTCCGTCCCTCAATGGAGCAAATCTTAAATTTTCAAAAGATGCAACGTATTCCTGCGGATTATTCTCGACTCTAAACTTTCCTGGAACACCAACATCGAAGAGCGGAGATAAAAGATTCTTAATGCGATCTACTCCTATATGGCACTGGTATGACCCTATTAAGCCGGCATTTCAGGGTACTATTTTATATATATATAAGGCAAATTTGAAAGTTAGGAGGGGCTCGAGCACCCACCTGCCCCTACCTGGCTGCGCCCATGGTTGCCTTGATATGCGTCAAGGAATGCCGAAGATCCTTTCAAGCACTACAGCAACACATAATCAATCTAAAACTAAACATGCCTTGCTTATAATGAAACGGAAGATCCCTTAATTCTCTTTACTAAGGCCAAATACCAGCTGCCTACTAAAGCTAAAAAAGGTGACCATCCACACCGATGGATCATGGATGAGAAGGCAGTTGGAGCAAGTCTCTATTCAGAGAATCTGTAGATAAGGCTATTGTATCGCCTGGCTGCAGTATTTGTGAGGCGGAGATATTTGCCGTGGGGAAGGCTCTGAGTAACTTCAAAGTATTAATCTGCTGGCTTCGTCGTCGTAGTAAATATCGAAGGTTTCTCTGCAGAAGTTGTCTGGATAAGAAAGAGGCGGAATCGGTTCACCCTTTGCTAATTTCCAATTCTATAGACAAGGCGTTTTACTCACTTGCGATCTCGCTTTTCCACCAGGTCGGTGAAGATAATGGAAGTGAAATTAGTTGATCTCCACAATTTTCTCCGGGATAGTAAATGAATACTAGAACAACTCTTTCAACAATCTCAATGAGAAAACTTGTCTCCGAGTGGGGGTATGATAGCCTCATACACGCCTCTCTAATCTAATCTAGCCTAACCCAACTTCAGTGTCATTTGCCTAAATCACAGAATTCGAAGAAAACAAGCTGTTTTAAAAACATATCTTTAATAAAGGGTAAATATAAATTGCGAAATGAATATTATGAGCAGCTGCTTCATTAGAGGGCAACACTAGTTTCTTTCATTTCTCAAGCGCGGCAAAAATGCACTCACTCTCACACTGTTTTGATAGGCACACATAAACGAGCTCGTAAGTGTTTTTTATAATCGTACGTAAATTTGCAATTTCTTTTATGCTATACCAAGGGCCGTGCTAAGGTCAGTCGTGCGTTCTTTCCATCACTGAGTTACTCATAGAAGTACATACAAATATATATATGTACATATTGCCATCACAAAATGGAGAACGTGCGCTCCGCTTGAGAGTGCAAAATAATTTATTGCCACATTGACAGTGTGCATCAGGGATGGAAATTCAAAATTTCAAAATGTGCCTAATGGTCTTCAAAAATAGCGCCGAAAAGACAATGAAATTAAAAATTAAATTTGTTTTAAGGCCTTTTAAGAACAATAAATATATGTATATTTAGAAATAATATTTTTAAAATACTCTGAAGTAATATAATAATTATTAATTAACTAAGTTATTACAGTAAATCACTTTTCCTTAGACATATACAAGGAAATTCAGCTATTCTGATATTTTTACACACTTATGTATGTACATACATATATAAGAATATAGTAAAAAAATAGTTAAAAAACTCTTTCTCTTTAAACAAGACGTGGCAAAGCCTACTAGATGTAGCCCAGGACTGAGTAAAACCGACTGGAATGAACCTGCGAGCCTAGTGCTCAACCGCCTCCCGACGTAATACTTGATAGTGGTACCGGGGGGTTCGGTACTTGGACGGTTGGAGGTTTAGTTAGGGTTAAAGTCCACACTAACGGGTATAGTGAATTAAAAGCTTCTTGTTGCGAAAACTTACTTTTTGTACTGCGTATTCACAATAGAATTCAGCGGTTTGCAAATATTTCTCACGGCGCTTATTTTAGTTTTTTTATTTTAGTTTGTAATTTTTTTTTATTTAATGTGGATTGTGATTTTTTGTTATATATTGGCATTTTATGCTAAATTTCTATATTTTATGATTATGCCAAAACAGGATGAATTGTGCCAAAAATGCCTCTGAGAATGAAAGTCCCAAAAATGGCACTATTGTGCCTACTTTTCCATCACTGGTGTGCATACAAAGCAACATTCATACTTGTGTGGCTACTCGGGCCATCTTTTTCAGCTTTTGAACTGAATACTTGCAGCGTACTTATGTATGTATATCCATCCCGTAAGTATATATATATATAGTATATATTCTAACATCCTTATACATATGATTGTACCTATGAAAGTTAGTATATGTGCATAAATGTTCATATGTACTCACCCGATATTGTCCCAAGTTGTTGACCACGCACGTAAATGAGACGTCGCGCCCTTGCGGCACTGTAAAGTTGGTCAATTGCGC